>NC_135531.1:600000-1200000 GCF_045843805.1 Urocitellus parryii | reverse complement strand
TTGGTCTGTCTGCTCTACAGCATCTCCACAAGGAAGCATCAAATCTAAACTCCCCATACATCAGATGAGGAGCCACCAGCCAGACGAAGACTGGCAGATCAACTTCACTCACATGCCTAGGCACAAAATGCTTCACTACCTACTTATTTGGTTGATACTTTTTCGGGTTGGATAGAAGATTCCCCTACATCCAGGGAAACTGCTGACACTGTCATCTCCATCCTCATCAAGCAGATCATTCCCAGGTTCAGACTTCACACCTCCACCCAGTCAGACAAAAATCCAGCCCCCACTTCTCAGGAAACAAGCAGACCAGTGTCTTCCTGCAACATTCATTGCCTCAACCCCAGCACAACCACAAACTGAATTGGACCTTCTTCAACTGGGTGACTCAGTATTACTTGAGGAACTGCATTCTCAGTCGTTGCAACCTCACTGGATGGGACCCCCATACAGTCATACTTACTACTCCAATGGTGACCAAGCTTTTAAACATTCTCCCAGGTACCATGTCTCCCACCTGAAAAAGGCACCTCTTCCAAATATCCAGTCCCACCATGCCCACCAAACTCAAAAATTTCTCACCAATCCTGTTCTTCTTTTATTAATCATTAAATTTCTTTCAAGTTTCTATCCCAACCACAGATGGTGCTTTAACATCCAAGGGACATGGCACCAGGATTACACCATCCACTCTCAGTTTATGGTTAAGGTGGTTGCCCTTCCACTGGCTGAAATTGGGCTGTCACCCATAATATTACTGGATTCAACCAAGCTACCTCTGATACTTCCTAGAGTCCCTATGACTGGACCAATGGCAGATACCAAGGATCTCCTCTGCCCAGGACTGATTTGATGCCATTGATGAATTGTGGTTTCAAGGAACTTTTATGGACTTTACCCCTGCCAAAATAACTGCTTATAGCTACTGGGTGTTATTTCTGGTTGCCTGGTGTTTTTAGACCTGTCCCTGAACATTTCTCCACTTTCCCTCCTAGGTTCCATGCTACCCACCATTAAGCAGGATGTAGCCAGAGGATTTTATGATTTCCCCATGTCACTTAGAAAAACAAAAGGGAGGAATGTTAGGTTCAGGACAGGCTGAACCAAATTGTCTGTAGTGCAGGCTGAATGGATGTTAGCTGCAAGATAACACATGCACTCACCCCCCTCACACACCCCCATCTGGTCCTTTATCACCTGTTTACATCAAGTCTGAACACTCAACCCAAGAGACTTACTCCATGCAATTGGCAAAAAGGGGATTTATTACTCAAGAAGGGAGAGCAGCCCAGAGCCCAGAGCAAAGGTCAAGCAGAGCTTAAGTACACTTTTTGGAGAGGGCGGTGGGCTTTGCATACATCAGAACAAATCATCATGAGGCGTGGGAAAATTGAACAACAACTCTGAGACGTGATTGGCACATTCATTGGCGGGAACAGGTTGGGGGGGGTGATTGGTCATTCTTAAGCGGGTTACACAAACTGATTGGTTCGGGCCCTGTGACGAACTGCACAGGGCCCTAGGCTAAATGGCCAGTAGGGTGTTGTTTTAACTATCTCAGGAATCTGGGTGTAACAGAGGAATTTAATAATACCTAATCTTTTACATTCAAGCTTTCCAGCTTAGAAACTTTACCCTTTCAAGTATACATAGTAGTTTATGTATACTCACTATAATTTTAAATTTATATTGAGTTAATGTGTAGTGTGAAAAAATGAGCACTGATTTTCAGACAGTTTCCTTATTCTCCTGAAGCACCCCTTACTACTTTGTCTTACATAATTAGGGGCAAGGGGTGGAGTTTCCTATAAAAACTTTTAAATATTGTGTCTTAAAGTAATGGTCATTTAAAGTGGGCTTGATTAAACCATTTTAAGATCAAAATTCTTGTTACCAGGATGAATCTTTTTTTTTTCTTATCACATCCAACTTTATTGAACACAGCTGGGCGCCAGGGCCTGGTGGCTGGCGTTCTGCCCCTGACCGGGGCACCAGGCACTGTAAGGGGGGGGGGGTCCGGCGGAACGTCGGAGGAAGAGACCACACACAAGAGACTTACTCCATGCAACTGGCAAAAGGGGATTTATTGGGGATCCATTCCAGCCCGCTGGGACTCTGTGCCCACTCAAGAAGGGAGTGCAGCTCAGAGCCCAGAGCAAAGGTCAAGCAGAGCTTAAGTACACTTTTTGGAGAGGGCGGTGGGCTTTGCATACATCAGAACAAATCATCATGAGGCGCGGGGAAATTGAACAACAACTCTGAGATGTGATTGGCACATTCATTGGCGGGAACCGGCCGGGCGGCGGTGATTGGTCATTCGTAAGCGGGTTACACATTCAAACTGATTGGTTCGGGCCCTGTGAGGAACTGCCCTAGGCTAAATGGCCAGTAGGGCATTGTTTTAACTATCTCAGGAATCTGGGTGTAACAGAGGAACTTACTAATACCTAATCTTTTACATTCAAGCTTTCCAGCTTAGAAACTTTACCCTTTCAGCACAAGGGGCGGTTCCATCCAAGGAGTCTCAGCAAGGGGGACCCCACAAGGCAACACTCTACCTAAAGGGTACTATATAGTTGGGAGACGAGGGTTGCTCCACAGACGCATAAACAGGTCAAATCTTTTATAAATAAACATCCAGTGAAGAGACAACTCTAATTCATCCTTGTTGGGTACAGAGCAGGCTGAACTGTGTTGTCTGCAGGGCAGGCTGAACAGATGTTGGCTGCAAGATAGCCCACGCACTCAAACCCCCCTTCTATCTGGTCCTTTATCACCTGTTTGTGTCAAGTCCTGCTCAAAGCTGAGCACTCAACCCCCCTTGGGCCAACAAGGCAGGTTGCAGACCCAGAGGCCCCATTAGATTTGGGCTATAGAAACTCCCTCCTGCCAGGCCCCTCTCTCTCTCTCTCTCTCTCTCTCTCTCTCTTGCTCTCTCCCTGTTCATCTCTTCTCTTCTCTCTCTCTCTCTCTCTCTCTCTTTCCTTCCTTCTTTTCCCTTTGTTGCACTGCTGCAATAAAGATCTTTTGGTTGCTCCGAGTGTTGTGGTCACTTTCCTTTCAATCCTTATACACAGAGCACTCTAGGGTGGGGGCCGGAGGCTGGCATCCTCACTGGTCGGGGGCCTGGATGGGAGATGAGTGGGCCCAATGTCCACAGCACGGGGAGGAAGGGGCCAGGTGGGGCAACAGACAATGGGCACTAGGACACTGCGCATTTACAAGACCAACTACGGAGGAGGGGGTGGCTTCCCGTGCATGTGTGTCGGGCTGTTCGTTCTAGAATGAGGAGGGGGGTGGTCTTTACATTGTGTTCTGTGGCTGGTGAGCTTGAGGGGCTACTTTGTGGAAAGTATGAGGGCCACGATGAGACCGTAGAGGCCAAGCACCTCAGTGAAGATGAGGATCAGGATCATGCCCACAAACAGCCGGGGCTGCTGGGCAGTGCCCCGAACACCGGTGTCCCCCACAATGCCAATGGCAAAGCCAGCTGCCAGGCCACTCAGGCCCACGCTCAAGCCTGCACCAAGCTGGAGGAAACCCCTGTAGAGGCTAATACCATCATTCAGGGAGTTGGCGATGAGGACTGCCACCACCAGGCCGTAGATGGCGTTGATCCCAGCCATCACCACTGGGATGATGGACTTCATGATCAGCTCCGGCCACATGACTGACATGGCTGCGGTGCCGGTGCCACTCTTGGCCGTGCCATAGGCGACACCCAAGGCAATGAAGATCATGGCGGACGAAGCGCCCATGACTGCGAAGAAGGAAGCATACTCGGGGCTTTTCTTGGTCTCCGACATGTCTGCGGCAGGGGTGGGGCAGGGGATGAGCAGGCCGAGGCGAGGTGAAAACAGCAGATCCACGAGCGGGCGCAGAGGCGAGCAAAGGCCACCAGGATGAATCTTGATGATGCAGATCCATCCCACCCAAACACTGTGTGAAGCCTAGATCCTGGCCCCCAAACACTAAATGCCCCCAAACACTAAATTGATGTCCCTCAATACCTTTGATAACTAAAAATTTTCCTTAAGGACTGTTCTGCCTTTTTGAGAATACTATTAAGAACATATCCATTATCTACTTTATTTTAACAAGAAAGGGATGACAAACAACTTCTTTCTGGGAAAATTATTTTTTCTGATGTGTCTAAGATATAAAAAAGGCCATGATCTTGGTTAGTAACACCTTTGCCAATTATTCTAGAATCTTGGAAGGCAAGGTTGTGTTTGTGTGGGTTTAATGGGAATTCACATTAGAAATGTTGACATCTAAACACTAATATCATTTTAGCAGTTTGATGTGAGAACAGAGTTGGGAAGTGACAGCAGTGTGTAAGATAGCAGTTCTGAGTTGAGTAGAATATACATTCGTGTCATCACTTTGCAGGGTGGGTTACTTACTAGGGGTTGAACCCAGAGGCACTCTACCACCGAGTTACAGCCCTTTCTCCCTTCTTGAAATTGCAGTCTCAAACTTGGAATCCTCCTACTTCAGCCTCCCGAATTGTTGGGATTAACAAGGAAGCAGCACCATACCCAGCTGTAATCACTTTTAAAATAACCCTTTCTACTTACAGGTGTTTATATTAGCAAATTTGGAAAATATAGATAGATGTACATACACCAGTCCTTATGATATGACTCATTACAAATTATCTTTTCATTTGAAATAATGCTAGTTATGATAGAAAAAAAATAGCATTTAGCTCAAGCTAGCTACAGTGTAACAATTTTTTTTTCAACTTGTTTAACTCTAAAAAGGATGTTTATTTTGACTTTTAAAAAATCTTGTAAGGTGGGGCTGGGGTTGTGGCTCAAGTGGTAGCGCGCTCACCTGGCATGCATGCGGCCCGGGTTCGATCCTCAGCACCACATACCAACAAAGATGTTGTGTCCTCCGAAAACTAAAAAATAAATATTTCTCTCTCTCTCTCTCTTTAAAAAAAAAAAAAAAAAAGACCTCCTGTACAAGCAGAACACACCTATGGTCTTTTCTCAAAAGATTAAAAAAAAAATCTTGTAAGGTGTTTGTTGCTTATTACTATTGAAAGTAATAGTAATAAATGCTGTGGAAACAAACATGTAAGTAAAGACTTCTCGGAGGAGAATATATTTTCAATTGTGTAGAGATGTATTGAATCTCTTTGACCTGAGAAGTCAGCCAAATTGAAAATAATTATTATTATTTTTTATTTTGAGCAAGTTAAATGTCCCAGAGTAAAAGAGGTCAGTACTGTTAAAAATACTGTTAAAAATCATTACTTTTTTTTCATATTCACATATTCATAAGTAAACTAAATAAATACCAAGTTACAAATATATTGAAAATGTTCCAGTTTCTAAGCATGGAGGAAATGTTGTCAAATAGACAAAACTTGCATGCCTTTATGGAGTTTTACATTTGAGAGACATAAGAGTTAATTGGAAGAAAAACTAATAATTTACCATACAATTCTGTGGTTTATAATTAAGGCATTTCATTGATTTTTAAGATGCATATCTGAGATGGATGGAATCTTAAAATTGACATGTTTTAACCACATGGCAATTTTTCTTCTGAGTGGTACATAGAATAAGAATGTTATAAGTGTCTTAAAGGTGATGGCATCTCAGAGACAATGAAATAGGAAACATCTAAAAATGTCAGCACATTGGTAAATTTTTAGCACCCCAATAATATTCAAAGGAGACTTGCAAAAAGAAGTTACATATTTCTATATCCTTTTTTGTTTTTTTTGGAGGGGGGTGAGTACCAGGGATTGAAATCAGGGGCACTCAGCCACAGAGCCACATCCCCAGCCCTCTTTTATATTTTATTTAGAGAGAGGCTCTCACTGAGTTGCTTAGTGCCTCACCATCCCTGACGCTGGCTTTGAATTTGAGAGACTCTTGTCTCAGCCTCCAGGGCTGCTGAGGTTACAGGCATGTGCCACCACTTCTAAATCCTTCTGTATAAACTAGAATTCTTTTTTTTTTTTTTGCAAAGGTCAAGAATATTTTATTGTGGCTTGGGGGGGAGGGGAGCGCTGCGCTGCCCTGCACCCTGAGCAATTGTTGTGAGCCCAGAGGCGGGCAGAGGGAGCGGGTCAGGCCTGGCCAATGCAGCCAGCTGGCCAACCAGGGCCCTGCCCATTGGCTCCCGGGTGGGGCGGTAACCATGGCGCCCTCCAAGTTGTCGAGTGTGGGGCCCGGGCGCTCACTTGCAGCCCTTGGGCACCTTGGGGACACTGGGCTCGGCTGCCTTCTTCAACTTCTTGCTCCCAGCCGCTGCCTTCTTGGCCTTGGTGGCAGCGGCCTTCGGGGGTGCGTGCTTGTCTGCTGAGGCGCTCTTGGTGGGCCAGGCGTCCGCTGGCGCCCTGCTACCGGCTTCTTGGGTTTGTGCACCACAGGCGCGGAAAAGGGGCTCTCCATTAGCTGGCTGCCTGCTTTTGGCGATGGAGCTTGAAGGAGCCAGTGGCGCCTGTGCCGTTGACCTGCAGTAGCAAGTCATTCTGCACCACCATGCACCAAGTACTTGAGGTAGGTGCTGCTGTTCTGCTGGTCCAACCCCCGCCACCTTCTTGGCCTCTGCATAGATGCCCGCCAGCGACAGTCCACTGTACTTGCGACAAGCTGGCTGTACTTGCTCAGCTGGTTCTTCTTGCGGCTGCTCTTACGCTTGGAGACAACATGGTCCTTGTCGCTGCCCCCCATGCTTTGCCGCCCCCCCCCCCCATGGCCCCCTCTGTGCCCGGTAGCGGAAGAGCCTCCTCCAGCTCTACCGACGTGGTGGCCAGCGGGTTGGTGGCAGGTGGTGCCAGGAAGAGGAAGGTGGTGGGGGTGGGGCTTGGGCTGCAGGTACTAGGGCTGGGCGGCAGGCCTGGGGACAGGTGGGCGAGCGCCATCAGGGAGCCTGGGTGGGAGGCCGGGGCAGCTCTGGGGCTCAGGGAGGGCTGGAGCTCGGTCCCAATCCTGCGGCTGTTGCCGGCGCTACTGCTCCAAAGCTGCCTGCCTTGTGGGCGTGTGCGCTGCGCTCTGCTAAACTAGAATTTTTTATTCAGAAGATACCTATACAGATCTTTCTCCTTGTGTAAAACAAATGGAAGACCAGTGTTCATCAACATGAGGACAATTTTTTTTTGAAAAGGGTTTGAGGAAAACAAACTTCTTGGTGCTTTTCCACGAAAGCACATGGTGTGCAGTTAATGCACTTGAGATTAAATTGTTGAGACAACACAGGCAGAATTTATGGAATATGGATTATTTTTGTTTGTTTGCCCTATTTCTAAAAGTTTGTAGGTCCACTTATAATTTTTTTCAAGTGAGACATCCTTAAGTTGATTTTCAATGATTCATAGTTGTTATTGTTTTTATAAGAATGTATTTGAAAACATTTATTCTCTGTGTACACGTTTATGTAGGAAAGTAGTTCCATGATATCTCTTGGCTAGGAAGCCTGTATAGGGACTTTTTCCATCTGATACTGAGGACAGGTTTCATGGGAAACTCAACCATATGAAGGTTACATACCTATTTCCCCCAGGAGGACTTCAGCTTTGCTTATCCAAGAGTGGTCCTGGAGCTTTTTTGAAATGCAGACTGGTGGTGTACCTGAACCTGTGGGAAGAACCAGACAAGACATGTGACTCTCAGACTTGAGGGTATTACCAGGATTGCTGGACTAGTACAAAGTTTCTGATTCAGTAGTCTGGATGGGAGCCTGAGAATTTTAATTTTAACAAGTTATCACATGATGCTGATGCTGCTGATACAGGGACCATACTTGGAGAACCATTATACTAGAGTGTCCTCTTTGTACATTTTTCTCCCCTTTCCAAATTTCTTACTCATTCAAATAGCTTTTTAAAAAGAGATTATCATATTCTTTAATTTGATTGAAAGGCAAGAAAGCATTTTTTTTTGCAATGACCACACTAAGATTGCTTTTCAGCATCTAATTTCAGAGCAAAAAAAAAAAAAATACTCTTTAAACCTTAGTTTTAAGTCTTATCTATGGGTGTCTCTTTCTCTTCTTTCTGTAAGTATTCTTTTTAATGTTTGAAAATTCTTTTAATGTAGATAACATGTTCTTATGGTTCAAAAGTTAAAATGACACAGGCATGCTTGGGAAAATGTGATTTCCAACTGCTTTTGCCCCCCCCTTCACCACTCTTTCTTAGATAACAACCTTTAATTTATTTCCCATAGATGTGAATTGTTTCCTTTTATATAGAAGAAATGCCAGTGTATTCGATTCTTTTTATATAAATATTACTATGTAAGTAATTCTATCCTATGGCTTTTTCTTTTTATGCTCTTGAGATTTTTTCCTATTAGTATTTATTTAGAAAGAATATAGTATTTGTTTATAGAAAACATTTAAAAAAAAAAACAGCTGTGTTTAAACAGTGTCTATTAAGTGCCTTGTTTACTTATCCAGCCCCCCCAGTGGGTGTTTGTGTTGTTTCTAGGTTTACCACAGACCATACTATAGTGAAACAGCTTGTATACATATCATTTTATACATGTGCAAGTACATCTGTGGGATACATTGCTAGAAGTGGGATCGCTGTGCCAGTGGGCAGTGCATTTATAATTTAGTTAATTGCTTCCTTTTTTAGATGTTGCACCATTTTAAACTCCCACAAGTACAGTTGCTCCTCATTATCCATGGAGGATTTGTTTGAGACCCCTTTGTGGATACTGAAATACAAGGATGCTTAAGTCTCATATAAAAAGCATAGTATTTTCATATAACCTATGCATATTCTCCACATACTTTTAAATCATCTTTAGATTGCTTAGAAGACCTAATACAGTATAAATGCCATGTAAATAGTCTTTACACTGTATTATTTAGGGACTAGTGACAGCAAAGAAGTTGGCATGTGTTCAGCATGACAATTTTTTTAGAGAGAGGGAGAGACAGAGAGAGAGAGAGAGAGAGAGAGAGAGAGAGAGAGAGAGAATTTTAATATTTTTATTTTTCAGTTATCGGCGAACACAACATCTTTGTTTTGTATGTTGTGCTGAGGATAGAACCTGGGCCGCACACATGCTGGGTGAGCGCGCTACCACTTGAGCCACATCCCCAGCCCCTGCATGACAATTTTTTTAAAAAATATTTTCACCTATGATTGGTAAATCCAGTCTGAATACCACAGACACAAGAGGGCAGATCGAAGTGTATGAGAGAGTTCCTATTTTTCTGGGGCCTTTCCAAAGTACTGTGTACAAACCTTGAATTTGTTAACAATTTGATAGATGAGAATTATCAATATAGAGTAGTTCAATGTGGATTGCTATCATTATTAATAAGGCTGAGCATATTATGCATAAAAACTAATTGTATTTTTTTTCTTGTGAACTCTCTGTTAATGGGTTTTTTCACATTTTTGTTTTGGGTTGCTTTTTTCCCATTATCAATTTCTAGAAATTTGTAAATTGGAGATATTAGCCCTGTGTGATATCAATTATAGTTTTCCCCTGATTTTCACTTATTTTTATTTACCTTCACATATTTTGATATACAAAAGTCTTATATTTTTCTTTAAATATTACAGTATATATTAATCAATATGGTATCTTGATTTTTTTTAATCTTTCTTTATTTCTAAGTGGTGCTGAGGATAAAACCCAATGTCTCACAAGTGCTAGGCAAGCACTCTACCACTGAGCTACAGCCCCAGCCCAGGTATCTGGAGTTTAAGTCACTGGAAGCCCTCCAAGATTTTTAGAATTTGCCCATGGTTTCTTTTAGTACTTTTATGGTATCACTTTTACATTTAAATGTTCAAATTAGGATTTATTCTGGTGTTCAAAATGATGCATAGGTTAAACTTTATCTTTTTCTGTGTGTCTGTTATTTTCACCTGTTGATTTTAGAGCCCTCCTTTGAATCTGTTATGGTATTGTTAACTTTTGGAGGTATTGGGGTGTCTCTGGGTTTTGTATTCTATTAGTCTTTTTCTTCATATACCAGTATCATATTATTGGTTTTATAAAAGTTTTAATATCTTTTAAAACTAGCTTCCCCTTGTTGCTTTTCATATTCCTAGGAATTCTTGCTTGATTATTTTCCCATGAGTACTTTTGAACTGTTTTGTCTAGTTCTAGAAAAACAGAAATCTAAAGGAAATAAACATCAGATTAAATGTATACATTTAAAATCTATTTAACTTCTCCAAACTTTTTTTTTCAGGATCTTAATAAAGATGTTATGAAAGAATGTAAGACAGAAAAATAATTAAATATTTTTACTGTGGTAAGTGTTTTATGATTTTACATTTTTTAAATTATTATTATTATTATTATTATTATTATTTTAGTCTGCTTACTTAATGTGTAAAAGGGATATTATTTTAGGAGTGTCTGAGTTCATAGAACCTCTGGGTGGTAAGTTGGATGCCAATAATGTGGGCTGTTTGAATAATGATGTTTGTCTTTAACTATCTCTTTGACTCTAATATTTTAATTTATATTTTCTTGTCATTTTAAAGTGTAGTTCTGAGAAAGAGATCCTGTGTTACATTTACTTGCAACATTCAATGAATTCTTTCCAGTTAAATAGGAAGATGAAAAGATTTGAAGTAATTTTGGTGATATTGAGGCACTTCTTTCTCTTAAAAGTTTGTTGTGATTTTTTATTATAATAATTAGAAAAATTTTTACCCATCTAAAACAACATAATGACAAAAGTAAGCCCTCAACTCCTACACAAAGAAATGGCCATTTTGTACAACCAACAATAAAAATAAAAAAAAAAAGAAATGGCCACCATTAACTCACTTTTGGAAACTTATTGATGGATATGAAAGTATACATAAGACTTTAAATACACAACAGTCTCTCTATATGAAGCTATGTGGGCATTTTTACTGTGTTCTATATACATCTGTATTTGTGAGTTGAACCTGATGTGCATAATCATGGGTGATTATTTTACTGGCTGCCTAGTTTTGTTTTTTAATTATTTTTTTAGTTGTCAATAGATCTTTATATATGCAGTGTTGAGAATCAAACCCTGTTCTTCACAGGCAAGTGCTCTACCACTGAGTTACAACCCAGCCCTGCCTGCCTAGTTTTCTATTATTTAGAGACATCATACTTTATCTAGCTACTCCTTTCATAACTATTTATATTGTTACTTGTTTTTCTTTCTTGAGAATGATGGTATGTTGATTATAGTATATTTATTCACTTATCTTCTTAGAGGTATAACTGCCAGGTCAAAGATTATATACATTTTAAATATTGATAAATAGGGCTGGGGATGTGGCTCAAGCGGTAGCGCGCTCGCCTGGCATGCATGCGGCCCGGGTTCGATCCTCAGCACCACATACCAACAAAGATGTTGTGTCTGCCAATAACTAAAAAATAAACATTAAAAAAATTCTCTCTCTATCTCTCCCTCTCTCTCTCTCTCACTCTCTCTTAAAAAAAATAAATATTGATAAATATAGCTAAGCTGTTATCTGTAAAAACTGTCCCCCTCAATGTCCATGAGAATCCTATTTTCAAAACCCTTGCTCACACCAAGTTTTGTTAATCTTTTTAAACTTTGCTAATCCAGGAAGGAAAAAAAAAGTACATTTTTGAGATAACATGTTTTTTTATTGGTACTGGGGATCGAACCCAGGGGTACTTCACTAGTAAATTTGATCCCCAGCACCTTTTATTTTATTTTATTTTGAAACAGGGCCTCTCTAAGTTGCTGAGGCTATCCTTGAACTTGTGATCCTCCTGCCTCAGTCTCCTGAGTTTCTGGGATTATAGGTGTGTTCAACTGTAAACTATTGAAGGAAACCTTGTGTTATTCAAAGATTTCTTTCACTCAACATTCTTATTAACATAAATAATTCTCTTCCTTAAGAACATACTAGTGATTCTTACATGTCAGATATTCTTAGGCATTAAATGTGATGAAAATATTTAAATATATTGAGTTCTTTTTAGGTCTTTTGCCTTGATTTTAACTCATTGTTCATATTTGAAAACGTGAGGGTTGGGGATGTGGCTCAAGTGGTAGCACACTAGCCTGGAGTATATGATTCACTGGGTTCAATCCTCAGCACCACATAAAAATAAAATAAAAAGATTGTGTCCCACCGTGAAAAAAAACCTAAAAATTAAATATTAAAAAAAATTGAAAACTTGATCAACCAGCTATAATTGTTTTGAATACAGAATGATTTCTTCTGCAAAGAGCAGTACTTTTGTATTTTATTCACCTGAAGGGAAGCCTAAAGTAACTTTCAAAATAAATTTCTTAACAATTTTCAAACATGGATACAAATGGCTGAATAGCATACAGAATATTATTTCCATAATGGGGTGATAATATAGTTTTTATGAGTTATGTAAACTATATGATTGTGCGATCATATCTAAGACTATGCGTATCTCTTCTGACAAAGATTTTATTACTTCCAGATGTAAATATGATTTTTAATTTTATTTTTGCTTTAGATTTTATTTCAATCAAATAAGAGTTACATATAAAGATGGCCTCACATGAAGCAGATTCACAACTTTATCATTGACAACCTGTTTATTCTTTGAACTGTCTTCTATACATAAACTACATCTAGATTGCCTTTCCTGAGAGTGCTTTTCTTTTCACTTCAAATAACATTGAATAATAAAAATATTGTTTACTGAATAACCCAAGGCTGGGACAATATGGTCCAACTGGCAATTTATTCACCAGTTTTCATTCGGCACTGAATACCTACCTACCTGGTAGGCATCCACAGACACCCAAATCATTATTTACTTCTTTGTTTAATTTTTTGGTACTGGGGATTGAATCTAGGGGCACTTTACCACTGAAACACATCCCCAGCCCTTTTGTTTATTTTTTTTTTTAATTTTTAGACAGGATCTTGCTAATTTGCTTAGGGCCTCACTAAGTTCCTAAGACTGGCCTTGAATGTAGGCTCCTCCTGCCTCAGCCTCAACCTCCCAATGCTTGATGTATATTGTCATTAAGTTAAAGATGCAAAAGAGAATAGTATACATTTTAATTTAGAGAAGACTAACATGGTTTCTTTTAAATTTAGATGTGCATAACTGTATGGCACTTGCTGCCATAACATTCGATGGTACTTTATTTCAAATTTTGATGTGGACTATATTCTTTTAGTTTTTAGAATCACATAAGTCCTATATTTTAAATCTTTTTTTTTTAATGGGCAGAGTAAATATTTAAACTAAGTATACTGCTGGATCTTGTTTAAGATCTGTTTATGTTTCTCAGTATAGACATAGCAATATTTTTCACAATATGTTGTTTGAAAATAATGATAAACTAAATGCCCACCCCCAAAATAAAATAAATATAATTGCATGGTTCACATTTTTAAAATAAAAGCAGAAAATTAGATTGCCAGACTTTGAGTAGAATGAATAAGTTTTTGTCTGAGACTTGCCTGTAAAGCTTTTCTGACTCCTAAACCAGTTTTTCACAGCCAAAGTAAACAGAGAGATGGAACAATTAATGATTTAATAGATTTAAGCAGTATTTTGGTCTCCATTTTATATACTTTATTTCTATTAGAATACAGGATTCTAAAGAATTCATGTAACTTGTTTTAATTATTATTTTTGCAGAAGTCATTTGCTTGTGAAACTTTTAAAATCAATTAAATAATACTCTAGCAAGTTTTATTTGCACTTTATTTTGCCTAGCAATTATTTTTGTTTTTTTTAATATTTATTTTTTAGTTGTAGTTGGATACAATACCTTTATTTTATTGATTTATATGTGGTGCTGAGGATTGAACCCAGGGCCCTTATGTGCCAGTCAAGCACTCTACTGCTGAGCTACAACCTCAGCCCCTAGCAATTATTTCTTAATATATAGTCTGAAATTAAATTAAGGCAGACTTGAAATTACTGAGTCTTCATTATTGGGCCAAATTAATGACGTTTTCCTGGACTTTTCCTTCTGGTATCTTATTGTGGCTAATGATGTAATCTTATTTGTTTTCTAAAATATTGAATTTTTAGGTTTTTTAATCTTTTCTGTGGAAATACAGGAATTTGTTTATACAGTGCCTTTCATTTTACTGATGAGTTAATTTCTTTAATTTTGTGCCCTAAAACCTATTAAAAATATTCCTGGAAAGTGAGGGATTAAACAGAAGTTGTAGTAAAAATGAAGGCCTTTTTCTGTATTTTTCCTATTAGCTACATTTGTTAAAAGTTTTATACTACATTTAAATAAATATTAAGAATTTATTACAGGGATGGGTTTGTGGGTCACTGTAGAGTACCTTCCTGGCATGTGGGAGGCACTGGGTTTGATCATCAGCACCACAATAAATAAATAAATAAATAAATAAATAAATAAATAAATAAATAACAAATAAATAAATAAATAAAGCAATTATGACTATCTACAACTACCCCCCCCCCAAAAAAAAGAGACTTTATTACATATTAAATGGATTGGATTTTCTGTATTTGAAACAGTTTCTTTCTATATTAGGCATAAAGCTTAAGTTAGAGTGGCAGAGTGAGTGATCATTTGATTGGAAAGTTGGGTAGACAGTCTTTGGTTAGTTTCATTTTGTAACCTTCCAGCTAATTGTTGAATTTCATGCTCTTTTGTTCTTTGTTCTTTCTAGTTTGGATCTGGTTTTATGGTTGGTTGAAATAGGAATTTATTGGTAGAAACATAGATTATTTTCCCATTTGAACAGATTGTGTGTTTTTCTGACAGCTTATTCTGTCACAGGCAGAGTGATTCAACCAGACCCTTATGCAGAAGTGTTAGTATATGATTTGGGCAGCCATTTTTCAAAAATAACAGCTTTATTGATATATAATTCACATTACCATCAAGGTCACTCCTTAAATGTGCAATTCACTGGGTTTTAGTATATTCACACAGTTGTGTGCCTAATCAGCTATCTAATACTGAAACACATTTGCCATACCCAAAGAAGACCCATGCCCTTTAGCAGTCAGTCTCCACTCACTCTTGTATCCATGTAGGCATGAATTTTCTTTCTCTCTTTGTGAATTTACTTGTTCTGGACATGATATATAAATGTAATCATTCAATATATGGTCCTTTCTATCTGATTTTTTAGCCTGTTTTTGAGGTATCACATGTCAGAACTTCATTTCTCTTATTGCTAAAAAGTGTTCTCTTATATAGATACACTGCCGTTTATTTATCCATTTATCAGTTGATGGATATTTGGGTGACTTTCACTTTGTGGTTCTTATGATCATGCTGCTGTGAATATTTATGTTTTTGAGTTGACTTCTTTTTCTTTTGGGTAGATACTTAGGATTGAAATTTATGGGCCATAAGTAACTCTGCCAGACTGTTTTATAAGGTGCCTCAACAATTTTCTATTCCCGCCACCAATGTTTGAAGATTCCATTTCTCCATATCTTTGTTAAGAGTGTGCCATGGTATTTTTCCATAGAAGTCATCCTAATGGGTATGAAGTGGCATTGCATTGTGGTTTTTATTTGCACTTCCCTGGCAACTAATGATATTCAATATCTTCATGTACTTGTTAGCCATTGTTTATCTTTGTTAGACAAATGCCTATTCAGATTCTTTACCCATTTTAAAAATTGAGCTGTCCTTTTCTTGTTTGGTTATAATAGTTCTTCTGTATTCTGGATATACACAAAAGTACACTTATCAGATATATAGAAGTATAATTTTTTTCTTATTCTATAGTCTTTTCATTCTTATAAGGCCAATAGGTTTTTTGTTCAAGTCCAATTTACCAGTTGTTTGACTGCTTATGCATTTTTCTCTGAAATTTTCTATAAGTTAAAAAAAAAACAGACCTTATTTCTCAACATCTTCCATTAATTTTTTTCCTACAGAAACAATGATCATTTAGTTAACTACACAATGGGTTAGAGATATTAAAAATATTTTTTGTTTTCAAATATTTTCATCACATTTAGTGAAAGAAGCCCAAGTTTTCTAATTGATATCCAGTGCACTTTTTTAAAATCAGAAAATGTCTTTGATTTTTCTGCTTAGCTCAGAATGCACACATTATTCTGTAAATATCGACAGGTGTCTAATGTATTCTGAGGACTTGACTGGGCTTGGAAATCCAGAGATTCTTGGAACATGGTCCTGTCCTTAAGGAACAAGAGGTCATATGCCAGGCTACAGATTTCTACAGAGGGTAGTGGCACCAGTGGAGGAAGAGGGGCACTGTCTGGGTGAGAAAGCCTCTCAGGGAGTCATGATAGCGCTTTGTCTACAGAGACTCATCAGTGATCAGAACCTTTTGTTATAGCCTATGATTCTTCCTTTCAGACATTTGCTGCTGCTGTATGTTATGTACATTGGCACCAGTTATTTGTAATAGCAATATTTAGGGATATTGATGTAATGAAATGTAGGCATCAATGTGATGACTTTGATACCTAGAAGCAAGCCGGAAGAAAGCCATATTTCTTTGATTTCTTCAGGTTTTCAAGAATGGGAACTTTCTACTTACTAATTAATTCAGAGTGGTGAGAGTGTGTATCTGAGACCCAGACCAAACCCAAGCAGTTTTTGGTAGTCAGAGCTAAAATGTGAGTCAAGGAATGAATAGCTGTTTGACTGGAGGGAAGATTTTATATAGAGATTTGGGCAAGTCCTGTTAAGGAATTTAGATCTTTTTTTAATAATGAAGAGCTATTGATGAGTTTGGGTTTGTGTGGGGAACATGGTCCCTCCTGTTATCTGTACCACAGAAGCTGTTTGTGAGAACAGGAGTCTTGTGGGGCTGTGGGACTAGTCCAGATGAGAGCCAATGAGTACCTGACCTAGGGCACTGCTGATAGAGGTGGACACACAGACTGGAAATGTTTAGACTGTGCAAGTCAGGATGCTTGGCTTCAATCAACCATCATAAGTTAAAAGGAGGATTACTGAAGAAAGAAGATTTCTGAAGAAAGTTTCAAAGGAATGAAATTCCACAGAAGCCAGCATGATATTAGACACTTCGGGGCTAAGCGAAAGAGCAGGGGCAATACTCAGGCTCTCCCACAAGAGGGAGGAAAGAGGGTCTCCTTCCAGCTGTGCTTTTTAAAATCCCAAGAGCAGTCTTTTTTTAATTTATATTATTTTTTTTTAGTTGTTGATGAACTTTATTTTGTTTATATTTATATGGGGCTGAGAATCAAACCTGGTGCCTCACACATGCTAGGCCATTGCTTACCACTGAGCCACAACCCCAGCCCCCAAGAATACTCTTAGCCTTGGGTTTTGTGCCTCCTGCTCAGGCAGAAGCTTTGCTGGGAGCTCCATGCCCTTATCACTAGCATTGCCAGAAGTGGGGAAGGATTGTGGAGCAGAGCCATCTGTTCCTCTTTGGTTATTCAGACTGGCTTGGGCAGATGTTTAGATCTGAAGGGGAAGGTTGGGAATGCCTCAGAAGTTTGTGGCCTGGGTACACCATGATGACAGCGTTTCTGTGCAAGAACAAGTTTCACAAGTGAGTAGATTGAATGCAGAAAGTAAACAGAGTTCACTTTTAGACCAGCTTAGTTTGGGATGTGACTGTCAAGATGTTATGTTTCTGTGACAATTCACTTGACTTCATTCATTAATAGAAGCCTCTCTAGGGATTGGTTATTTTCTTTACTATGACTTTGCAGAGACTAGCATGGATTTTCAGAGGTACCTTTATTAGCTCTTAGATAAATTAACTAAAATTTATTTTATACAGTGCAGCTTATTCTGTTTTTGTGTTTTCTGACTTTTTTTTGTTCCAGGAATTGAGCTCAGGGTGCTCAATCACTGAGCCACATCCCCAACAATTTTTTTCTTTTTTCTTGAGACAGGGTTCTGTTAAGTTGCTTAGAGCCTCACTACGTGCTAAGGGTGGGTTTGAAGTTGCAATCCTCCTGCTTCATGTTTACAAGTCACTGGGATTATAGTTGTGTGCCACCAACCTGGCTGAACAGTCTTTCTTAATGGACAAAGAACAGTAGATGCTGTTTAACTGGTTCTTGCTCCTATGTTAGTGAAGTCTGAATTGATATTTCTTTCTGCATCTCAAAGAGTACAATATAGTGTACAGCAATTCTAAAAGGGTGGAAGTTATATGGTTTCTGTAAACTTCTTTTCTAGATGTAATCCATGAAACATCAGTGTTCTAGCAGTTAAATAGGAATTTTGGTAGAGGACAGTGGAAGGCTTGGCTGGCACTACACTGTTACTCCAATAGCATCATTCAAACACCGGCATTCTGGGCTGGGGATGTGGCTTGCCTCACATGTGTGAGGCCCTGGGTTTGATACTCAGTTCCACAGAAAACTCATTGTTCTGTTTTCATTTATGAAATACAAAGTCATTTTGGGAGGAATGAAGGATAAATTACTCATTTATATATCTTATGTGTTATAACATGACATGAATCATTTACTTATGTGATAAACACTGCTACATTTAAGATCAGAATTGTTTTGAATATTTAAAGTCATTTTAAACATGGTCAGGATTGATAATAGCATTGCTGGTAAGGCCATTCCATAGATGTCATTTTGCTAAAGAGATCTTGATCTTGCCTGGCTTTGCAAGATATGACAATGAAGGCTTGCTGAATGCCAAAACTTGGAAGATAAATTGTTGCCCACACCAGCTCTGCCACTATGTTGTTTCTCCTCCATGCCAAGGCAGATGGTCAGATTAAGGTGAATTAGAGAAAAATAAATTTGCTGAGACTAAATGGAAGGTACTCATGGTGGGATGAATCCATATTCTCCGGCAGGTGTGGTCCCATAGGGGCCCCCTTGATAAAAGATTCAAGATACACTCTGTGCTGTTAGTAATGGGAAGTACCTCAGTGACCTTGGACAAGTATATTAAGGTCAGTGACACTCTACCTGTCTATAATATTCTCCATCATATCATTGTTCTGAGGATGAGCAGAGCTGCTGCATATCAACTGCTAAGCACAGTGCCAAGAACATTTCAAATTACAAGTAGATCTTACTCCACACAACAGTGTTTTTCTTCAAAGTGAAATGCAACAGGAGGGCAATAATTGACAGCAGAGGTATCTCAAGGAACAACAAATTGGCTCTTAGCTTCAATGGAACTCAAGCTGTAGCAGGTGTTATTTCACAATTTTAATTAAAATCAGCATCAGAGGTGAATGTAAATTTTCATAATTTTAATTATAAGCAGTTAAATTTCTGTGCTTTTTTTCACCAATTTACCTAAAGCAAGCCATTTTCATTTGTAAACTCTAAAAATCAATAATTAGAAGGTGCAATAACTGAATAAAATGGTTGGTTTCATCTTTTGTTTAGTGGATACTGCTTCTCAGTGAAGATGACAATACTTGGATATTGTGCTTGCAGAACTCATGATCTAGGTTCCATGGTTACTGAACATTCAGGATTAGTAGTGTTTAATGTAGATATGAATTTGGGTATGATGTCTTTGGAACACGTGCAGAGTAATCATCTCAGTAAAAATTCACTAAAAGCTTATGGTTTAGCAAAATTGTACCTTTGAGAACACAAAACATGACAGTTCTGAAGAACCTGAAAAAAATTAGAAGAGTAACTTTCTAAGGGAATCCAAAACACATACCATCCACAGTTATCACTGACAAGTGATTTTTATAGATTTTGGTGGATGTGGCATGAGTTTGTTGGGTTCTTTTTTTAAAAAAAAATTATTCACTAGTTCTAATCAGTTATACATGAGAGTAGAAAATGCTTCAATTCATTGTACACAAAAGGAGCAGGTGTTGTGTTCTTTTAGAGAAATAACCTTAAAGGGTAGTATCATTGCTTGGGAAAAAGATAGTGGATAGTTTTCAAATGGATATCCTTGCTAAGCTCTAAAATATCTTGAATATTGTGGCAGAGCTATGGATGGTTATATTTATGATGAATAATTAAGGTTGTATCTTCTATAAGATATAGTAATTTTCATTCTTGGTCCAGTTATCTTAGCTCAGTAATGAAGAATATGCTTTTAGAGTCCCATATTTAAGACTCTACCACCTGATAGAATATTTACTTAAAATTTCCTGTTTGTTATTGGTATTTAAAAAAAATCATTTGGGGTCTGTCTTCACATCCTTTTATATTTCTAATCCAGAATGACCTCTTAGTGCTGGTAGACTCTATACTTGCTGTGTGTGGAATAATTTTTAATCTTTTTTTATGAGCTCACTTAAGATATGAGAGATACTTGTCATTTTGGAATTCTAAGCTGTTAGGATACAGTTCTTCAGTCATGTTATTGTTGAAATTTAACATTTTAACCTTTAATTAGAAGATTCACTGTTCTAGGCTGTGGCATGTTTCCATTTCTATTCTTTCATCATGTGATTTAAGTGTTGTTAAACTTTACAAATTATTCCAAAAGAAGACATGGAATCAATTTGTAATTTAGTACTGTCTATTCTGCATGAAATCCAGCACTTTCAACAGTGCCACACAGAGAGCACATGTGCAGTAAATATTTATTTGAATTAGAGAATTGCTTTAGGGCAGCTTGCAAAAGTAATGTTTTCAGTATTCAGTGACTGAGCCTTCAGTGCTGGTAGTTTAGCTAAACATTCAGACTTCATTTGAAGCCAGTAAACAGACAACTATGCAATCCGGGGAGACCAATTTCTTCAATTTTCTATGCAATAGTAATTTTCTTTTACAGTCATGTTTATATAGAGTAAAAGTCAAAGGAAAGGTGTATTTGGAGCAGTTACATGAGTAAGTTTGCTGCAGTGAAAGATTTTCAGTATGCTGATGGAAAAGGGACAATTTAAATTAGATATTATACAATTCAGGTAGCTCTTTTTAAAGACAGTTTTACTGAGGTCTAATTGACATTCAGTAGACTTCATGTTTAAAGTGTATGATTTTGTCAGTTCTGACACAGGTGCACACCCAGGAAACCATCATCACAATAAGGAGAATGAGCAGATCCATCACCACCCCAAATTTCTTTGTACTTCTATCCTCATGGTTCTCTGTCCCTTTTTCCATCCAGCCACCGACGTCCCTCTCTACTGGCACTGTAGGATACTTTGCTTATTCTAGGGTTTTATGTAAATAGAATTCTATCACATGAACTTTTAGTTTTTGGCTTCTTTCACTCAGTGTAATTATTTTGAAATTTATCTCTTTCTGATGATATCAATAGTTTATCCCTTTTGTGTGCCAATGAGCAAGGAGAGTTGGCAAGAGAAGAACCTTTGCACTGCCCTCTCCCTCATCTCCTCTGTGGGCCTCATTGTAGCCTGAACAGTTGGCTAATACTCTAGAGTAACAGGAGGCAGGAATCCACTAGGCAGCTCTTTGGTCAGTCATATTTCTTAGAATGCTTAGAATGCTGCTGCTCTTTTTTTTTTTTTTTTTTTTTGCATTCAAAGCAAGCTGTGGTTAGGTGCTGAGCAACTTGTTGAGGCAGCTTTTCTTCCTGGCCTCCTCATGATGCACCTGCGGTACTCGCTATGCATCCTGCTGACTGACAAGGCATTCTGCCAGCCCCAGCCTCGTGTGCTTCTGGTGTGTTGCAGGCTCTGCAGGTGACTGGGAAGGTGAGGGAGGATGGCCATGTCTGATATAGGCACTCTGTGCTTGTGCACTGCCTTTGTTCCACTAGGCTGCACTTTCAGAGCACAGGTTCAAGGATAAAGTTGTTGAGGATTTCAAGATGGTGAGCACAGCACAGCAGAACAACAGGGAGGCCTTTCTGGGCATGGGACCTTTGGTACTTGTGAGGCTGGCATTGTCTACCCAGAGTCAGAAGGAGGAATGCTGTTGGTATTTCATGAAAATATGGCCTTGGACAAAGTTCACTTGGACTGGAGGAAGGCTCTGTTTGGGAACTCAGTGGTCAAAGACCTTCTAAGAGGATCACAAGCCCAGTGCTTTTGCCTGAATTTACCTGGAAAAGATGAAGGAGGCATCTTTGAGGTTCCATGTATTGTGGATAAGAAGTGTGACTATCAATCTGGATTTGGTCCTTAAACAGTGCTACGTGTGGGAGGAGGGGCCTGACCTCTTGGACTCCTGTCTCCATTTCTTTCTGGAGAGAAAAAAATCTGACTTCACAGCTGCTGCTGAGATCAGGCAGTGGGGGGGTGGGGAGCTGGTGCTTTGTGGTCCTGTGCTCAGGTCATTAAGCAGTCAGGTTAAGTCCACTAGCCACCAGTGGCATCCTGGCTGACTACATGCTTGAGACCCAGGCCTTCAATGCTGAGGAGCCTTGGACCAACTCCATGTGGTGAAACTGCACTCAACTTCACATGAGGATTTGTGTCTCACTGGCACACCTAGGCAGTCATATCCAGCTTTGAACATATGAACACATAAGGTAATTTTCATGGAAAAACTGCCCTGCCAATGTCAACCGCATCATCCTGGCTGATGGATCCTCTTCTCATTTTAAGTTTGAGGAGATTGAGGCATGGACACTAAAACAAAATGCAGAGGCCGTGTGATTTGAGCCATGAATGCTATGCAGCCCACTCTCTTTCTCCTTTGTCACCCTGTCACCATGTCCCCTCCCCAACCTAGTTTTTGGAAAGCCTACTTATTGCAGAGTGTATAAGAGGATGGAGTGACATATGGCAGTCTCACAAAGCACTTCATGTGATGTCTCTTCCTGCAGAATTGGGTTGTGTGGGGCAAAGCCACCTTCCTAATAGCCAGGGAAAGGATGCACTTCACCCTCACTTGGCAGGGGCCTATGCCCTCTGGACGTCAAAGAGAAATGAAGGACAGAACCTTAAAAGACAAAGTGATCTTTTCCAAACCATGACACATTCAGGGGATTTTCCAGGCAGCACCTTTGTAGAGCGCCTCTATTTTGTACAATGAATCTAATTCTGTGTTTGGTCCACAGACATCTGATGTCCCATTATTCTTCCTCCTGACCATCACTTTGATCCACTACTGGGCATCTCCTCCAAGACAGCTACCTGTGGGGCAATAACTCATTCCCATGAGAAAATGTGAGACACCAAAAAGACCAAAGCAAAAAACTAGTTAAGAAACTACAAATAATAAGTAAAATCGATGGCCCTTATTAGCTTTAACAAACTGATGGATTTCTTTCCCCATGAAACAATGAAAATTCACATGGATTACCCAGTAAGTTTTGAAATACAGACGACAGTCATTATTCCAGGATATCACGTTAAAAACATTCTTAGGAAACATGCAACCTTGTTAATTATGTTTTTCCTCAAACTGGAGTGAATAACAGAGTGAAGTTTACTGCCTGACACTAAATTTGTTACTGCTCTGCTCCTCACGCTCTCACATTTTTATTTTACCCATAGTGTGCATTTATTTTCCTCAGGCTGATTGATTTTCTTTTTTTTTTTTTTAATATTTATTTATTTATTAGTTATTGGCGGACACAACATCTTTGTTGGTATGTGGTGCTGGAAGGATCGAACCCGGGCCGCACACATGCCAGGCGAGCGCGCTACCGCTTGAGCCACATCCCCAGCCCAGGCTGATTGATTTTCATGTGAGAAAGATACTTGCCTCAGTGGGCACAGCAGGTAACTCTCAGGCTTTATCGTGATGTGCTCACCAGGCCTTCATGTGCTCACACATGAACTTCACACCCATCTGTCCTGGATGTACAAAACCACATCATCACTAGATTCTTAGCCATGAAAATTTCTTGTGCCACCTTTGCTTATGAGCTTGATGGAAGGGGCTGACTCCATGAATTGTTGTCTCTCCTCAGAGATTCTGGTGGTGCTGATGATGGCAATGATGGTGATGACAATGATGGTGATGGTGATCATGGTGATGACAACTTTATTAAAATGACATTTAGAAGCATTCCTAATATTCAAGCAAACTCCTTTGTCCTGGTGTGGCAGGAAATAAAAGTGCAACTGGACTTTAATTTAAATAACAAGAAAGTTCAATTGCAAGGGCTTAATTAGAACACAGTTAATTAGAAGGTCATAGGCCATGGCACTATTGTAATTTTTTAAAATAATTTTTTAAAATAATTTTTTTTCTTAGTTGTAGATGAACACAATATCTGTATTATTATTATTATTATTATTATTATTATTATTATTTTAATGTGGATCCAGTATCGAACACACTTCCTCATGCATACTAGCCAAGCACTCTACCACTGAGCCACAACCCTATACCCTTACCTGGTATTTTTTTAAATATTTATTTATGATTTATTTATTTGTATGTGGTGCTGAGAATTAAGCTCAGGGCCTCATATAGACTAGGTAAGCACTGTACCACTGAGCCACACCTTCAGCTCTTTCCTGGTACTTTTTAAATACCTGTTTTACATAAATTTTAATTAGTAGTTTTAACCATTTTTCCAATATCTGTTTGGATTAAATCAGTAACCTAGAAATCAGTGAAGCAAAGTCTAGTTTTATGTCAAACTCTGATTTTACTTCCTCTTTCTTCCCCAGACCAGACACCTTATCACAGTGTCTGGATTAAGATTCTCCCTTGAGGAATTTACTGTATGTTGTCCACATTCCAAATTCCAAAATTTACCTATTCCTTAGTTTTAGAAAAGTCTTACACAATTTTTCCAGAGGTACCAAAATCTCTTAGAGTACTCAGAAAAATCCATATCTGAGTCTTGCCTTTTAGGGAGCAGTTTGAATTATAAGTATGCAGCCTTTAAGGCAAGTAGATGGATGATCTGCAGCTGGAAGGAACCTTTTCATTAATACCTTGCATCTAAAAGGCACTTCATTTGATTCCTTTTATTAGATACTGTGAATAAACCTAAAATGAAAATGGAAGTGAAGTAATTTCTTTAATAAAAGTGTTACAATATTTTTAGTTATTTATCCAGAATTATAATTACTGGGTTATAGGGCATTTTTTAAACCAAGGATTGTTATTTACTTTTATTTATTTAGCACTTTACCACTGTGTCACATCCCTATTTTATTAATAAGAAAGGATATCACTGAGTCACTTAACCCATTGCCAAGTTTCTGAGGTTGGTCTTTAATTTAAGTTCCTCCTGTTTCATCCTCCAGAGTCACTGAGAGTGCAGACATTCACAATAATATCCTGCTTCAAAAAATTATTATTAGTGGATTATATGGCATTTTTATTTTGAGCTCTTAAGAACCATGATAGGGGCTGGGAATGTGGCTCAAGCGGTAGTGCACTTGCCTGGCATGCGTGCGGTGCTATGTTTTATCCTCAGCACTACGTACAAATAAAGATGTTGTGTCTGCTGAGAACTGAAATTAATAAATAAATATTAAAATTCTCTCTCTTTTTCTCTCTCTTATAAAAAAGAACCATGATAGTTTTTTCAAAAGTATCTTTACTAACTTTATATTGTAACCGAAATTTTTATCTATCTATCTATCTATCTATCTATCTATCTATATACACATATATACTCTGGAGTCCCTACTATCTTTCAGATTTTTTTTTTTTGGTGTGGTTTGGTGCTAGGAATTGAACTCCTGGGGGTGCTTACCACTGAGTTGTGTCCCCAGTCCTTTTTTTTTTTTTTTTTTTTTAGACAGGTGATATATCACTAATATTTCAATAAGTTACTTATAGCATTGCTATGTGGTTAAGGCTGTCTTTCAAATCACAATCCTCCTGACTCCCCTCTCCAGCCTCTAGTATATTTACCACCAAACCTAGCTCTTTCAGATTATTATAATAACCTTTTCAACAACACTGACCAGGCTACAGAAAATCTCTTTGACTGATGCATTTTATCCCTGTGGAAAGTTTATATGAAGTAGCTAATGTAGGACTATTCTGTAAAGATTTTTTTGGAATAAACAGGGATCATTGTTTTTTAACCTCCTTTCTGAACTTGGTATCATAGTTCATAAAAGTGCTGGGAAAAATATATAAATTTATTTGTTTGAAATCTACAGAGATTTACATAAGCTCAGTCACCTTTTGTTCTAGAGTTTGGAACTTCAGGACATAGTAATGTAAACAAAATATATTAAAGTTGAGACATTCAGTACACACATCCACACACACACACACACACACAAAAAAAAAAAAAAACTTTCTAGGAGCAATTGGTAGTTCTGACATTTGTACTAGTGTATCAGGGATATAGTGACATAAACAAAATATGTTAAATTTGAAACATTCAATACACACATACACACACACAAAAAAATGCCAAAAACATTTTCTAAGAGGAATTGGTAGTTCTGGCCTTATTACTAGTGTATCAGGATTGGGGCAGGATTAAGGAAGTGCTAAAATCTCACTCAAGCCAAGAGTAGTTTACTGGATTCCTCCCTATTTCACCTATAATACAAGCTAAAGTGAACTTCATCTGTCAGCAACAGCAGTTGGGAAAATATGCTGGCAGATTTTTTTGAGATAAATTGACATCTTTGATATTTGGGTATTTTTGTGTCTTGGTCATAGCTGATGAAACACTTGTGAAGGCATTTATGGATCCTAGATATCACCATTTTTTGTATCATTTCTTTCATATTTTCTTCTTTCTTTTTTTCTTTTCTTTTTTTTTCTTGTGGTGCTAGAGATTGAACCCAGGGCCTTGTGCATACAAGGCAAGCACTCTAAAAACTGAGCTATATCCTCAGGCCTCTCTCACATTTCTGTTCACTAGAAGTGATGATGGTAATTGGGGATTTTGTCCCAAATGTGGTACATTTCTTAAGACCTGACTAATATCCAGTGTATCTAAATCTCTCTTCTCATTCATGAGTTTGCCAAAGACATACTCACAGTAGTTTTTGCCTTAAATGTATCTATAGATGGAGGGAGAGTGTCTCATTTAATATTCTGCTTTATTTTCAACATCATTCCCTCTTAATATTTGCTTTTTATAGTATTGCTAAGGTTGGAACTTACTATCTTGCACATTCTACATACACACTCTAATAGTAAACTTTGCCACTATACCCCAATTCTAACATTAGGTTGGATAGATTCATTCATTCACGTCAAATTTTATTTTTCATATGGTCAGTTTTACATATGCCTTTCTATTGCTCTTAACAATACTATTGATCTACTTATGCTTTCATATTTGATTCATATTATGATTTATTGGTATGTTTTATTTCAATATAGTTTCATAATATACATTAAATGTGTCTCATAACAATAACTATATCATTTGTTTTTTATTAAAGGTTTTGGGGTATTTTACATATATTGTATTTCTAAGATAAATTTTTTTGGTCCTTTCTTTTCTTTTCTTTTATTTGGTACTTGGAATTAAACTCAGGGGAATTGAGCCACATCCCCAAACCTATTTTGTATGACATTTAGAGATAGTGTCTCACTGAGTTGCTTAACGCCTCACTTTTGCTGATGCTGGCTTTGAGCTCACAATACACCTGTCTCAGCCTCCCAAGGTACTGGGATTACAATTGTGCACCAACAGGTCCAGCTCTCTTCTTGTATTTAAAGAAAAACATGCTAAAATTTTGGTAGGAAAATATTATATATTAAATTGAGTTAAAATAGTTGTCTTTGTAATGATTAGTTTTATTTATGCACATGTTATTTTATGTGCTTTTGTAAATTTTTATTTAGTTTGTGATAAGTTCCACATATTTTCCTTGAAATCCATTATACATGTGATGTATTTAACAGATGTAACTTCAGTATAATACTGATGTGGTATTTTGTACTCTAATTAAACCAAAAATCTTTCTGGGCTCCAGAAACCATTTTTTCTCAAACTATTATTTTTTCTTTTCTGAATCATTTCCTCTTTCCTCCTAGGCCCCATATTTCTACTGTATTGACAAATATACCTCTAGTCTTATGCTATCACATACTTGTACACTGTCATGGTATAACACATACTATAATTTCTATAGGTTTAAGCTGCTTGGTGAGGAGTATTTCATCATGAACAGTTTTCATGATGAAATAACAGCAATTTCTACTCCATCTTTAGTTCATGAGAATTTGTTTTGTGTCCTCATCAATACTTTGTATTCTTTTATTGTTGTTTTTTACTAGAAATTTAAATCAGGGGCACACAGAGACTGGGTCACACATAGTTGCTTAGGGCCTTGCTAAGTTTCTGAGGTTGGCTTTAAACTCAGGATTATCTTGCCTTAGCCTCACAATCCAATGGGATTAGAGGTGTGTGCCATGGAACCTGGTTCTATTTTATTTTTATATTGAAATATATATTACTTCTGAAAATAATTTATTCTTGATATTAAGAAAGCATAGAATACCATTTTCCCCCACAAATAACTCTCCTTTTTTTTTTGAAAAGATGTCAATTTTTTTTGGAAAAGATGTCAGTAGTGCCAGATATATAATTTATTAATGTCTAAATGGCAAGTTTATTATTATTATTATTATTATTATTATTATTCTATGTATTAGTTACAAAACTTTATCTGTTCATATATACTCTTTTCTATAACTTCATAGCATACATCATTGTGTATCAAAATGACCTTTTGGGGGTTGGGAGGTGAGGGGAGGGATCATGGGGTTAGACATGATGGTGGAATATGATGTATATGATGTATATTGTTATATAAAGTATATGTGAATTCATGTAAATATAATTTGTATAAAATCATAGAAATGAAAAATAGTGCTCTATATGTGTAATAAGAATTGTAATGCATTCTGTTGTCATATATAATTAAAAATATTTAAAAATTAAAGATAAATGATGGCATTATGTTTGAACTGAAAATAAATACTACTACTTTTAAAAATTGAAAAAAAAAAGGTCTGCTCGTCAGTTGCAAACTTTATAAAGTACAAAATGTATCATGAACATTTGGTAATACATAAGCCTAGATGTAGGTATTTATAGTGTTGTCAGCAAAATTAAAAAAAAATTACTCTAGAGTTCATTTTTTGCAATGTATACTCATAATTATATGAGATGCATTTTGTACATATACATGTATACTACCATTATATATAATTAATAAATGATTACTACATATCACATTAACTACATTTATTTCAAATTAATTTGTCTTTTGAAAGCACCAACATGACACTCTTTGATATATACACTTGGTGTGTCTTCAAATTTGTCACTTTTATGTATTATGTTCTTTTTTATTCTCTTTTTTATAGAATTTCTTTTTCCAAATTATTGAGATTAATGAATTTTAAACAATTCAGTTTAACAGTGCAGTCTGTAGATTTTCTTTTTTAACCTAAGACAAAATACATCCCAATTTTAATAGGCTTATTGTTATGTAAATGACTTTTAAAAACCTGCATATGTAACACCCTTACCTGACCTTACTCTGGACTGTTGATATCTGGGTGGAAGGGATCTCAAAGTGATCCATGGAAAAGGCAGAACAGGGATGGATCAGGATGTGAGATTGGTGGATACTGAGTATGTAGTGGTGAGTATTCATGAAAAAGTATTGGTGGAATAGGTACGGGTAGAGAAAAAAGTGCTATGAAGGAAAGAAGGAAAGAATGACCAGCTCAAGAGTTCAGATTTAAAAAGTCTAATGGTGGATCAATGGTAGTAGGAGGGTAAAGGGTAATTTCATTGGAGGCAGAAATAATCTAGAAGTGAAAGAAGAAGGTAACTCTGGCACAGTCCCCAAGAGAAGAAAGAGTCAAACGAACACTACCCTCTATATTCACGCTATATATATATTTCAAACTTCTATAACATTAGATTAAAGTCAGCCAGCCTCAGCAATTTAGTGAGCCTCTAAGAGAAAAAGCAAAACCCTTTTTCTTTAAAGAATAATTTATTAAAGGCTGAGAGTGTTTCTTAGTAAAAAAGCATATCTGATTTCAATTTGTCATATGAGAGAGAGAGAGAGAGAGAGAGAGAGAGAGAGAGAGAGAGAGATCTTGAAAAAATAAAAAAGTAATCAGTGACACTCAGTGTCAAGGATGTAAATAATTTAAAAGTAATAGTGAGATAGTTGAAAAACTCATTTAGGTTATTAACTACTGCTTGGGAAATTAGTCTACTCTCCAAAATATAAAAGTGAGAGAGGAATTTTTTATTAAAGTGTATATAAGAAAAAAGAGGACTTTTGACAGAGCTTTTAGTTGACCCAGACTGGGTCAACTTTAGTGGGTGATTAGGATTCTGCAAAGATGATAAATACTTGAGTTATTTGGAATAATGTGATTTTATCTAGTCTTCATAAATGAAGATTGAGGTCTAATATAAATCAGGGTTGGCAAAGGAAAAACATTTCAATGAAAAGTAAATGTATGAATAAACACATAAAACAATATTTAACCAAAAGTCAACATTCAGAATATTTATGAAATTATGTAATCACCAGTAATGTAAAAACAATGACAACTAAAGAAAAAGGGAATTAATATAAAATAAATTATTAAGGTAATGAATGAATGAATTAATGAATAGCTAAAAAGTGCAAAGATGTAATGTGACTGGAATTGTCAAAGCCAGCTTGTCGCCATGAAAAAGTGTAAAGCTACATAGAAATGGTGTTTTACTACTTACTGAGACATACTCTATGAATTATAAATTCCACTCCTAGGTGGGAAGAGTTGAACACAGAACCCATTCACCTGGCTTTCTCACTTGGGAACTGTGCAAAAAATTACCTTTTTATTTCCCTCAAATTTTATTGCTGATTCCAAGAACACTACCCTCTATATTTCCGATATCATTGTAGATTTGTAGCATGTGAACCACTCTACTGTTCAAGTTTTTCTTGTTTTTTTTCATTGCTCTTTTTCTCCCTACCACCATATCATCCACCAATACTTATTTTGTATAGCAAAATCTACATACTCAGCAATAACCAGTCTTATAATTTACTATATCCATTTCCTACCTTGTGCATGACCACGTTGAGATCCCCTACATCAAAACATCTATAGTCCAAAGTGATCAGAACAGGGGTAAAATTTCCAGAATATTAAAGGTCAGTTATACAACAAGAAAGCTATTTATTCATAAATTGCTTTAACCTTATAAACATTTATATGTGTCAGTACATTTTTTCTCTGGGCTAGGTCCTATTATTTGAAGAAAACTTTGCCTTAAAATAACCCAATACAGAGGCATTTAATGCAATTAACAGGCCAATAATAATAATAATAATGATAATAATAATGTGAGTTGGGGAGGATTTCAGGGTTGTAAAGCATAACTGTAATATAAGTTACTTGAAAGGACATCACAGGAGAATTTTATACACTGTCTGAAGACATATATGTATATATTATTTATAAAAAGTGTTTATGAGTTCTGTAGTGAGGGTGCACAAGTCCAATACACAGTCTTTTTTTTTCTTGAATATATATATTTTTTGTTTTTTGGCTTTTTAAAAATATTTATTTTTAGTTTTGGCGCACATAACATCTTTGTATGTGGTGCTGAGGATCTAACCTGGGCCACCCACATGCCAGGCGAGTGCGCTACTGCTTGAGCCACATCCACTCTTGGGTGGCTTTTTAATGCGGTGCCGGGTGTTCAACCCAGTACCTCATGCAGGCTAGGGAAGTTCTCTACCACTGATCCATAACCCTAGTCCCCAAAGTCCTTTACTTAATCTTTTTTTTTTTTTTCCGGTGGGGGGAGAATGTATGCGTGTAGAGCAGGGGATTGAATCCATGGCCTTATATCAGCAAAACAAGCACTCTACTGACTAAACTATATTCTCATCCCTGATCTGTAGTCCTTAACAATGACAATGGAGCAGCCTGTCATTCAGACTTTGATTCTGTGCCCACTTGCCTCAGGTTGGAGGCAGTGCCTGAAGCCTTGACCAATCAGTCACGTAGGTGAGAACTGTCCAATCCTCAGGCAGCCAGTGATGAGGGGGAGGGCTTCCACAATCTTCTGTTCCCTTGGTGTCTATAACCCGCCATTTTATCAATCTTTTTGTAGGCTTCTGTCCTGGATCTGGAGCTCAGGTGTCTGTGCTGTGCAGAATCTGAAAACAACCCACAGGGAGAACGCTGAGAACCTTGAGAGCCAGGAAATGGTAAGTGTGCCTTGTTATATTGAGACTGCACAGGAAGGTTCCTTAAAGCTGACAGGAGTGGCAATGGTGGAAACTGGCAGTCATGGCTAGGGACTCCTCCTGGTTCTCTCCAGAGTCTTGTGGCCAGAAGGTCTCTCTGGGGTAGCTTAGCCTTAACTATCCTCTGACTAGTCTAGTGAGGCTTAGACCAGCAGTTGAAAACCTGGGCACTTTGTTCCCTAATTGTATGGTGTTTTCAGCTTCTTTCTAAAGCCTTTTGTGGGATTCCATGTGCCATGAGTCCAGCATGTCTCCAGATTGCATAGTGAAGACTGAGATAATTATCAAGAGAGAACTCCAAATCCATTTATTGTATATATGCATGAGAAAGGCTGTTAATTTTAGGGCTTGTTAATCATGAGGGTTTGTTTGTTTGTTTATTTATTTATTTATTTATTTATTTATTTTTGTGTGTGTTGTTTTCTTTTTGGTACCAGAAATTCAACCCAGAGGTGTTCATCCACTGATTCATATTCCCACCCATTTTTTTTTTAATATTTTCATTTAGAGACAGGGTCCCTTTGAATTTCTTAGGGCCTCACAAATTTGATGATGCTGGTTTTTAACTCATTCTCTTCATGAGTCCTGAGATTTTTAAATGTAGCAGAAGCAATATCTCAAATCCAGAACAAAAATCTGAAATCCAGAACTTCAGTGTACCTCTCCATAGGTCTCAGAATAAACCCCTAGTTTTCTAGCTCTCTGTTCACATATCCAAATCTAGGGTTCTCTTTTCACAGAGATTAAGTATAAAATAGAATTAGATAGTATAATGACCATGTAATTTGAATAATGGGCCTCACTCAAACATACCTCCTGGCTAACTGAAAGATGCTAATGAGCACCATTAAGGCCTATTTCAAATGTAAAAGGCCTTGAAGCCAACTTGTGGGAACACCTTCAACAAAGTCCTTTGTCCCAGGGGTGATTCCTGATTGAATTTGAAGAAAAAAGGATGGGTCACAAAAGAATGAAAGTGAACCCATATGGTAGTCAGGATGCCTTTTGCAAAGCTTATCTAAATGCATTATGCTCCATGTTTTGCCCAAAACCATCAGTAAACTTCTAAGATGGTACACAAAAATGAGTTTTTTTTTTTTTTCTGGTATCATTCCTCATACCACATGGTGGGCGTTCTATCCTTCTTGCTTAAATAGATATTTTTTTCTTCAAAATTTATGAGACATGCACCCAGATTCAATTGGCAAACTGAGAAATTTTGGTTCATCTCAAAACTCCACATTCAGCATTATTGATCATTATTTTCCCATGTTTTATTTCAAAGGTATGCATCATTTATAATGTTTTTCTTTAAGAACTGGAGGGCATTTTTAAAAGATTTTAATTTATCATTCTGAGATTTTCTCATGAGAAGAAAACAGAATAAAATTAGGTGACATTAAAAAGAATGAATCTCTCCTAAATGAGGTTTATGTGCCCCAATTAAGGATTTTTAAAAACTGTAATGGTCATCAATTGAGGGTTTATTTATTTATTAATTTGTTTGTTTGTTTATTTATTTATGGTCAGACAATTTGGGGTTGTGGCTCAGTGATAGAGGACTCACCTAGCATGTGCAAGGTCCTGGGTTTGACCCTCAGCACCACATAAAATAAGTAAGTAAATAAATAAATAAATAACCCACAGAAACATTCCAAACATTTCAGTGTTAGACCAGGACGCAAGAAAAGACCACTGACTCCAATTAAAATCAAATTAAAGCAAGCTTATTATTTCGACCGGCCGGGCTGCCTTTCCCTCCCAAAACAGCGGGAACAAGACAGCCCTGAGGCTTCTTTGTGGCCCAGTTTTATAGCCCAAAAAGTTACACAAAGGGGGGGTTACAGATAACAACACTCTGAGGAGCATAACACAAGTTTACATTTTTGCTGGCCCCGGCATCAGAATTTATGGAGATCTTAGAGACTCAGAGAGGGTCATTGTCCGGCCAGGGAAGGCCAGAATTTATGAGGCGTCACTAAGGTTTAGGAAAGGGTGGTTATCTGGTCAGGGAAAACGGGACCTGGGTGAGTTCAGGGCACGGGCAGGCATTCCAATCAGCTTTACAACATCAACTAATGGCCAGGCCATACAGACATCCTGATATTTTTACAGAAAACAGAAATGAATCCTTCATAACTTGTGACAAGCTGGCTTCTAATCTAATGAGATAGCTAGGCTAGGTATATCATCAGGAAACTCTTTTATTCTGGTGTGGCAGAAAAAAATAAAAGTGGGACTAACTTGAATTTAAATTACATGCAATTTCAATCTCTCTCTCTCTCTCTCTCTCTCTCTCTCTCTCTCTCTCTTTCTCTTTCCCTCTCTCTTCTCTTTCTCTTTCTCTCTCTACTGGGGATTGACCCCAGGGCCTCATGCTTAGAAGGCAAGCACTCTACAAGCTGAGCTATTGACTCAGCCCCATTTTTTTTTCGGGGGGAGACCAGGGATTGAAGTCAGGGGCACTCTACCACTGAGCCACATCCCTACCCCTATTTTGTATTTTACTTAGAGACAGGGTTTCACTGAGTTGCTTAGCGCCTCACCATTGATGAGACTGGTTTTGAATTCATGATCCTTATGTCTCAGTCTTGTAAACAGCTGATATTACAGGAATGCATCACCATGCCTGGCCAACTTCAATCTTTTTTTTTTTTTTTTTTTAAGAGAGAGTGTGAGAGAGAGAGGGAGAGAGAATTTTTTTTTAATATTTATTTTTCATTTTTCGGCAGACACAACATCTTTGTTTGTATGCGGTGCTGAGGATTGAACCCGGGCCGCACGCATGCCAGGCGTGCACACCACCGCTTGAGCCACATCCCCAGCCCCAACCAACATCAATCTTAAGCGCTAAAATAGATGCAAATTAGATCAAAGTCCATGTCAATATCTTGGTACTATTTATATGAAGTTGTTGATAGACCTTATATTTTATTTTCTTATATGTGGAGCTGAGAATTGATTCCAGTGCCGCACATGTGCCAGACAAGTGAGCTCCACTAAGCCCCAGCCCCAGCCCCCTGGTACATTTTTTATGGGGGATATTGGAGATTGAACTCACGAACACTTGACTACTAAGACAAATCCCCAGGATTTTTTTTTAACTTTATATAGAGACAGGATCTAACTGAGTTTCTTAGCACCTCACTTCTACTAAGGCTGGCTTTGAAGTTTTGATAATTCTTCCTCAGCCTCTTCAGCAACTGGGATTACAGGCTTGCACAAAAACATCCAGCCCCTGATAGATTTATAATACCTGTTTTATGTAGATTTTAACCAGTAGCCTTAACTTATTTTCTAATATATATTTGATTTGAATCCATAACCCAGAAATCAGTGAAACAGAATCTATTTTTTATCTCCAACACTGCTTTTGGTTATGTCAGTGTCTGAGTTAAGATTCTCGATTAAAGAATTTACTATGGGGCTGGAGATGTGGCTCAGCGGTAGCACGCTCGCCTGGCATGCGTGCGGCCCGGGTTCGATCCTCAGCACCACATACCAACAAAGATGTTGTGTCCGCCGAGAACTAGAAAATAAATATTAAAAATTCTCTCTCTCTCACTCTCTCTTTAAAAAAAGAATTTACTATGTTTTGTGTTCTTATTCTGACCTCCCATAGGACCTAGTCCTGAGTTTTAGAATATCTGAAACAAGGTTCACAGAGATTCCAAATTTTTTTGAGTATAAAACACCACTCTCTGAGTCTTGCTGTTTAGGGACCAGTTTGAATTTTAAGTGTGTAGCTTCTGAAGGGATGGACTAATTGGATGCTTTGCAGTGGGAAGACATTTTCTGATATAATTTCTATCTAAAAGATATTTTGTTTCCTTTTATTAGATACTGTGAATAAAGGTACAATAAAAATAGATGTGTGGCAATATATTTAGCAAAAGGATTCCAACTTTCTTACATATATACCCAGAGTTATTATTATTGGATTGTATGGCATTTTTTTTTACCGAGAATTATTATTAATTTTTTTAAATTTATTGAAATACTGGAGATTAACCCAAGGGCACTATACCAGTGTGCTACATACCCAGTCTCCAACACTTCTATTTATTTATTTGTTTTTGAGAGAGGGTTTTACCGAGTTTCTTAGGACCTTGCCAAGTTCTTGAGTCTGGACTTTAACTTGAGAATGAATCCCTAGTTTTCTACCTCTTTTTCTCCTAAGCCCCTGGGAGTACAGGCATGTACGATTTTGCACTGCTACCCCAAATTATTACTAGTGGGTTATGTGGCATTTTTATTTTGGGCTTTTAAAGAACCTTAATACTTTTATACAAATATATTTATTAAATTTATATTTTCACCAACATTTTTACATATTTGTGTACCATGGAATCCCTATTAATTATGAGATATTTGCTTGGTTTTCTATAGGTTGGTGCTGAGTATTGAACCCACAGGTGCATACCACTGAGATACATCCACATTCTTTTTTATGTTATATTTTGAGACAGACTCTCATTAAGTTGATCGTAGCTTTGTTATGTTACTGAGGCTGTCTTTGTACTAACAATTCTCCTGTGTCATTTTCCATAGATTCTAGAATTTCAGCCTTATGCCACTATACATGACAATTTTAGACTTTTATAATAGCCATTCCAACAGTACTGCATAGGCTGAATAAAATCTATTTGATTAATGCATTAAATCTCTGAGGCAAGTTCATGTGAAGTAGCCAGTGTAGGAGTGTTGTGTAAAGATTAGCAAGGATTGGGGAATGTGATAGTCATTATTATCTAAAGTACATATATGGGACTGGGGATGTGGCTCATGTGGTAGTGCGCTCGCCTGGCATGCCAGTGTTCGATCCTCAGCACCACATACAAACAAAGATGTTGTGTCCGCCAAACACTAAAAAATAAAAATATTAAAATTCTCCCTCTCTCTCTCTTTCTCTCTCTCTCAAAAAGATAAAGTACATATATGAAGACAGGAATTGATATGAAGATAGTTTATATACACACAAGTATGAAAAATTGTTCTATATGTGTAATAAAAATTGCGATGCATTCCACTATCACATATTTAAAAATAAAACAAAAAATCTCTTTATATGTTTTGCTGAGAATCAAACTCAGTGCTTTGCACATGCTAGCAAAGTAGTCTACAACTGACACAACTCCAGCCCATGTACCCAGCTTTTTATACTCTCTTTGTAGTAATCAGAAACAACTTTAAAAATTAAAATTGCATTTATATCACTTTTCCTAGTATAGTAGTGTATTACTAACTAAACTTATTCTTAGTATTTTTAAAAAATAATCTAATGGATGACTGTTATTTTTTCCAGATATTATTTTATCACTTGTTTAGGGCTTGGTGGAGGGTCTTTTTTTTTCAGAATATAGATGTCTTCTATTATCAAATGGGTCCATGCTAAGTGTGTTGAAAATAGTGATTCTAAAATTTCACACAATCTACACATTTCCAAGACTATAGGGGAAAGAAATCATTTCCCATGGAAGCATAGTATCCGTGTCCATCCTGGAGTGTAATCCAGATCTTTCAGTGGTAAGGTTGTTTAAGAACCACAACCATAGGTTTTTGAGATCCTCTACAGTTTACTGAATGGTTTTAAATCACTTTCTCTTCTTCAAAATAAAATTTCTGTTACCTAGTTAAAAAATAAAGCACTATGAATGAGAAAGGTGAATGAGACTTAAGTTCTGTGGAGGTACTGAGGTTGACCTTTAATTATAGTTTATAAATAGTCAAATAATAAGGGCCTTAGAGTTGTCTCATCTTTTGCAACACATGATATGGAATACTTAGATGAACTGACATGAAATAATAAAAATGCATCTCAGGGAAGTGATATCACAGAAATTTTCAGGGTAGAATCTTGGAAATGTGGGAAAAATATATTCATATACATATGCATTTCTATAGAAAAAATAAGTGATAAGTACATGAGAATGAGGGTAAATACAAAAAAAAATCTTCTCATAGAGCTTTTAGAGGTAAAAAGTTTATTTCTGTTTTGTGTAAGAAAACTAAAATTTCTCTTTGGCCTGACAATATTTTGATGTTTTAAACTTGCTTGCAATTTCTACCTGTGTTTTGAATTCACCTATGCCTGGCTATCCCTTAGCAGATAACAACACTCTCTAAAACTTTACTGGTGCCTCATAAATTCTGGCTCCCACTGACCAAATAACAATTCTCTCTGAATCTCAGTGGCAGCTCATAAATTCTAATGTCTGGAGATGAATTTATTTTTTACCTTGAAATGTTAGCCATGTAGATCCTTAACCTGTGATTTGCCTTTGTACTATGATTGTCAAAATCTTGTTATCTGTAAGTACCTTAGACATTCACCTCCTTTGTAACTTTTTGTGTTGTAAAAACTTTTTCCTGAAGATCAGGGGGCTGATCTCTAACATAGAATCTTGTAAGAGACAGTCCTGGCCAGCTTTTATGTACACAATACAATCTTGATTTAATTTGATTTAAAATTTGAGTTGGTGGTCTTTTCTTTGTGTTTTGGTTTAACATTAACCTTTTCATAAACTTCACTGTAAATAAAATCAAAGAACACAACAAAACTCCTGTAAATGAGCCAGGTGCATACAAATAGTCATTCTTTACTGAAAGCACAGTATTCATGATAGAAAAGATATAAGCTTAAAAATTAATTGATATCTCAAATATCAAGGGAGTTTAGGAGTTAGAAATTTTTTCTTTCAGAATATAGGTAGTAAAATAGGACAAAAGTGAAAATGTGAAGCATAAATATATTAAGTAATGTGCAAAAAATCAACAAAATATTTATTACAAAAAATCATATGTACAGAAATGGTTCAAAAAAGCAGTCTTTTTGTCAGGAATAAACATTTGGACAGGAATGGAAATTTTGGTTCTCTGTTTAAGTAGTTTTACTCCTAGTGAATAATCTTTATACTATTTCTGCAATTTACTGGTTGGATTTAATTATAATTTATATATCTGAGAAATAGGTGCTGAATGCAGAAAAATATTATTGCTCATTTTTAAATCACCTACATTATCTGATCTTTCACTTTTTAAACCAAAAATCTGCATAAAGCCATCTCTTAATAAATATCTCTATCTCTCTATATTAGCAGCAACTGAGTTATAAAATTTGCTATGATAACTTGTCTCTTCATATACTTAAAGACTATGAATTTGCTGCTTAGCATATAGGTATAATTCTCTATAATGTTCTCTAGTTATTTATTTATTTTTTTTTAGTGAGAGAGGAGAGAGAGAGAGAGAGAGAATTTTTAATATTTATTTTTTAGTTCTCGGCGGACACAACATCTTTGTTGGTATGTGGTGCTGAGGATCGAACCCGGGCCGCACGCATGCCAGGCGAGCACGCTACCGCTTGAGCCACATCCCCAGCCCTGTTCTCTAGTTATTTATGTCTCTATGTCAAGTTTCATACCAAGCTCTTTGTATGTGCTTTAATTACTCTATGTAGAAATGTAGGATTTATGTCTTATTTATGACACTTTGTTCCCAGAACTGTGTCTAAAGGGAAATATGTACAAAATGATTATCCAGGAAGAAAATCTATCTAATATTATTTATTTTATATTTATTTATATGTTTATGTATACATATTTTTATTATTTAGAAACACACTTTGTTCTGAAACTACAGTGATGCTAATGTATTTTAGCTTGAATTGGTTGTGAGAAACAAACTAAAAAGACTTTCCTCTGTGTTGGTTGGTGATTTCTGCAACCTCAGGAACCTAGTGAATAATAGCAGAAATAAATAAGTAACTCTCTAGTTTGAGCCAGAACCACCAAACTAGATGATGTTTTACTTCTGCTTTCTATCTTGATTATTAGAAACATACCTTTAAATTTACATGGAACACTTTTGGAATTCTGTACTGTTAGTTCTTCTAAAAAAATCAATGAAAGTGAAAAATAATGCAGGAAAGATAAATAATTAATTTCAAACAATTCATTTCTTAAAATAAATAATTTTTTTTCAAATCACCAAAAGTTCTGAAATGTTAGAAAAGTTAAAAGCTTTAGAAATATCATAAAGCTGGGGCTGGGGATGTGGCTCAAGTGGTAGCGTGCTCGCCTTGCATGCGTGCAGCCCGGGTTCGATCCTCAGCACCACATACAAAGATGTTGTGTATGCCAAGAACTGAAAAATATATATTAAAAAATTCTCTCTCTCTCTCTTTCTCTCTCTCTTTAGCTCAGAACATTAGACTATGTCTCCAACTCATTCTTCTCTAGAATTTGACTGTGTGCAAATATGAAAAAAAGTGCTAAAATGACCCACATGGCTTATAAGTTTTAAAATCCCGACAGGAGCTTAAATCTGCCATTTTTCTACTTTACAAAATACAAAATCTTAAATTTGTATTCTTAACAAACATTTTCAGAAGTGTAATTCAAAATGACCTAAAAAAATGAAAAAAATCATTGAAGGACTGACACACTGAACATGAGGGACTTATAATATTGCATCCCTTATATTAAATGTCTTTTTATCATTGTCAAAATCTTCCATGTTTATATTATTAATATATTAATAAAAATTTTTATGTATTTAATAACAAATATCTAATTTTCTATTTTATTCAGTCTTTTAAAAATTAGTAGTAATTAATATTAATAATTTAACTCTCATACTTGTTAAAGTATGAAACATACTTTAAAAGCTATGGCCATAGCAAGTGGAAATTCCAGCCTAATTTCCTTTTAAGATTGGGATCCATGTCATCACAAAGGTATGAAAAGTTAATTTCTTCTTCAGTATAAATTACTGTGATTCGTAAACTTGCTTGAAATCCCTACCAGTGCCTTGAACTCACCCATGTCTGGTTTTCTTTGATGAGATAACAACTCTCCCTGAAACTTTAGTGATGACTCATAATTTCTGACTTTCCCTGACCAAATAACAACTCACTCTGAAACTTTAGTTGTGCATCATAAATTCTGATATTGTGATCTAAATTTACCCCCTAAGTGCTTAACCATTTAGACCATTAACCTACTACGTGTCTTTGTATTATGCTGGTGAAAATCTTGTTATTCTTGTAAGTTCTCAAGTCACCCCAACTTTGTAACTTTTTGTGCTATAAAACTACAGTCCTAGAGAACTGGGGTGCTGAATTCTTTTCCCATGGGTTTCAGGAGAGATTGTTATGCTCAAATGCGTGACCCCCAAAAGACCACCAGAGACCAAGATCGATGTAAAAACCAAAGAGGTTTTTATTGCAAGCTAGGTCAGTTCTCCACACGCACAGCAACTGGTGGCTTAGAGGTCCTGAGCCCGGGGTTTGCAGTAGTTTTATAACTCTTTGGGGAAGGCAGGTACCCCACATACATCATAGCATCTCTTAGCAAATCATCACAAACCTTGGGAAAATCATAAACAACTCTAAAACATGATTTAGCACATTCACTGGTGGGAACAATTTGGGTAAGTGTGATTGGTTAGTACAAGATGGGGATTCATTTGAACAGATTGGCTTAGGCCATTAGGGGAGTATATGCTGAACTATATGGTTTCCCAAAATGTTATCAACCACCATAAACTACTGGAAGGGTCATTTGGAATCCCAGGTATTTTCCCTGTCTCAGGCTGATTGGTGGCTGCTAGGGGGTTGCTATGGATCCCCACCTAGCCTGACTGAGTCAGGGACAGCAGGCACAGCAGATCTCTCCTGTTATTTGTAGATAAACAACTCAGCAGGGTGGGTTTGAGCCTAGGAGAGCTTGGTGTGTGTTTCCAAGGACAAGAGTCATGCCCCCTTCCTTCCATAGTCTTTGCTCTGAGGTAGAGGCTGGTTTCTCATCTTGTACCTTATGGTTTTTTTTATGTTTTTTTTTAGCTGTAGTTGGACACAATACCTTTATTTTTCTTATTTATTTTTATGTAGTACTGAGGATCAAACCCAGGATCTTGCACATGGGAGGTGAGCACTCTACTGCTGAGCCACAATCCCAGCCCCTTATGTGTTGTTTTTATTGGGCATTTTTACATTAGGGGTTTTCTTCCCAGTTCAAAGTTCAATCTGTCATCTAAAAAGAACAGAGATCAAAAAATAAATAAATAAAATTTGATAATTATTTTTATTATTTTATATTAATTCCTGAATAATATACAAGCATATATAATGCATAAACTCAAATTATTTTATATGTAAGTTTATATGAAAATGTTCTGTTGGTTGGGTTAGTTCCCACTTATGGGAAACAACCTTGCCTTAAAATAACAGCAGCCTGAGAATCTGGGGTACATTTCTTAGATTAAAAAAAAAGAAAAGAAAAGAAAAGGAAAAAAAAAAAAAGCCCTGAAAGACCTGAGATTCTATTCCTTATTCATGCCTGGATTGTATAATATTCCCTGTCACTCAAAAAAGGGTTCACTTCTCTCAGATTCAATGTTCATGATCTGTAGCCCCTTCCAATCAAGAGCATTTTGTGGGAACTGTCCAATCAGATTTCATCAGGGAGGGTGGGCTTTTCACTTCTTATCGCCTGAGTGCTCCATTTTTGCCATCTGTAGTCTCACACTTCAGAGTCACATGTTGTTCTGTTTTGCAGGAACTGAGGATCTCAAGTAGCCCTACTCCTGAGAAACAGGAAATGGTGAGTGTGCATTGGCCTAGCAAGGGAGGCTGGGGGAGGAAGACTATTGGAACCACAAGACTGGCTGTGTTGAAAAGAGGAGCAAGCAGATTGGGACTATAGGCAGTCTCTGGAGTCTGCAGGCTTAAGTCCTCCACTGGGCCATTATTTCCTCAGTCCTACTGGCCAACCAGGTGGGGAACATGTCAGTGGCAGAGACTATTTGCTGCCTTCCTTATGCTCAAAGGGCATCCTCAGAATCTGCATAAAATACTATGTGGCGGGTTTGTTCCTACAGCCCAGTGTCTTACCAGATGCTGGAGATTGACACGTGGAATAATTATCAAAATCAAATCTCCAAGGTCCATTTTACTGCAGGAGAGGAGCTGTCATTTTGGGGTACCTAATTTTCTTTTGAGGTAGCTAATTTTCATTTTGACATTCTTTTACTTTTAATTTGTTCATTATTATTATTTTGTTAAAGTTAGGTGAACTTAGGAATACTGTACTACTTCGCCATATCCTTGGTAGTGAAGCCAGATTTATAGATAAGTAGTTAGGTAAATTGGGTCTAATATCCAGTAAAATCAAGAATGAACACCATATTGAGAATGGAGTCCAGGAATAGGGGAATTGAAAATGTCCCCAAGGCCCTGAGCCCATCCCTAGGAAATTTTAATGAAGCAGCTCACAGCAAACATGTAGATGCTAATCCAAAAGCCCTTCCAGCCAAAATTACTCCTTAAGCCCACCTGTCCTCCACACTTTGGGCCTTCCCACCCACATTCCAACACTGTAAGATAACAGAACAGAGGACAGGAATGTGACAGGAATGCAGGACAGCTGAAGGAAGACCTTAGGTATAAAAAAGCTAAAAAGACCTTAGTTTTTTAAAAAAAATCCCTCTCATGGATTTTACCTTTTTGGTCTCCTTTTTCTTCTGGGGAGAAGTCTTTTCTACTGACCTTTAATAAAGCTTCTACTCTCCGCTCTAAATGTTCCTTGGCGCACTTCTCTGGTGTTATACTTCAGCATTGGGAAAGCAAGGACTCTTCATCAGTAAACAGCCCTAACATGTTTAAATTTATTTTGAGAAAGTCCCTAGCTAAGTTGCTGAGATTATTTTTGTTATGGTTTGATTTATCTAGAATTTGCTATTGCAATAAAGCATACTGTTTTTACATTCATATGTATTCGTATGGGGATCTTATTTATATTGTGATTCTTTATTATTGTAATATTATAATTTCACAATATATATGAATAGTAGGCCATGATAAGTTATTTTTTTTTTTGCTCTTATAATTGAACAGGTTTTTGGCTAAAGTTACATATAACTTTGTAGATGAATTTTAAATATTTATGCTTTGGTTTCTTACTCCATTTAAAGTGAAGCTTGATGTTTTTTTTTTATTATTGCATTATTCTTGTATTTAATAGTCTGATTTATTTCGAAATAACCATAAAACATGAAATATAATTTGCTCCCCTTCAGTATCCAGTAGTTCCCATTTCCCTATTCTCCTATTTTCTTCTATCATATGTTTATTTATACTTTTTTGAATTATTGCTTTATAGGATACACATAAAAGTAGACTTCACTCTGATAAATTCATATTTGTACACAGCAGTTTTGGTGATATATATTGTCAGCTAATTTTGGGGAAAATTATGACCTTTGTAATGATGAGTTTTATTATTGACATGGGATGTATTATTCAGTCTTTTATGTGCTTTTTGTGACTTTTATTTTCTCATAAGTTCTACATATTTTGTTTCTAAAAATGTACACATGTGAAATACCAATTGCATAAGGCACCTATGTAAAATTTATACATAGTGTTTTATGCTCTTTTTTAAACTTTATATATTATAAAATGTTACTGGCCACAGTGACCATTTTTTTCTACAGATTATTATTTATCTCTTCCAAGATGTATATTGTATTGAGCCATGCCCTTGGGCTTCAAGTGTTTGAATGAGTACCATTGCATACTTACATGTTATCATGATCACATATGCTCTAATTTCAGTAAGTCTCTGTGATGAGGAGTATCATGTATATTCAATAGCAAAATAGTTTCCACAAATAGATACTAATTTAAACTCCTTTTGAGTTAATGATTATTAATTTGTTTTAAATGATCATCAATATTACTTAATTTTTCCCATGATGGGTTTTTATTTTCTGTTTCTTAAATTTCTAAATATTTTGAATTTTTTTAGTTAATAAACATATCACATGTATAAACTTGAAGTTCAAACTTTTGTCTTTTATATATTTTTGGCTTAAAAGTTGAGAAAAGGATCCAAAAATGCAGCTAGAGATTGATTTCAAAATAAATAAATAAATAAATAAATAAATAAATAAAAAGATTTAAATTATTATTTAACATTGACTTTTTTCTTTGCTTATCATTTATTATAGGTTTCTTGTATGATTATAAGGGTAGGTTATTTAAAATGGATTCTAGGGCTTATCATTGTTAATTACTACAGGAAAAATAAATAAGATATTTCTCTACACTGTGGCTGCAGGAAAATGAATAAATTTCTTTAAATTCATATGGTAATAAAATTGTTAAATGACATATTTACTAAACATCCACTCCTTAAATTTTTTTTCTGTAATATTTTTGGCAGTGAATTATGAATTCTATTATCTGGACTTTGTAATTTAATATAAAATCATATGGAATAAAATTAGGCCAATCCTAGAAATATTCATATATAATTTGTTGTTTACCTAATGACATGTTGTGGAGATAGCAACTAATGAACATATTTATTTTTAGAAATAGTTACTTTTTTGCTTTTCAGTTTCTTACAAGCCTTTTAGATTTCTTTCCTTACTGAGTCACTCAGGGCCACTGATGTGTTTTTCTTTTTTTTTTTGATTTTGTAATCTCCAGGCATTTACCCTTCTAAGAAATCTGTATTGTGAGCTCTGTTTTTGAAGAGTTTCTTAACATGAAAGAAAAAAAAAAGTATTTATGTTTCCCCTGAAATGTATTCTCAATGCACTCTCTTCAAAATGGAGAGAAAATAATATTTCCCCAGACTGACATCCCTGTGTCAGGAGCTAACAATACATTGATGGTGTTTGAAGAAATTTCATACAGTTCTGTCTCTGGGTCGTTTTCTGTGGGCTGCTGAATTGCCATTTAGTATCAAGATACCCATGTTTTTTCATCTGTACTATGGGAATAATTTTAGAGGGAACAGATGATTAATGCTCTTCATGAGGCTATGAATACCTGTATGTTCTGTAGTGCACAGCTGACAAAGCCCCTGGAATACACTGTGCAGATTCTATTTGGTTAACCATTTTCTGCCACTCACATGAATTTTCTTTCAAAAGCTTGTAATAACCTTTTCACTTTAGGCATCCATGTCATCCACATTCCGAAGTATAAAAGTTTGAATCTTTCTTTTCTGAATTCCAGGTTCCATTTCTCTTGTGGTTCAATGTGTAACAAATAATTATGTTTTTTTCTTTGTTTTACACTTTGTTTCTAAAAAAATGTTCTCTGCTCTAAACTTATATTTCTCATGTCCAGCTATGTTTAGAAAATGTCATAGATAATTGTTTTGATAATTTATAAAGGAGAGTTGAGAATAATTCTTGCTCGTGTTTCCCTTCCTTAGAAACTGAACCAGAACTGTTGTTGGTCCTGAAAAGGAAGGACCGTAACCAATCAGATATATAAAAAAGTTGATTAATTGTATATTCTCTTCTAAGAACTCTCTGTTCAGATCCTTGGGCCATTTCTTGATTGGGTTATTATTATTATGATTATCATCATCATCATCATCATCATCATCGCTATTATTATTATTTGCTAAGTTTTTTGAGTTCTTTGTGTACCTTAGAGATTAGTGCTCTATGTGATATGTGAGTGGTAAAATATTCCTCCTAAAATGTAGGCTCTGTCTTCACCACAGAGATTGTTTCTTTTGCTGAGAATAAACTTTTTAGTTTGATTCTATCCCATTTATTGATTATTTGTTTTAATTCCTGTGCTACCAGTGTCTTATTAAAGAAATTGAGGCCTAATCCCACATGATGAAGATTAGAGCCTGTATTTTATTCCATTAGACACAGAGTATCTGGTTTAATTCCTAGGTTCTTGATACACTTGGAGTTGAGTTTTGTGAGAGATAATGGTTTATTGAAGACGCTATCTTTTCTCCAGTGCATTTTTTGACACCTTTGTCTAATATATAATAATTATAATTTTGTGGGTTAGTCTCTGTGACCTCTATTCCTTACCATTGGTCTGTGGTCTGTTTTTTTTTGCAAATGCAATGCTGTTTTTGTTACCATTGCTCTGTAGTATGGTTTAAGGTCTGGTATAGTGATGCCTCCTGCTTCACTCTTTCTGCTAAGGTTACATTAGCTATTCTTGGTCTCTTATTTTTCCAGATAAATTTCATTGTTGCTTTTTCTATTTCTATGAGGAATGCCATTAAGATTTTGATCAGAATTGCACTAAATCTGTATAGCGCTTTGGTAGCATTGTCATTTTGATAATATTAATTGTGCCTATTGATGAGCAAAGTAGATCTTTCCATCTTTTAAGGTCTGTTTTGATTTTTTTTCTTTAGGTTTCTGTAGTTTTCCTTGTATACACCCTTCACCACTTTCATTAACTTGATTCCCTAGTATCTTTTTTTTTTGAAGTTATTGTAAATGGGGTAGTTTTCTTCATGTCTTTCTCAGAAGATTTTTCACTGATATACAGAAATACCTTTGATTTATGGATGTTGATTTTATATCCTGCTAGTTTGGTAAATTTATTTACTAGATCTAGAAGTTTTCTGGTGGAGCTTTTTGAGTCTTCTAGGTATATAATCATATCTGGCTTTTGCAGGTATATGGATAACATTGGAGAAAATAATGCTAAGTGATGTTAGCCAATTCCAAAAAAAAAAAAAAATGCCAAATATAAGGAGGCTGACTCATAATGGGGTAGGGAGGGTGATCATGAGAGAAATAGATGGATTTTCAACAAAGAAGAGGGGTGGGAGGAAAATAAAGGGGCAGGGGATTAGCAGGAATGGTGGAAGGTGATAGAGACCATAATCAAAAGTACATGTATGAAGACACAAATTTGTATCACCACACTTTATATACAACCAGAGATATGAAAAATTGTGTTCTATACATGAAATAAGAATTGTAATGCCTCTGTTGTCATTTCTTTAAAAAAATGATAGAAAAAATTATTCATAAATTATATACGTTACATATGTGCATGTTCTATATAGAATATATATATGTGTGTGTGTGTATATATATATATATATATATTTATATATAGATATAGGGAAAGGCAAATCTCTTTCCTGAATTTTCAAAAATCAATTAATTTATTAATTTGTTCTAACTTGCTAATAGAGTAGAATGCATTTTAATTCATAGTACACAAATGGAGCACAAAATTTTATTTATCTTGTTGTACAGAAAGTATAGTTACAAAACCCATGTAATTCTACTTTGTGTACAACAAGATTTTCATCTCATTCCACCATCTTACCTACCTCTATACCATCTCCCATCACCTCCCTCCCCTTTGTCTTATTCAAATTTTCTTCATTTCTTCCATGCTACCTCCCACTTCCCTTGTGGGTCACCATCTACTTAGCAGAGAAAACCTTAGGTCTTTGGATTAGGAGGATTGGCTTACTTGCCGTAACATGATATTCTCCAACTCCATCCATTTACTTCCTAATTCCATAATTTTATTCTCTTTTAATGTTCAGTAATATTCCACTTTGTAAATAGACCATATTTTTTTCATCCATTCATCTATTGAAGAGCATATAGATTGGTTCTATAGTTTACCTATTGTGAAATGTTTTGCTATAAACATTGATGTGGATATGCCTCTCTATTATGCAGTTTTTAGCTCTTGTTGGTCTAAACGGAGGAGTTGGATAGCTGGGTAAATTTTGGATTCTTTCCAAGTTTTCTAAGTAATCTCCTTATTCTTTTCCAAATTGGTGTCACAAATTTAGGGTCCTACCAACAGTGTAACACTGGGCCTTTTTCCTCACATGCTGACAAACATATATTTTTCCTTGTGTTTTTAATAACTGCCATTCTGATTGGAGTAAGATTAAATTTTGGAGTAGTTTTGATTTGCAATTCTTTAATTGCTAGAGATGTTGAACTTTTTTTATTGATTGATTGATTGTTTATCTTCTAAGAAATGTGTCTCTTCAGTTCCTTATCCCATTTCATTTAATGATTGGGAAATTTGTTTTTTGGTATTAAGTTTTTTAAGTTCTTTATCCTGAAGATTAGGTTTCTATTTGATGGTCATGTGGTAAAAATTTGCTCCTATTCTCTGGTATTACTTGTCCACTCACTTATTGTTTCTTTTGCTGAGAAGAATCTTTTCAGTTTGAATTCATGCAATCTCGTGACTCTTGTTTCTGTTTCTTGTGCTTTAGTACTATTATTAAAGAATCAAAATTTCAAATCCCCTACCTGGGATTACAGGTGTATAACATCATGATAGCAACACAATTCATCTTAATTTCAAGCCCACTTTCTTAAGGGGCTTTCATCGTATGAAGAAAAAGAAAATGTTATAGACAGACCATTGGGTCTAAGGCCATGTCATAAAAAAAGAATATACCATTAATCTATTTAAATAATAGACTCAAATCTTTGTATCTTGGGAAAAAAATACACACACATACACACACACACACACACACACACACACACACACACAAACACACACAAACACCATACCCAAATTCAAAAGACCTCGTATGCAAGTTTAAATGCAAATGCTTTTCTGGGTTGGCTGGATTTTACTTCTCCAAGGATACCTTGCCATAAATTTGATGCAGCCTGAGGATCTGGATTTCAATTCCCAGATCCTCAAAATAAAATAAATGAAAAAATAAGTGTACAGACAAGACCCTACAATTGTGACATCATTATTTCTGGATTTGAGGTTATCTCCTGACTCTCAAAAAACTCACTAGTTTCAGATTGAGCCTATGAAGACATAAGTTGTGTCCAATCAGGCCCCCTTATATAAGCATTGTCCAATCTACACATATTCAGTAAAGAGAAGCAAGTTTTGACCATCTGGTGTGAAGTCTGCCAGAGTGGTTATCCACTTCTAGGCTTCCTCACTTATGTTCAGTGAACCTGATTTTTTTCTCCTGTATAGGTACTTTGTGATTTATAGAGAAGACATGAGGTTCCTAAAAATAGAGTAAATGATGAGTGTGCAGTAAAATCCTGAGACTGGATGGTGAGTCTGGTTGAAACTGGCTGCACTGACTATGGTGGGAACTGGCAAGGGTTGGCTAGAATCCCTGGTGTAATCTTTGGTTTCTGCAGTCCTGTGTCTTCTTCTGAGAAAGGTCAGCCATGAATTTCCACTGGCCAATCAACTGGATCATATATTAACAGTAGACACTGGAAGTCCTATAGTATCCTATAGAATATCTTCCGCCCCTACCTTAAATTCTATGTGAGAACATTTGTGGCAATATTTCCGAATCTTCTCAGATTGTGTTGTGGATTCTGGAGTGAGGAGATAATCCCAATCACAACTCCATGTATTTTTTCCTCCAGGAGGGGGGTGAGATACTCTATAGGTATCTCAGTTTTTCTTTCCTCCTGAATTCATTCTCCTTCTTTTTGGAGATTGTGGTATTATGGATTGAGCCAGAGGTACTGTACCACTTTTTATATACCTGGTACTTTTTATTTTTTTTTTATATTCAAACAGTTGCTGAGTGTGATTTTAAATTTATGCCCCAATATTTTGAGTTGTATTTATATATAAAATTTTAGCTTCCTTTTCAATGACAACTCCCCCTTTCCCAGTATTATCAGTTACATTTTTGCAGTATTATCAGTTACTTTACCCATATTATATTTCAAATGAGCATGGTGTTTTCAATTGTTATACCAAAAACTGGATGAGACTTTAAAGTACTTTTTTTTTCTTTCTGGGGGCAATGATACATGCATATTAATTCCAGAGACTCAAGTGGGCTAAGTCAGTACGATTGCAATTTCATGGTAAACATCAGGAACTTAGGTAGACTAATTAGACAATTAGAAAAACCTGTCTCAAAATTTTAAAACTTAGCTCGGTATGTAGCCCAGAATTAACATGCTGCTTTTTCAAATCCCCAGTACCATAGAAAAAAATCAAAAGCAAAATTTTTTGTTGTGATTGTTTATGAGCATTTTACATGATTGAAAAGTAAAGAAGAATCACTTGATCTTGGAAAAATCATGTGTTTCTATTCTTCATTTGTGTCTCCAAAGGCAGACAACCTGTCAGAGTGTCTTTATGCTCAGATTTCGTTTTGTGGAATGTATATGAGAGCATTCTCATTCCCTACTCTGGTATTTTCCAGGAACTGTGTTTCACAACTATATAATATGAGGATCCCACAGCTGGCACATCTAATGCCTCTCATAAGTCCAGACCAGTACGTTGGGCTTTTCTTGTTCAAGAGCAGTATAAATGTAGAGAGCTTAGTTTCTCAAAGAAATAACTGATAGAACTCTCAACTCCATTTTTTAAAAATATCTTCACTAATTTTATAGTCTAGCACAGTGTTTCTCTCTGCCATATTCTTATATTTGGAGTACTACTTAGTATTCCGCTTTATGAGAGTAGCCATTCTAACAGCTGTGCTCATGCAGAAGATCATATAGTTGGCTGGTGCACTAAAATTCTGATGCAAGCATTTTAGATTCCAGGGTGCCTTATGCTCACTGGAAAAAAAAATGATGTGCACCTATTTTAGAAATAAAGAGGCATCTGTGATTGTAACCATTTTTCTTCACTAATATTTGAGATTTTAGCCCATTTCAATGTTTGCACACCAATGTGAAAAACACTCCTTTTTGTTCTAGGGAGATTTGCACCTGTACAGTTACCAGTGCTTTCAATACTTTGAGGTTTCAGATGTAGTCCATTGAATGGAAAAAGTTAATATTGGGACAAATTACTTACAGAAAGAATTGGTAAGGTCTGGTGTAATTAGTAAAGTGAGCTGGGTGAGAGAGCTCAGGAAAGTGCTAAACTGCCACTTTGGCTTTCAGTGGTGGTCTGTATTTCCCTGTTAATTTTTGGTAATGTCTAGATAAAATTTCAACTGTCAGCAACAGCTATTTGCATTTTTAGAGAATGTTGGCAAATCCCTATAAGGGATTCAGGGGTTCCCTTAAGATTTAACACCTCTTCCACTCTGGTCTAGTGGAATAAAGCCCATGGATCTTGCATGGCCATGGAAAACCACTTATTTTTTTCCTCCCTGGAATAAATACTCATGTATATCTTATTCCTTCCTCTGTGTGTACAGATAAATTAGCATTTAAACTACAGGCAATTTAGAGTTGAATAATATATTTCAAACCCAAATCAATCTTACTTTATTTATATTAACACTGGATTTGGGCATTTTGTTCCAGTAATTTTGCATATTGCTCAAATTAGGAAAATCTTCAAGTGCATTCTACTTATGTCTTGATCAACTTTTTTTTTCAGTTTTCAAATTTTTATGCCTCTAATTCCTTTACACTTTTTAGATGGACTCAAAACAGGAGTATATATTTACTTGGTTTATCCATAAATGGAGGGAAGCTTATATTCTGCTATTAAGTATTTTTATTTTATTTTTTAAAATTATCTCGCTCTTTAACTGCTGTTTGGTGGATGCTTGTGTATAATTCCAGTGTCATACACATTCTGCACACAAGTTGCTTTTGTAATCTATGCCTTTTATTCTAACATCTTCCTTGAGGTTGGATTGTAGCATTTACTCACATTAAATATTTTATTGATATGGTTTGACTTATATAGTTATAATAATTAACAATAAAAAGATATTTGCATACATATGAATTGTCCTAAGTAGTTTTCCGTGTTGTGATTTCTTTATCTTAAAATTACTACACTGTTGTAATATTATAACATGCATTAGTGTCAGGTAATGATCACTCGTACATTTGCTCTTATATATGAGAGAGTTCTTGCCTAATTTTATATACATTAAGCTTTCCAGGAAAATTTTAGAAGTTTTTTCTTTGATTTTTTCTTTAACAAAAAGTAAATAATGGTAAAATTATGACCAGTTATTATTAAAGGTTACCTTTATAATAGTTTTATCCTTTGTAAATATGTTGAATATTTGAGTCTTTTATGTTCTTTTCTGTATTTTTTTTTCTCAAATATTACAAATTCTTTTTGTAAACATACTTGCATATGAGATGCAACATTCATGTGACATCAGCATAAAATATACATGGTATTTTATTGTATTTGTCAAACTGGATATAATACATCAACAAATATTCTAGCTCCTAGAATTTACATCTTATAAAATTTAATAATAATTTCTTTCTCTTTAGCCATGCACCTTGGTTTCAACTCTGGAAGAATGTGGCTGTATTCTCATGTACAGTTGCTGTAATTTTAGTCTCTGATTCCTGTGTTGGTGTATCATATACATATGATTACAAAACAGTTTCTACAAATGGATAATAAAGGCTTAAATTATTATTTTTCTTCTTTTGTGAATGCACTTATTCCACATATTCATCAATATTATTTAATTCATCTATATGATGTGATTGTATTCAATGTTATCTAATTTCTAAAGATTTTGAGTTTTTATGATTATTGAACACTTAGACATATCCTTTTTAATGTGACTCTTCAAAAATTTTGTTTGTTTTTCTTTTGCAATTTGTTGTATTTCTTCTTCTTATAACCATTTGATTATATGTGAGAAAATTAGGGTTTCTTTACCTTGTCAGTTTTGCAGTATTTAATATAATCATTTGATGAATAGATTTTGTATTAATATATTGTAATTCATAAGTTTAAGTCTATTATATTGTATAATTTTGAAAACAAAAATATTTTTTGTGATATTAGGATCTCAACCAAAATGCCTTAATGCTGAGCATATTCTCAGCTCTTTTTTAAATTATATTTCCAGATGGGATTTTCTCAATTTCTTCAATTGGCCTTAAATTTTTTACTTCATGCCTTAGACTCCAGAATAGTAGATATTTCAGGTGTACACCACCATATGAACCCTGTCTTTTGTATGTAAACTTTGAGCTTTGTACTTTCTTAAAAATTTCAGTATTATTTATTAATAACTTATATTCTGCATTTAATGTGTCAAAATATTTTGTTATGTTTTATGAGTGAAGGGATAAAATAGCATCTTATTATCACACTCTTTTCCCAATATCCTAGCATGTTTTAAGAGTTTTGTTGTTGGTGTTTTCTGAAGTTCCAGCATTTATTTTATTATGAGGTTTACCCTGATTGATTTTACTTCATAACATCAATCATGTGGCATCATGGTATTCTGGTCAGCAGTAGAGTTTATGTACAACCATGGATCTAGCAAATATCTTAGCCATGTACTAGTCTATACCATCTAGATTCTGTCATTGCACTCAGAGAATTGGAAAATTGCAGAAGATTCTTAGGATTAATTTTCCAGAGTGTATTTCCATAAAGTGAGAAATCATTATATATGCCTATATTTGCAATTACATACTGTATAACTGATATATTTTTTATTTTTTGAATTTTCAAATTTGCTAGTGCTTTTTTAATTGCATCTGCTTTTTTAAAATTTGTACTGAAGACCGAACCCAGGGGTGCTTAACAATAAAGCCACATCCTCAGTCCTTTTTTATATTTTATTTAGAGACAGAGTATTGCAGAATTGCTAAGTGCCTCACTAAGTTGCTCAGTACACTATATATAAGACAATATTATATATAATATTGTCTTAAAATTTATGATCCTTTTTCTTATCCTCCTCAGTCACTGGAACTACAGGTGTCCATCACTAGACTGGGCTCATTTGCTTTTTAAAAGCACCAACATTGATACTGGTAACTCTGTGTTATGTTTATCTTTAATAGCTTCTAATTTTTCTCTTTTGCTTAGACTTTCTTTTCTTTTAGTTTTTAAATTTTACTTTTTATTGGGATGGATGATTTGATAATAAATTCTAGTCATTTTATGGCTTACTAATTTTTTTGTGTATGTTTTATTTTCACCTCAGGTATAGATGAATTCCATTTTTTTCAGCTGTATGGAGGTCTAAGTGAAACATAATAACCTGTATGGATATTGTTAAAGAAGTGGAACCACAATTTTACCCAGTTTTTTGACTGCACTGTATATGCCCAAAGGACATAAAATCAGCATACTACATTGACACAGCCACATTCATGTTTATAGCAGCACAATTCACAATATCTAAGCTATAATGCCAACCATTCAATGATGAATGTGTCCATTCAGTGATGACAGGATAAAAAAGTGTTGCCTATGTACACAATAAACTATGAATCGGCCATAAAGAAGAATGACTTTATGACATTTGCCAGGAAATGGATGAATCTGGGGATTTTATCCTAAATAAAACAAACCATTTCTTTAAGACCAAAAGTTGAAAGTTATTGCTGATATGTGAAATCTAAAGCTTATAAAGTGGGGAAGGGTAAGAAAAAAAGATCAGTAGATTGCACAATGGTAAACAAAAAATAAATAAATAAATAAAAGGGACAAGGATAAAAATATAAAAGATATATATCTTTAAGTGAATCCTACCATCATGTCCACCAAGAACAGGATTTTAATTAGGATAAGATATATCCCATGCTTGCATAATACCATAAAATCAATTTTACTGTCAGGTAGATCTAGAAAGAACAAATAAAATTAAAAAAAATTATATTTGTTCTAAGAGCTATATGTATATTCTATCATAAATATCATACAATATAAATATTGATCAAAGTTTGTATATATATAATTTTGTACGTTAAAAAATGTCAAAATTATAAAAAGTAAAATTCAAACAGGATTGTTGTTGCTATTTTTTATATTAATAACATACATAAAAACCATAAAATGTTTGAACTTAAATAAGCTATTAAATATTTCCATTAAGTGGTCTCTCAACCTTGTTACATTTCAAAATTTCTCTTATACCATTGATATCGGAATTACTAGAGATCTCAATACACATTCAGAATACCCAGCTCTATAAGAGAAATAACAAATAAGATTCTACACATTAATAAATCTTTGATTAGTGGTTGTAAATTAAAATTTGAGGATTCCCCTTTTTTAATTGCCATGATTTTCTCATTTGAAAAATATATATAATTTAGATCAAGATATAAAAAATTACAAAATATATATTTTTCTTGTGATAGTGCCTGAGTTTTATATTGTGTTTCATACATGTGGAGTATGTATACATTTTTGAACTTAAATCGCTTTTTCTGCAGAAGTAGATAATAGTTTCATTGTGTTTCAAAACACTACCTACATGATAGTCTACTAACTCTCATTTCAACTTTAATTACATTACAGACTGTGCAAATGTTCATGTGGTTAATGTGTTATTTATTTACCTATTCTTATTTTAGGAACTGTTAACATTTATGGATATAGCCATTGATTTTACTGAAGAGGAGTGGGAATGCCTTCAGCCTGCTCAGAAAAATTTATATAGAGATGTGATGCTAGAGAATTATAGAAACTTTGCCTTCCTTGGTAAGTTTAATTTCCCTTTAAAATTATTAACTAGTAATTATTATTTAATTTACTTCTGTTGCAAGGTATCTTCTGGGAACTTCTCTATAAGAATGAGTTTCAGATTTGTGTTTCAAAGAAAAACGGCATTTTTAGTACAGATATTTTACTCTCTCTCTCTCTCTCTCTCTCTCTCTATATATATATATATATATATATATATATATAATTTTACTCTTTAATCTGTCTCTTTCTTTGTGTGTTACACATCCTTCACTTTAGATAAGTAGTACCTAGTATAATTTAGTGATGTAAACTATTGTAGAATACACATAGCAGGTGACACAGTCGAGTCATTCAAATGTCAAGGAGAAACCCAAACTAAAAAATGTTGAAAGAGTAGTTATCCAGCAGAAGAAATTTTCAGAAGCTTAGGTTTATTTATTTATTTTGATTCTAATCATTGAACACATACTGCCCTATATTTATCACATTTTCAAATTCCTTGTTGTTCTCTCTTTTCTTCTTTAGTGATATCCCAGTTTTTTTCAGATTAACCATCAAAACTTACCTTTTGTTGTGAGGGCCAGCATGATCTGTTTCAAATCTTCTTTTGAAGAAACCTTTCAAGAAGCAAAGAGAAGAGAGAGACACACAAAGAGTGAAAAGGAAAAAAAACTGGTCACCCCTCTTAACAGCTGCACATATAATAACACAAAATTACATAGTTTCTGATACCATGACTACATTCTAACCTAGTGTTTCTTTAACACCAAGTGCTAGCTAACCAAGATTAGGTACAGTTAATACAAATATGTCCTTCTTCCTAAGGACATTACCACAGAAACTTGATAGTGCACCTGTAGAGTTGTCTTAATAGCTTCAGAGAGCAACTGCTGGGCATTAAAATTTTGGGACTCAGGGTTCCAGTTACAATCACCCCCACACTTTCCTGTCTATTCCAAGGCCAGAATACCTAATACCTCCCATTTTTTAAGGCCTTTTGAATAAATAATATGACTTATCTCCTTAATGCTGTTGGGGGCAAAAATAGGGCAGGCATAGAAAACAGCAAGTTCCAACATCAGTAAACATCCACCTATGAATATTTTTGACCCAGATGAAATTGAGTAAACATGAAGTTAGCCAATCCAAAAAGTCCAAAATCCATCATCTTGTCGAACCTTATTAACAATATCTTTAAGGTAGCCTAAGTCTTTTGAAATAAAATTACTATTATAACTTGAATTGAAAGAACACATGTTATTAAACTTCTGATACCCTTTATGATGTAACAATAACAGACAATCAATTGCCGCATGATTGTCAAGTATGGCTTGACAATGTTGTTTTTGTTCTTCATTAAGCATATTTACATCCATGGTGGCATGACTAATACTGTTTATGAGAGCATAGGTGAGTTTCATAGAAGTTTTATAAGCACTTAGACTAGTCCAGGTAAACCCACTAAGGAGAATGTCAAAGCATTAAAATTCTGCCTTAGAGATAAGCTTCACTGAATCATCACAGTTTTTATCAGGAGGCATAGACCTTTTATGAATAAATTGCACAGGATGGTGACCTATTAAATAGTATGTTAATGGTAAGGACACATTTTTCTGCTAAGACAACAATGAATACCATGAGATATTTTTGCAGGTATATAACAATTTTATGCAAGTGAGTCAAGATATCGTAATGGGTTCTAGAAGTCCAGGATCTGACAGTACTGAATTTCCCATAGCTGGTGTACAAAAACAGAGCAAAATTGTTATTAAGACCAAAGCATTTACAGAATTTTGTGTAAGTTTAGCAATCAAAGCAGTAATAACATTATCTAGAGTACATTCTAACCTCATTTTAGCCAATACCTGTGGAGCTGAGGCTATTAATGATTTTATATCCCCCCAAGTAACTAGAATTCAAGTACCTTGGGGTCCTCTTTTAATGCTTCTCTTTTGAGGAGAATGATTATTCTCTTGTTTGGATGAATTCTTATCTTCCAAGGTTAAATGAAACTTAGAAATTATCTTGTGAAGTCCCTGATGTACATTTATAATTGCTATTTTTCATGCATGAAGCTAGAGTCCAAACGGGACATGTTGGCATAAGTGTAGCAGTCTATGCTTTTTCCCACGTGATCAAAGGCATAGGATCTTGTCATGCTGGTCAGGTGGAACCTCAAATATTACATAATTTTTTTGATAATCGCTGTTTGAGAATAAAATGTCTATTCAATGCAGATGACCAATTTTGAGTATTAACTTTATGTTGTATATTGAGCACATTAACTGTAAATAAAATAATATTTAATACATATTAATATAAGAGAGGCTAGATCGTTGTTTCTGTTTTAAAAGGCAAGTATCAGGATGCAATTTGATCACTCAACAAAAGGTAATCCAAAAGAATTATGAGAAATTTTGTGATTTAAAACTATATATCATTGATTAAAATTTTTGCAAAAGAATGAGATGTAAACGCAGGAGCATTATCCATCTTTAAACAAATAGGGCCTATAGGAGCAGATCATGCTTGGTTTCTTTCCATGCTCTCTGCAGAAACGGACTTGACATTTTCTTGTTTTAGATTCAATTCTGTTAGTAAATTTTTTAATTTTGTTTTGTGTTTTGCAATAATGCATTAGTAATCATAAATATTTTGAAGTGAATAAATCATTATACTTCTAGTTTGTCATTTTTTTATATTTTTCAATTTTATTTAATTTTGATTAGTGATTTAATTTCTCGATCATTGTTTTTTTTTTTAGTGTGGCATGCTTGGATTGTCTTCACACTTCATATATATATATGAGAGAGAGAGAGAGAGAGAGAGAGAGAGAGAGAGACTGACTATAATATCAACCCTACACAAAACACAGTGTGTGTGTGTGTATCCCACTTCTCTTTATATATCCTATAGGTTTTTAATTTTTACACTATTTTACAAGTTGCTTAGACTTGTCTTAAAGTTGGTACTGCTTGATAAGCCTCTCCCATATTGGTAGAATTTCAGATTTGCAAACTAGGAATGCCCTCTCATTATTCACATAAACATTTTCTCATTGGTGTTAATATTTTTCTATTTGACTCTCTAAACTTTTTTTAAATAGTTATTTAGTGTTCTTTGAGTAATTCATAACTATCAGTATCCTAATGTTAAATTCGTAATGTTTTTTTTTTGTTTTTTTTTCTGTCATTTGGATTTATCCATGCTTCTCTTTGTTTATATTTGCTGTACTATTTTTTATTTGTTCATTAAAGGAGCCATCAGTAGATTTTATAGTCCATTTTTGGAAAAAAAAGTATAAAAACTTTTAAATAACAAAAATAGGCAAGAACAGTGCTGCATCCTTGTAATATTTGCTAATTGGGAGGCCATGCAAAAGTACTTAATGTTTGACAGAAGTCACAGAAATTTAGAAACAGCATGGCTCTAACAATTTTAAAAAGACTTGTGTTGTAGTTCGTGATATACAATTTTTTAGGTAATCTCTAGCATTACACATGAAACATTAAACATTGGATGACCTAAAGATCCAGAATTGCCAGTACTAAATATGTATCCATGAACAATTAGATCAGAAAATTGAAGAGATACCTCTGCTTTTGTGTTTAGTGCAAACATTTTTCTCATTATTAAAGCTAGGGACTCAATGTGTGTGCCCATCAATGTCAAATGTGTAAAAATATGTACTTATAAACTATTATTATTTAGTTACAAAATATTTTATCTCTTAAAGTGTTATAAGAAATATATGCAGGACTTTGAATTAAGTGAAAGGTGGCAGGCAGGTATTAAGTTGTAGGAGCATTTGATTCACATGTGGAAGTACTGTGTTTTCTGTAGGGTTGATATTATATTCAAAGTCTCCATATTTTTATTTTATTGAGCATAATAGGTTCAAGAGTTTTATTTTACCACATAGTGAGTGTATTATGTTCTTCATAAATACTAGTAGAAGGAATACAATACCTTGTAAGAACAAAATTGATAATTATATGAAATAATGATTGTGTTAATGCATTCTATTTAGTCATTTTACCTTGTATATATAGTATAAAATACCATGATATATTTATAAGTAAACAAAGTTGTATTTGTCAATAAAGAAATTCTTATATCACACCAATAAAAATATAAAAATCAATTTATTATTCTGGATTGTCATGTGTTGAATTCATCAAAATATTATGGCCATACACTATGCAACATTTTTATAGTCTTTTAAAATGTTTTATGAAAAATTGTATAGACATATATGTTTATATTTCTTAGTAAATTTTTGGTTCATATTTCTTGTTAAGAGTCTATTGCCTTTTGTTAAGTGTCCATTGAATATTTATGATATTATCACTCAAAATCTACTAGTTATTTTCATGTCTCTATGTCATGGTATTCAAAAACCATTTTTTGGACACTCTTTGAAAAAGCCAGAAACGTTTGTATATGTTTTACATTTCTCTTATTCTACTGACAGTGAAGGTAGCTGGTAGATATTTCCTAAATTCACAATACTCTCTTATAAAGGACAAAAGGCTATTAATGATACTTTTCTATATTTTATTATATTACTCTTCTTAACGATGTACTCCTCTTGGAAACTGTGGTCTCTACAGGAACTTGGGTAATATTCTTAAGGTAATTTTTCTGTACATTTTTATTGAACTAATATACTTTTTGGATTTATGGTGACATTGAACTTAGTAATCTGCTACACTCCTGATGTACTTATTTTACCTTAATTACATGTTATGTATGCAAAATATATATTCACCTCATCTAACAGGTATTGTTTTTTTTAATTTTTTTTTGTTTCTTTCAGCCATGACTCCGAATCATACCCAAGAATATTCACCAGAAAAGTGCCTAAAACATGTATTTCATGAAATGATAAGTGCAAAATATAGAATTTGTGAACTTGACTATTTACCACAAAGGAAAATATGGAAAACTACAAGTGAGAGGGAACACCAGGAATCATATAAAAAATCAGGCCTTATTCACCACCAGAGAATTTATACTGGAGAGAAGCCCTACAAATATAAAAAAAGTTGCAAAGCTATTAGTAACAAAAAAGGTCTTATTTACCAAAGAGAAAACCACAATGAAGAGAAGCCCTACAAATGTAAAGATTGTGGCAAAGCTTTTGGTACAAAATCACACCTTATTTGCCACAGTAGAACTCACACTGGAGAAAAGCCCTACAAATGTAAAGAATGTGCCAAAGCTTTTGGTACAAAATCACACCTTATTTGCCACAGCAGAATTCACACTGGAGAAAAGCCCTACAAATGTAAAGAATGTGGCAAAGCTTTCAGTCAAATATCAACCTTTATTCGCCACAGAAGAACTCACACTGGAGAAAAGCCCTACAAATGTAAAGATTGTGGCAAAGCTTTTGTTAAAAAATCAGAACTGATTTACCACAGCAGAACTCACACTGGAGAGAAGCCCTACAAATGTAAAGAATGTGGAAAAGCTTTTTGTCAAAAATCAATCCTTATTTGCCACAGCAAAACTCACACTGGAGTGAAGCCCTTCAAATGTACAGAATGTGGCAAAGTTTTTGGTCAAAAATCAAACCTTAATTGCCACAGGAAAACTCACACTGGAGAGAAGCCCTACAAATGTAAAGATTGTGGCAAAGCTTTCATTAAAAAATCAAACCTGATTCACCACAGAAGAACTCACACTGGAGAGAAGCCCTACAAATGTAAAGAATGTGGCAAAGCTTTTGCTCGAAAATCAAACCTTATTTGCCACAGGAGAACTCACACTGGAGAGAAGCCCTACCAATGTACAGAATGTGGCAAAGCTTTTGGTTACAAATCACACCTTACTTGCCACATCAGAACTCACACTGGAGAGAAGCCTTACAAATGTAAAGAATGTGCCAAAGCTTTTCGTAGAAAATCAAACCTTACTTGCCACATCAGAACTCACACTGGAGAGAAGCCACACAAATGTAAAGAATGTGGCAAAGCTTTTGGTCACAAATCATACCTTATTTGTCACAGGAGAACTCACAGTGGAGAGAAGCCCTACGAATGTAAAGAATGTGCCAAAGCTTTTGGTAGAAAATCAAACCTTATTTGCCACAGAAAAACTCACACTGGAGAGAAGCCCTACAAATGTACACAATGTGGCAAAGCTTTTGGTTACAAATCACAACTTATTTGCCACAGAAGAATTCACACTGGAGAGAAGCCCTACGAATGTAAAGAATGTGCCAAAGCTTTTCGTAGAAAATCAAACCTTATTTGCCACAGAAAAACTCACACTGGAGAGATGCCCTACAAATGTACACAATGTGGCAAAGCTTTTGGTTACAAATCACAACTTATTTGCCACAGCAGAATTCACACTGGAGAGAAGCCCTACGAATGTAAAGAATGTGCCAAAGCTTTTCGTAGAAAATCAAACCTTATTTGCCACAGCAAAACTCACACTGGAGAGATACCCTACAAATGCAAAGATTGTGGCAAAGCTTTTGGTCAAAAATCAGACCTTATTTTCCACAGGAGAACTCACACTGGAGAGAAGCCCTACAAATGTAAAGATTGTGTCAAAGCTTTTGGTCAAAAATCAGACCTTATTTGACACAGTAGAACTCACACTGGGGAGAAGCCTTACAAATGTAAAGAGTGTGGCAAAGCTTTTGGTTACAAATCACAACTTATTTGCCACAGAAGAATTCACACTGGAGAGAAGCCCTATAAATGTTCAGATTGTGGCAAAGCTTTTGGTCAAAAATCACACCTTATTTGCCACAGAAGAACTCACACTGTAGAGAAACCCTACAAATGTACAGAATGTGGCAAAGCTTTTGGTTACAAATCACACCTTATTTCCCACAGCAACTCACACTGGGGAGAGGCCCTACAAATGTAAAGAATGTATAAAGCTTTTGGTCAAAAATCACACCTTATTTCCCACAGCAGAACTCACGCTGGAGAGAAGCCCTACACATGTAAGGATTGTGGCAAATCTTTTAGTCGAAAATCAGACCTTATTTACCACAGCAGATCTCCCACTGGAGAGAAGCCCTACAAATGTAAAGAATGTGGCAAAGCTTTTGGTCACAAATCATACCTTATTTGTCACAGGAGAACTCACAGTGGAGAGAAGCCCTACAAATGTACAGAATGTGGCAAACCTTTTGGTGACAAATCAAACCTTATTCGCCACAGTAGAAATCACAGTGGATAGAAGCCCTACAAATGTAAAAAATGTATAAAGCTTTTAGTCAAAAAAGAGACCTTATTCACCACAGGAGAACTCACTGGAGAGAAGCCCTACAAATGTAAAGAATGTGGGAAAGCTTTTACTCAAAAAACAGGCTTTATTTGCCACAGAAGAACTCACACTAGAGAGAAGCCTTACAAATGTAAAGAATGTGGCAAAGCGTTCAGTCAAAAATCATACCTTATTTGCCAAATCAGAATTCACACTGTAGAGAAGCCTCACAAACATAAAGTATGTGACAAAGTTTTTACTCAAATATTACACCTTATTTGCCACATAAGCATTTACACTGGAGAGAAGCCTTACAAATATAAGCAAAGCTTTTAGCAATATAACAGGCCTTATTCACCACAACAGAACTCACACTGGAGAAAAGCCCTACAAATGTGAATAATGTGGAGAAGCTTTTAGTAAAAAATAAAACTTTATTCACCAAGGCAGAAGACATCCTGGTGAATGTGAATAAAGTGATAGTACTTTTAAGGAAAGACTAAACCTTGGGGCTGGGGTTGTCGTTCAGTGGTAGCATGCTAGCTTCACATGTGTGAAATCCTGGGTTCGATTCTCAGCACCACATAAAAATAAATAAGTGAAATAAAGGTATTGTGTCCAACTACAACTAGAAAATAAACATAAAAAAATAAAGACTAAACCTTATTAACAACCGAATGTATACAGAAAAGAACCCCTACAAATTGAAACAATGCAGCAAAGCTTTTAATAAGAAATCAGTTCTGTTCACCACTAGGCTATTTATTCTGGAAAAAAGACATCTAAATGTACAGATTGTAGAAACATTTTAAATTATGTATCATATATTAGTAGACATCAGAGAAAACACACTGTAGAGAAGCTCTACAAATGAGACCATTGTACCATTACTCTAAGAAAGGGACAATGTTTAATCCTCACCACAAGAACCATAGCATAGAGAAAGTTTTGAAATGTGAAAATTGACAATGTCACAATGCCTCCAAAATATATTTACCCATACTCAGCACCTGTGGATACATACTGGTTAGAGAAAATACAAATGGAAAAAAAATTATAGCTACATGTTTCTAAAACACTGCTTATTTTTGGAGAATTCATTGTGCCCAGGAGCTCTAAAAAGTTAAATAATATTTCCAAGATGTATTTAAATTTTAAATTCATTGAACATCTGAAAACACATACTAGTAGTGAACATTCAACAGATTTTGTCCAAAATGTATGCCTTAAATAAGGCATAACAATGGAACATTTATAATAAATGTGTGAGTATAGTAAAGTTATTGTCAATATATTACACCTTGATGTATATGAGGATCAGCAAAATACAGAACTCATTTATGTTTAGAAAACAAGTAGTTGTCTAACTTTTGCTTAAATTTATTAAGCATTATAAAGTCATTTTGTAGAAATATCAGTCATAAATATCATACATGCATAGTGAAGAACCTCATCTTTGAAAGAATATAATTGTTTTTCTAAATAGAAAATTACTATTTTCACTTTTGAATACTGAGAAAAGAATTATATGAAATCTATTTTTGATGGTTAACACTGACGTGTAATATTTTAAACTTTGATTTTTTAAATTTCAGTTTAAGTTTAGGTATTTTGATACACTGAGCCATATTCCTAAGCCCTCTCTCCACTTTTTCAAATTTTGAGACTGTCTTGCTAAGTTGCTTGAAACCTCATTAAGTTGCTGAGGCTGAATTTAAACTTCTGAAATTTCTCAGCTTCCCAATTTGCTTGGATTACAAGCATGGACCATCAAGCCAGGTTTACAGTGCATTTTTTACCTATATTTACCTTATGTGTGCAATATGCCTTTATAACTGAATATTTGTTTATATGTTAACACTCATGTATTGTTTCCTGTTGTTAAATGACAGACATCATAGTGTTCCACTTGACTAAATGTTCTATGTAACAATAAAACATATGGTTGAGTGAATAATACTCTAGTGTCTGTTAATACTTTTACACATTTTAATCAAACTTAATGTGGAATACAATTTGCATGAGTCAGATCATTATTTTTTTTCTGTTTGTATTTATGGTGAAATTAAGAGTTATAAGAAGGATATAGATATATGAAAATAAGCCCCAGATTTTCATATCTTGATTTATAAATGTTAAAATTTTTACATTTTAACATTTCCTAGTAATTTTAATAGACTGAATTTCCACAAACTTAAAGGCAGCTCTTACAGGTGAGAAGAGCTGAGGACCAAGTAGTAAGAGGTAAACTGAGAAGGTTGTATGTAAAAATTAAGTTTCTTATTATAAGATTTTTGCTTTTCATGTACAATAGGGTAAAAGCTTCTTATACACAGAATCCATACAAAAATCATATTGAATATCATTCACAATTTTATTAACATTACATATAATTCATGAAGAACTGAGTTTACAGCAACATATGCCTAAGAACAAGGTCTGGGGACATTGTACACTATCCAGTATAGACATTTATACCAATTTAATTATACATCAAACTACACTAAATGAGAAGAAAAATCAATTGGATCAACACACAAGAATATAGAAATAAAAAATTGTAAAGACTTAAGTAAAAGACCAATAGAAGATGAAGTGTGGTTTCCAAATGCTAGGGGGAAAATGGACATATAATCAGTTAAAGGTAATTGAAGAAAGGTAAGTTACCCACTTTGAGCTACTATTGCATTTGAAAGAAAAAAAGTATCACAGAGTAAGCAAAGACTATTCACTTCCATTTGTATGCTTTGTAATATTTTCCAAAAGTTTTCTGCGTATTTTATTTCAGTCAAATTGGGAAACAATCCAGAAAGTTAAAAAACACAAGTATTGGTCCTCTGGTTTTAAAAGCAAGAAAAGGAATAGAGATTTATTGAGCTAGAAAAATTTACTAGTTAGAGTAGAGTTAAAAAAAAAAAAGAACTGAGATTACCGGAGTCTAAGTATAATGTATTTCAGACATCCCTGGCTGCACAGGGCATTTTTGCTAAACAAGGAATTTGTTCACATATGTACGCTTAAAGAACATTGCTGGTTTTAGTCAGTCTTTTTCATTAATAACAATGATATACCTTTCAACAGTTTCCAGCCAAAAAATAAAGAATTGCAGAAATCTTCTGTTTCATCTTCCATATATTCTGCCACAATATTCACCAGGACAAGATAATATAAACCTTTTGGCAGTCCCATGAAGCATTCACTTCTATTAATTTTAAGGCCAAACATAAACTGCATAGAAAAGTATGATACGTGGAACTACATAATTTTACTTAGTAAAAATAATTTTTTTTCATGAAAATATATCCCAACTCCTTTGTCTTGGGATTACATTAGAAAAAATATGAGGTAATTATACTGTGTATTATGACCTTAGGCTATGAGCCTTAAAATTACCTTAAAATACAAAAGAATATTAATGTTTATTTTTAAATATAGTTTTTATATTTCAAATATTCAAATTCCACAGCAATCAATGATACAAAAACATGAGAAAAACAACTGCAGTTTGATGTCTCATCATGACATCTCAATACCTGCTGTAGATTGCCTGTGGCTTCCACTTTTAATTTTAAAAAATAATATTTTTTCCATACAATTTGGGTGAAGTGGAGGACAAAATCTCCTGCATTGCTTTCCTGGGAAAGCCATCATACTTGAAACAACTGAACCCCCAATCAAAATATGTTTACTCTACATTCTAAGTATATCAGTTCTTAACTCATCTAGCATAAAACAAATCCAATTTATTCTGGTTGAATATCTTGAGCTCAAAGACATGCAACCTGGGAGCTAGAAGAAGTATGACATAAATAACGAGGACTTTTTTTTTGCATAAGGCAAATTGCACTTTTTGTATTTGATTTTTCTGCCTGTCAAGATCTACATTTCTATTCCTACAATGGTATTATGATTGATGGTGACTTGTGTGATTACAGGAGGCTTAAAATGCAGCTACATGTGTTTGAGTCCTTTCACTGGTAAAAAATACTATTATTTGTACTCTAATAGGAGACTCAAAATGGTGCTAGAAAAACCTATTTTTTAAATCTGCCTCTTTATTCATGGTTTTCTAATGGTTTTGATCTAGTCAGTTCAGACCATTTCTGATTAATGGGTGTCATCAAGATGTAAATTCCCTCTATAATCATTAGCAATGAGGCAATTCTTCCCATTAAAAATAAAAACATTCTCATAGAGTCTTTGCTATATTCTAAGGAACCACTCTTGTTTTGCTTTACTAAACAAAATAAATTCCACATATTTGAGTCCCAAAGTAAATGGCAATACATTAACCTAAGCACCATGAGTAATATAAGAAATAAAAGATATCACCTTTAAAATATAAAAACAAATAAGAATCAGAAATGCTAAGCCATTACCATCTAAACTATACCAGAGCTTTTAAAATGTAATCTTAGATGTTCTACTCACTCTCATAGTAAGATGCCTTAGACTAAAAGATATTTAATCACTCACTAAAGGTCAGTCATTGAATGCATAACAGTTGTTATTCTAAAGCTTTTACAGAATTTTTTGATAATACATTGCAAAGTTTCACATCTCTTCTTTAGAAATAAGACACAGAGGTTGTTTTAGTCTCTTTTATAATGTTTTAGAAAAATACCAGAAACAGGCCAATGTATAAAAAGATATAAATGCATAAAAATATTTTCTGAGAGCCAGGGGTTGTGGCCCAGTGGTAGACTGCTCACCTTTCACATGCAAGAAGCTGGGTTCAATTCTCAGCACCACATAAAAATGAATAAATAAATAAAATAAAGATATTGTATCCAACTACAACTTATAAATAAATAAAAATATTTTTGAGTACATAGTTCTGAAGATTTAAGTGCACTGTACCAGAATCTTCTCAGCTCCTGTGATAGCTCCTTCACCTGCGTTACACATGAGGTGGCATTTTGGTGAGTGCTCATTTGAGAGGTAGAGAGAATAATGAGACAGGAAGTCAGAGAAATTCAGAAAAAAGACTTGCTCTTTTGTAACAACCAGCTTTAATAAGAACTATATTGTGCCCCATGAAAGTTACACTAAACCTCTCCAAGAACATCTCTCCCAATGATCTAACCACAATTTAGTAGGTCTCATTTCTTAAACATTCCACTATTTCCCAACTCTCTCCCTTTGAAACTAAGTTCCAAACACATGAGCATTTGGGGGACATACTCAAATCATAATGAAAGTAGTATGAGAGAGACAATGGTAAAAATGAGACATAGAATGTCATTTCTTAGTAGTTATAAAGATTCTATATTCTACAATAAAATGCTTTATAGTATAGAAATTAATTTAGGTTGATATTTTAAAGACAATAGGATATTTAATTAAATTACTTTTTGAAGAATTAATGAATTTGAATGTGACAAGACTAATGGGCTAAGTATATTAAAATAAGAGAAAATTGCGCAAAAAAAATCAATGAATGTTTAGTAAACAATGCCTAGGTACAAAAAGAGAATGCTGGGCTTTCTGATTATGCTATATCAAGCCAAAATTTACTGCCTAAAATCTGGTGGCCCTCAAAACCAGAGCAAATATTCATATAAAAGATGCAGTGGACATCAGTCTCAAGAGCTTCCTACTTAAAATATCTGCTTCCAAAGACTACATGATTCATAGTAATTCTCGGGAGTATTATATTTCTTTCAATTTCAATTTTTAGCTTTCTGTATAGTTACCACACCATCTCATGGCCAGATCAATATTTTCTTGAACTTCTTCATATATTAATCTATACACTGTTTCAGATATGTTTGTTTCTAGATTGTCAGGGATCCCTCCTAGTGAATTCTGAGATGTGTGAGAGGTTGAACAAGCATAGAAATTTGCTTATGAAAAATAAGCCATATTGTAGGTGGGAAGTAAAAGGAGAAAAGATGCAAAAGTCCTCCTCTAAACTTGTATGTGCTGATACTACACAAGGTTATTCCAATGATGTCTGGTTTGGGGTAGGAAAGCAACTTTTCTTATACATTATGACACAAAGTTCATCAAATATGGTTGTTACAGACTTTTGGAGAACACCTAATTTTTTCTTAGTAATTTCTGCATTAAAAAACTACTGTTACTTTAAACAAAACTATCCATTGCAATAAATCTGAAATAGTTCTTTAATATTGCAAAACAGAAAATTGATGGCATTATTCACCAAATGCTAATATTTTCCAATAACACCTCACACCACAATATATGTACCTTATATAGTTTAACACCTATAGGGGTTCTTAACATAATGGATAATTAAAGTAAAGAGTGAAATGAGACTCAGAAACAATTAATTATAGTAAATATTATTATTACCTTATTTCAAATACTAGTGCACCCTTTTGCTTTTTTTCCCAAAAGTTAATTTTTTTAACCTTTGGTATGATATTTCACTTTATTTAAATAACATAATAAGTAGTATTTTTTTCATATGTGCTCTCTGATGCATCTCAAATATATTTGCATACCCCAAGACCTTAGCAGATTTCTATACACATTATTCACTAGAGAAACCGTAGTTACTTCTGAAGTATATATTGCTCTTTTCAAATGAGGTCTTGCAGTTTTTTAAAAAATATCTGAGATGATTATAATGAACTTATTTCTAATTAGCATCTCTAATTTATTAGCCTTTCTGACATCGAATATCAGGACATGAATACTGCTCATGGGAAGATATTCTTACCATCAAGAACAATCAATACTACTTTCTTCTATCCCATTAAACTTTACAAAAAGTGCACATTTTACTGTATTTCATATAAAGAACTTGGCTTTCCATTATTTGTGGTAAGTGTTTTTTACTTTCTTTTTTCATCACTTTGTTTTTCCTATACTTTCTAATATTCATTGTTTTTGTGTGGTGAGAAAATATATCAAAAGAATCTTCTAACTTTTGCTACATCCAATCACTTGACTACTCAATAGCTAATATTTCTATTAAACCATCATTATAAAGGTAGGACTGAGGTATGCTAAAAAACTATTTTCAAGGTCTACTGCAGAATCAGCATAAATTTCTTGAGCTCAGCAGTTAGAGCAACTGTTTCTGTCCACAAAATCTGCTGCCTTTTTAAAAAATTTTTCTTCTATATTGAGTAACTCTCTTTGAAATGAGCATGGAAAATTGCTTTTTAGATTTTATTATTTATGAAAATCTATTTTTATTTATCATTGATGGACAATCGGCTTCATTTTAGAATACCAGGTTGAATACTAATTTTCCTTTACATCTTGAGGTTATTCTGTATTTATCATCTATAATCAATCATTAAGGATAAATACTTGGGTTTTATTCTATCTCTCTTGAAGGTGACCATGGTTTTTCATTTTAGGATATTTTCTTTGTTTTAAGCATAGCTACTTGAGAAAATCTGGAGATATATTTAACATATTTAAATTTTATTTTATTGATTATAGCATTCAATCAAAGTGGAATATTTTCAGACCTAATTTTCTTTTCAGTATATATATGTAGGAAAATGGATAAAATATGGAAAATAATATATCTGTTTTTCAGACACCAAAAACAGGCATGGCAGGTGAGTGAAACCATAAGCAATAAGTACAGACTGGTTAGGTGAACTATAACTTTATTTTAAAAATGGTTCTTAATAAGTGCAGTTTGATAAAATGCTGTTAAAACTAATGGGTAAAGGGCAAGTAAAAATAATCAAAGTATACCACTGTAAAAAATACTTGAGGTCTGGCACCTGAGACCAGACTGTGGGGAAAACTTCATGTTATGATAGGAAAGAATCCCCCACTTTTCCTTCACCCTCTCACCCACTTAACCTCACCAGAAACCACCAAGATGCCCAGAATAAAAGGTTTCAAGTTCAATAGTCACACTCTTTCCAACTACAAAAAGCAGTTTCAATTCAACTGAACAAAGAAGCTAATGTGCAAAGTTGAGGGGATCTGAGACACCTGATCAAACTTTTACATTTTTAGTACCCAAACAATCAGCTCAAAAGGTAGAGCTTAATGCAGTATTACAAGCTTTTGTGATGTTTAAAAATTCTGTATTTAATTTATTTTCTGATAGTCAGTATATAGTTAATGCTATAGTATCCCTTGAAGATGCTGGTAGGATTTCCCCTTCTTCTACTGTTTTCTCTTTGTTTTCCACTATACAAAGTTTAATCTGGGACAGAAAAGATCCATTCTTTATAGGACATATCAGGGCACATACAGGATTGCCTGGAGCCCTTAGTTTGGGCAATGATTTAGCAGATAAAACTGCACATGATATACATATTTTCTCTACACTAGAAGAAGCTATAAATTTTCATAAAAGGTTCCATGTCAATGCTAATACTTTACAAAAGCATTTTAAAATGACTAAGGAACAAGCTAGACAAATAATAAAACAATGTCAAAATTGTGTGACCTTTTTACCACAAGTTAATCTTGGAGTCAATCCTAAGGATTGATACCTAACCATATTTGGCAGATGGACGTCACACACTTGCCAGAATTTGGAAAACTAAAATATTTGCCTGTTACAGTTGATACTTCTTCTGGATTTTTGATGGGCTCCCTTCATGCCGGAGAAAAACCTAAAGATGTTATAGCTCATTGCTTACAAAATTTTGCCACTGTGGGCATTCCAAAACAGTTAAAAACAGATAATGCCCCTGGTTATACTTCTACCTCTTTTAAACAATTTTGCTCATCATTTGGCATTACTCATATAACAGGAATCCCATACAATCCACAGGGACAAGGCATAGTTGAAAGAACTCATCAAACTATTAAAATGTACTTATTAAAGCAAAAAGATGGAATTGGGAAGGGGTATATATTTCCCAAAATTAAACTTAAAATAACCCTTTTTACTCTAAACTTTTTAAATTTGGATTCATCAGGACTTAGTGCTGCAGAAAGGCATATGTGTCCAAAAAATGTACATAAGCCCAAGGTACTTTGGAAAGATATTCTAACAGGACAATGGAAAGGTCGTGACCCAGTAATTGTCTGGAGTCAGGGGGTCTGTTTGTGCGTTTCCACAGGAAGAACAGCAGCTCCTCCATGGAGCTGCTCATTGGGGGACTTCTTTGGCTCCGCCCATGCAACCCAGACAATCGGCCTCAAGAGCAGGAGGATTGTGGGAGGATTGTGTGGGTGAGAGGCTTGTGGAAGCCAGTGGTGGCAGTTGAGCTCCGAGGGTTTTTTCCTGAGGAGCTGTTTTGTTTGGCGTTTGTAGTTCTAAAAATAAAGTTAGTTTCTTTTGACAAGTGGCTCCTGAATTGTGCCCAGGCAGACTGCGGCAGGCGGGCTTGCAGGGGGCAGGGATTGAGCTCCCAAGAGTTGGTCTGGTGCGGCCCTGGTGACCCCTCCAAGAGGGTGCCCAGGACTTGGAGAGGGTGCTTTGGCCTTGACAAGCTGGACCCCCTGCCCCTGGGGGGTTGGGGGCGAGTGCATGACACTCCCTTGCGCTGCCTCTGTTCCCCGCGCTGCCACCAGGTGGCACACAAACCCACGGCCCAGCCACCCCTTCTACATACTGCTGTGGAAGGGGCTCTGTGAGGAGCAGCCATCCTGCCTTTTCTTTTACTCTTTTTTTTTTGCCTTTGGAAAAGAGAAGAACAGAGTTTTCTATTCTTCCGTATTTATGTTTCTACTCACTCGGGAACAAATGGTTATGTGTGTGTGTGTTTCTTTATGTTGGCCTTTTTAAAAGTAATGGGAATAAGAAAAAAAATCATGCCTTTTCCTCACTCTGGCTACCTCCTTCTGTCTTCCGACACCCCTCCCCCCTGCCCTTTTTGTTCTTTGTTTTTGTTTTTGTTTTGCTAGGAGTCCACATTCCTGTTTGTAATCCTTTGTCTGGTTTTCTGTCTTCAGTACAATCTCCTTACTCAGAAAAAAAAAAAGTAAAGAAAAGAAAAAAAGGAAAAAAAAGAAGGAGGAGGAGGAGGAGGAGGAGGAGGAGGAGGAGGAGAAGAAGAAGAAGAAGAAGAAGAAGAAGAAGAAGAAGAAGAAGAAGAAGAAGAAGAAAGATTTCCCTTGTGTTTACAATAGACAGTTTTTATAGTGTTAAGATATTTTTCTATTATATATAGTTTTCTAGTGTTTTCAGCATGTATTTAGTCAAATGCTTTTTCTTCATTTGTTGAGATAATTTTTTTTAACATCTATTTACTTAAAAAATCTTTATTGATTTCTATGTGTTGAACCAACCTTGCATCCCTGGGAAAAAGCCCACTGATCATGTGTACAATCATTTTAATATGATTTTGTATGCTGTTTGCCATAATTTTATTGAGAATTATTACATCTCTGTTCATCAGAAACACTGGTCTGAAATGTTCTTTCCTTGATGTGGCTTTGTCTGGTTTTTGCATCAGGTTGACATTAGTTTCATAGAATGAGGTTAGAAGGTTTTGCTATTTTCTATTTCATAAAATAATTTTAGAAGAATTGGTGTTCATTCTTTTTTTCATTTTCTTGTAGAAATGGGTTGAGAATTCTTCTGATAATGGATTTTTTCTTAGTTGTTAGGCTTGTGATAAACCCTTCCTTGGGAGAATTAATGTAGTACACTCAAGACTTCATGCTTTAGAGGAGAAATGCCTACCTTAACATTAGCCTTCTTTGACAAATCTTAGTCCTCAAATAATAATATTTTTTAAACATTTTTTGTTTTCCCCAGGAGAGGATTGACACCTCCAAGATTCCTTTCTTTAAACATATGTGTCTGTGTGTGTGTGTGTCCAGTGTTTTGTGGTCACTTGTTAAAACTTCATTAAATAACACAGCCATGACTTCAACTTGGGTATTTTACTCAAAATTTTTAGCCCACATCTTAAGTTTTTGATCAATACAACACTTAAAGTAGCTATAATTTCTATCAGAGTCTCTACATGGAAGTATTAAATGGCGGGATAAAATATTTTAACACTCTAACTCTAATATTATCAAATTTATTACTAATGGAGTGTAATATCATTCATACTCTTGACATAATTCTCCTGAAATAAATGTGAAAACCTTTGAAATAAATGAAACATAAGAGGATGAGTCAAGGGAAGTGACAGAGCCCCCATGAGAACAGGATGAAGATTATGAAATATTTTGAATTAAAAGCTAAGTTTCATGAAAGGTGGAATCAACATTATTCATGTGTGTGTGTGTGTGTGTGTGTGTGTGTGTGTGTATTGGGATAATTACTACACTAAGATATTTAGGTGTTTGTAGAGTAGGAGAATATAAGATACTATTACAGTGTTAAGAAATAGGGAAATAAAAGGAGCTCTATCATAAACATCATGCTGAATTTAGCAGGAAACCCAAATGTGAAGCCTAGAGATGTTTTGTAGAAAGAAACAAAGTTAAGCAAATAGGTCATCAGTTCTCTTGCTGCTGAGGACAGAGTAGAACATAATTGTTTACACACATATTTTTAATAAATTCAATAAAATGCTTCATTTCAAGGGAAACTAATAAACCAGGCTGTTGTAGAAGGAACTCTCAAGTTCAACTTATTAAACTGTTTTTGACACATCTATGACCAAGAAGTAATAATGACTATTTCCCAAGAATAAACTCAGTAATAATAGAAAGTCTTCTTAGATAAATTGCTACACTTTGAATAATGCTGAAATATTCATTAACTCTGCTGCTTCTTCCAGAATAGTCTCTCAGTGCCTGAAAGACACATGAATACAAAGAAATAGGTACCCAGGGCTTTGAGGCTTCTGCAAGAAAAATTTCATTTTTTCCCATGCTTTGGCCATCCTGACATCAATGTGTAGATTCAGATATTTGGAGCAAAGCTATACTCTGATGATCCAATTACTTTTTTCTTTTAAAATTACAAAATTCTCTTTAGAAAATGCTTACTTTGCCTGAACACCTAAAGTCTGTTTTCATTCATTGAATGAATTTAAAATGTCTTTGAAAAGCATTTTTTCTTTAAAGTTGTCAGTGAACAAAGTCATCCTTTGATATTTGGGTGAAAAAAAATCAGTGAAAATTCATTTGAAAGTTTAAATACTTCTCAGGAAAAGATAAAATAACTTTTTCTAAATTATTATAAACTTTTCTTATTAGAGAAAAGTCAGTAATGTAATAGAAAATAATTTGATTTTTATTACTGTTGTCATTTTTGTCTGTTTGTTTTTGGTTCTGTTCGTAGCAAAACAATGTGAGGATTCTCAGTAGACCCTGGACATGTATGGCTTATTGTATAAGAAAATAAATTAAACAAACAAAAAACCTAATGTTTTATGTGTGTATACTTATAAAATATATATTTTCAAGTTTTTCAACTAAAAACAATTCAAAGTAATGATACCTTATATAAATGTATATGGCTCCCATAGAGCTTTATTTTCCAAATAACTAGTTTGTAAGAAGTAAATATGAAGAGTAAACTGAGACATCTTCTCTTATAAATAAAGAAAGAAGGGATGGAGAGTGAGAGATAAGAAGGAAATAACCAATAAAGTGATAAAGGAAGAAATTAGAGAAGAGAGAAAGGAAGGAACACATTTGACTAATGGTTTTTCTTATTTGGGAATGAAGAGAGGTTAAAGCACCTTCTTCCTGAGGGAGCCAGTTTTTCTTCCAATTACCTCTTCCCATTGTAGTCCATCTTCTGATTCTCTCAACCTCATCAAATTGAATATTTAGCAGATATACATTGTCATTATGAACCAATCTGTGCTTGAAGATAATTTCCTCAGCTACTGTACAGTTCAGCTTAGCCATGAGCAAGTAGTTTAAGAACTGTGAAAAAAATGAACTGTAGATGCCAATCATGCAGGATTTCCTCTTTCCCATTCTAGGAACCAAAATGAGAACCTCTTTTCTGTTAACCATGGATGAGAAATGTAAAAGAAGGTCCTGACTGGCCCTGGTCATGTCCAACTCTACTAAATATTGTTTTGAGCAAAATGGAACTTAAGCTGGACAGAAATGACTCATGGACCCTGTTATCTGTTTCTGTTAGGATAGTGTGAGTAACTACCATAGCTCAGAAATGAAAGATCTACATGGGAAGGATTAAGTCATAAAGAAAATATGGAGAAAGAGTATGGAATTCTCAGTATCCTCAAATGCTTAGTATTTATCTGATCAATAGGACCGTGTTTCTAAGTAATATCACCCACAATTTATCTGCCCCTTAATGTGTATCAGCACACCTCATTACTTGGACTATTTTCATTTATTTCAACCAGAGATTTGTTGGGAAAGAAAAAAAGTAATCTCATTTTATAGGTAGCATATTGAAAGTGAGGTGGACTTAAAACAAATCATGAATATTTGTTGTAAAATAAGCTTAGAACATATTTTCATTAGTATTTAAAGAATTACTACCTATGGAGTAGAGTGATAAATAATCATTTTATTGATGTATAAGCATCTTTTTAATAAGTTACTAGTTTATTCACTAAGGGCTTATGTTCACTATTCTCTAAAAAAGATCATGAAAATTGTAGAAATAGATTTTCTTGACTTTTCTGTAGGAAAACTCCAGCAACACTTCACAAAAAATATGCAAAAAGAAAGAAAGAAAGAAAGAAAGAAAGAAAGAAAGAAAGAAAGACAAAGAAAAGAAACAAAAGAAAAACAAGGTTGTTGGGAATTATTAATTCTCAGTACAAATTTTATTGTTGAGGGCCAGTCCTAGGCCAGGCATGTTTGAGGCTAGGAAAACCACCAAGACTTCTTTGATTGTTTTAATTAACAGACTTTATTTTAAGGAGACTTGTAGATTTACAGAAAAACAAAGCACATAGTACCATGTTCCCATATGCTTTCCCTTATTCAGAATTTTTGCAATTTTTTTCTTTGTGTATTACTGAGAAACATTTTATGTAAGCACAAAATCAAAATGTTTTGCCAATAGTGATGGTGTTAAATAAATATTAATAGCAATAAATAGTTTAATTATTTATTAAAACACTAATTTTACAGATTTTTAAGCATTGACAATGAATAGTGTCCATTTTCACCATGATGGCATCTTATAGAGTGGATTTACCATGCCAGAAATCCCTGTTCTTCACCTCTTTAAACATCTTCTACTCCCCCTGATTTCTTGGCAATGTTTAACATTTTTAATGTTTTGACTTTCCCAGAATGTCATACATTTGGAATTATACAAATATGACATTTCAGAAAATATATAATTTCTGGCAGTATATATTTATGATGTCTCCATGTTTTTTTATGTTTGATAGTCAATTTTATTTTTTGAAAAATTTTTAATAACCCTCCAGTGTATAGATTTATCACAGTGTTTACATTAATAAAAGATTAATAGCTACTGAAGTCTCTCTTAGCTTCTTCCTGTTCTTGGCAATCATGAATGAAGAAGCTGTGGATATCGTATGTGAGTTTTTTGTGGACATAACTTTCAATTCCATTGAATTAATGCTGATAAATACAATTAGTGGGCCATATTTAGTGTACACTGAACTCTCTTCCAGAGTGGCTGTCCAATTTTGTTTTCCCAATGGCAATATATGAGAGTTCTTCTTATTCCCCGTCTTTGCCAGCTCTTGATATTGTCAAGTTTGAAATTTTGTAAACTTTAATAGGTGTGTTTAATTTGTAATTAATAACATGTAACATTCAGCATCTTTTTCTATGCTTTCTAAATATATAGTTGGTTTTTTTGAGGAATATATTTCTTTCTTTCATTCAAATTTAAAACAATTTTATTAGAATAATACTAAAATACAATAAACTATACATATATAAGTCATAATTTGTCATGTTGGATATACCCTTTTACAGTGTAACAATGACCACAATCAAGTTTTTAATATCGGTAGTTTATGCAGATGGTTCTTGGTGCCCTGTTGTAATTTCTACATCTTGTTTCCTCCTCCCACCAGGGGAAAAACAAACAAACAAAAACAAAACAAAACAACAACAACACTGACTGACTTTGTATTGTGATACATGATACAGTAATTGGAAATCACACAAATTAATTTTCAGAGCCTTAGTCTGCATAGATGGTGATCTTGGAACAATCAGTCATCCCTCAAACATACTGTACTCATCTGTTAGATAAGAGATCTTACAATCAGAACACAAGATAGTGTAAAAATAAGAACAAAGTAAATAATGAATCAAGAATACTGCCTGACACAAAGAAGGCTCTTGATTTCTGGTATCCAGTTTTACCATCCATGCTTTTGTTTGGTGATTCGGAGAACATGTTGGAGACTATAACTCCATAGTTTCTTTCTTTTTATTATTTCATTTTATTTGTTTTTTTTTAATATGCATAATGATAGAAAATATTTGGGCATATTATAAATACATTGAGTATAACTCATTGTATATAGGATTCTATTTTTGTGGTTCTACATAATGCAGTCACTCTTGTCATGTGTTCAAATACAAAGATAAGGAAGTTATGTCCAATTCCATAGTTCATTTCTGTCACTTCTACCCAAAATTGTATAGACTTCAGTGTTTACATTTTATTTCTTATTGGTTTCATTGAGGTTGAATTCTCATAAAAGTGCCAATCAAAAAATAATTTAAGTAGTGACATTTACAATGTTGTGGTATAATTACCACAATTACCTTGTTTTAAGCATTTTAATCACTGAAAATAAACCATGTTATCTGTTAATCAACCACTCACTTACATACCTCCCAAGCCCTGGCAACCAACTCTCTTCTTTCTAACTCTATGATTTCCAATTTTTGGACCTTTAATATGAATGTTGTAATAGCACAGGTGAAACTTCATGTTTGATTTTGTTTACTTTTCTTAATATTTTTGAGATGTGTCTACATGGTCACCTGTATCAGAACTTCATTTTTATGGCAGAGTAATGTTGAAACATATATATATATATATATATATATATATATATATATATATATATATTCAGTATATCTATATGTCTATCAATATAGACATATAGATATATGTATATATTTATATCAATATATCTATATGTACATGGGCTTACTCAGACATGGATATATATAAATACATAGACTCATTTGTTTATCATTCTTGATGGAAATTTGGATTTTCATATATTTCCTAGTGTACATGGTGATGCCATTGATATTCATGTTCAAGTGTTTGAATATCTGTTTTCAGCTCATTTGGAAATATAGCTAGGAATGAAATTGGTAAGTAATTTGGTAATTCTATGTTTAAAATTTTAGCAATCATGAATTTTATTCCTATACCTACTATACCATTTTATATATTTAACAGAAGTATAGGTAGCTTCCAATTTATTCACATGGTGCCCAACACTTTTATTTTTAACATAATGAAGGCATTCTCTTGTTCATAAAGTACTCTTTCATGTTATTTGTTGGATTTCTGTTGTTCAGGTTATTGTTGTAGTAGTTTTGGTATAGGGAAGAGAACCTTAAGGTGGTCCACCAATGAGATACATCTCCTGCCTCTTTTGTTTACAAAGTCTCACTAAGTTACCCAAGGTTCCCACAGACTTGCAATACTCCTGCAGACTCCTGAGAAGTTTTGATATGAGCATGCACATATTAATAGACAAAAAAGAAAGAAAAGCATCAATATATCTCTAATAGAATTTCATTGAAAGAAATATCAGGAACTGTGATGCAGGAAAAGAAAAAAAAATCCACTTTTTATCAGAGGCTCTACTTTTGTCCAACAATGAAAATCAGTAGCCTTAGTTTACTCCATGTTGTCTCCTTCTCAGAAATGTCATATTAATTGAAATAAAGAAATACCCTTTGCATCTTATTCTAATGAAATCCCCTTTTACACAGAAAATCTTAATTAAGCTTCTCTACAAATATTCACCATAATTGTTTCATGACTGTGAGCAAAAGAAAATACAAAAGAGTTCAATGTAGTTAAGGAGTTAAGCTTCCTATTTTCTGTTGCTCTATCTTACTTTGCCCATGAGCCTGAAAGAGATCAACATATATGATGCTGAACACCTCTTTACTAGTTTTTCAATAGTTTTGAGCAATCTATTATTGCAATGATATAATATACTTTGTGAATTTTTTTCAAGTGGGAAGTGTATTTGAAAAAGTGTGTTTTTATTGTAACAAAGTTTTTGTCTTTGGGCCAGAGATATTCACAGGGATATTTATATTTCAAAGACTAATTGGGCTCCATTGTAATGGTTCAAAAGTTTAGGGGGGAACAAAGGAGTGAAAGCTCTTTCTTTCTCAGGTATTGATTCTTGAAAAAAAAAACTGTTTTTGAGGTTGTAATTTACGCAGAACAGGGAAAAAATCTGTTTTGATGGGAACTTCTGTAGATTTTGAACATCTGAGTACCTCTCCCTATACACTGGTTTTAAAGTCCTAAAACATCCTGAAAATGGTCTTTAGGCCAATTGATTGAGTAGAGTAAAAAGTTTTCTCTCTGAACCTGGCTGCAGCCAAATAAATCTACTTTCTGTTACTCCTCTGGTGTCTGACCTTGTCTCACTCTAGTACACTGGCTTCTTTTACTTAGGAAAATGCATTTACATTTTATTTTGGTTGTTGATCTAATTAATAGACTACTATTTTCTTGTTGAATGGATTTTTTTGAAAATACATATACTTTGCCATTAATTTGCTGAAGATTTTTTTTAGCAAATTTGCTATATTTCCATATATTCCTTACATTAATGCTATATTTAACATTAATTTGCTATATATTCTCCAATTTAAATTGTTGTTGAATAAATCTGCTGTGAATATTTGCATATGTAAAAGTGGCTTGCCCCATGCTTGCAATATAACCCTTGTCACTCTACCACTGAGGCTTTTAAAAAAAGAAAGGAGAAAAAGGACATTTCTCTCTCTCTCTCTCTCTCTCTCTCTCTCTCTCTCTCTCTCTCTCTCTCTCTTTCTCTCTCTCCTGTTTCATAACTAGGAACTATATCGCCTTTTCCCATCCATGAATCAGACAGCTTTGAGAACACATCCACCAGAGGAACCAAATGATTCAGATTTCAAAGATGGCCCCAGTTGATTTAAGGAATAGATATCTCCCAAATTAACAAGTGAACATTTACTCTTCTCTACAGGGAGTTCCTGGCAGACAGTCTTTGAATATCTTATTTTGAAAATATTCTTTGTTCTCCCAGGAATGGTGACTCATGCCTATAATTCCAGTGGCTCAGGAAGATGAGGCAGGAGGATTGAGTTCAAAGCCAGCCACAGCAAAAGCAAGGTGCTAAGCAATTCAGTGAGACTCTGTATCTTAATAAAAATTTAAAATAGAACTAGGAATGTTGTTCAGTGGTTTAATGCCTCTGAGTTCAATCCCCACTTCACTCACACAAACACACACACACACACACACCAAAAAAATCTATTCCCTCGAATTAGCAGTATCAAAGCATCTACAACTGGAGTTCTCTGTGCTTCTTCTTTACTAGCAAAGCAATAATATACCTGAATATACCTGCTTTGCCTTTTTTTTTCAAAACCATGTCCTCCTTATCAAATTGGCATCAGGGAGAAGGATCAAATTTTGGTAGCATATACACCATTTCTGTAGGCATCAGTTTACAAATAATGAGGATAAAATGTGGAAGTGTGATCACTGCATCATATATTAACTTTATTAAGGATAAAAAATACAGTGCTTCTTTCCCAGAAAACTGTTTTGGCATCCAAGCAACAATCAAAAAGAATTCCTCTGCTCCACAACCAATCAGTATTTGTTACTATTGGGTTTTGTGTGAGTGTGTGCCATTTATTAGTGGCTTGAGGAATCTAGTATTAATTTTAATTTTAATTTCCATTTGACAGGTGCTGTTAAGCATCTTTACAGATGTTTTTATGCTCTTTCTAGAGATTATTTTGTGAAGGGTCTTTTCATGTTTTCTTCTCTTCTATACTTGTCATTCACTGGAACTCTTGTGGCACAGCATTCCACCATTTCAACTAATTGGACATGATCATTAATTGAGGAATTATTATTGTGTATTTTGATTATTTCATTATTTAGAATATAAACTTGTACAACTTTTCTACATTTACCTGAATGAGTTCTCAATTTTCAGTTGCTTATTACATCATAATTTTTAAATTCAAAATTACCACACAAAAGGAACAGTATTATGAGACAGTAATATATAAGATATATATAATATTTCAAAATTTCCTACAATACATCTTTTGATATTTTCAGTGACATAAAATACAGACATCTCTTTAGAAGTGCAACTTTAATATTTTTTTCTTATTAAAATAATACTACAAATCCATACTTTTTATGACGTGAATTATTAAGGCCAGGCATTTTTCATATATTTCTCTATCATTTGAGTTTTACATTTTGATCTCTTTTGAAACATAAACCTAGAAAATGAAGAAACTATTGCTACATGAGGCAACATATCCTTGAAAGAGTGAGCAGCGTAGACTGAGGCTTAATTGAATCCATAGCAAGACATCCTCCTTCTTCTTTGAATACATTGCAATGTGGCATATACCTGTAATCTCAGCTACTTGGGAGATTGAGGCAGGAGAATCAAAAGTTTGAGCCCATTCACTAACAACCTAGGAAGAACATAAGCAACTTACTGAGATCCTGTTTCAATAAATAAATACAGAAAGAAAGAATTGGGGGTGTGACTCAATGGTTAATCAACACTGGGTATAATTTGTTGGCAAAAAAATAAAAGAAAAAGAAAAGAAAAAAATGATTTGAACCCAATCCACTAAAATGTTTTAAAATTTTTAGAAAGTATACAAATTATATGTTGACATGTTTAGAATCATGACAGATGAATTTCTATTTATTTTAGAGAAGGTTTTCACAGCTGTTTATAAAGTTACTGGAAACTCTTTAATATATATTTTATATATTCATTTTATGGAGTACATTATGATAATCAGTACATATATAGAAGTGGTAGTAATTATAGTAATAAATATTTTCATCTCTTTAAAAGTTAATTATCTTTATGTATTGCAAATTTATTTATTTATTTGTTTGTTTGTTTATTTATTTATTGGTGCTGGGGTTAGAACTCAGTTGTACTTAACCACTGAGTCACAACTCCAGCCCTCTTTGTTATTTTACTTAAAGACAGGGTTACTGAGGCTGATTTTGAACTGAAGATTTTTCTGCTTCAGTCTGTGAAGTCAGTGGGATTATAGGCATGTGCCACCTGCCAGGTTCAAATTATATTTTGAAACACATTTTAGCTTATTTTCAACAATATTTATCCAACTGTGCCATAGAAGTGTCAGGAGTGATTCCTCCATTTTGGTCTTTGTGCTCCTCAATGAACTCTTTCAATCTATTTCTACTCTTCCCAGTCTCTTGTGATCACTATTCCATCATGTTCTATTATATTTACTTATTGCTTTCTACAAATAAATGAGAACTTGTGGTGTTTTGTCCTTCTTCTCTGGGCATATTACACTTAACATATAAAAAAGATCAAGGTGTACTTCTTTTTATGATAAGGTGCACAAGATTGAAAATGTACCATTTTGATCCTTTTCTTTCTTTATTTATTTTGTTTAAATACTATCCTCATTTATTTACTTGTGTGTGTGTGAGTGTGTGTGTGTGTATGTGTGTGTGTATAATTTTGAAATATTATACATGTTTAAGTTGCTACCCACTAAACTTTTGGTCTTATTTTTTTGGTTGAAACTTTAGATGCTTTCTAAGAATGCAGATAAGAAGCAGTAAGCACATTTTTACTATTGTGAAATATTCATCATCCATTCCATTGATTTTTCTTCTTTTCAAAATATCACTGACACCTTTTCTCAGATCCTGGTAAATGCCATTCTATTTTCTGTCTGTATGAGTTTCTACCCTCAGTTTCACCTTCTTCATTAAAGTCTTACAGCATTGGATAATTCATGACCTAAAGGTCACTTGCAATAATTTGAAAGGTTCATGAATTACTCCTGAAACCTTTTTTGTTGTTGTTCCAATCTGAATAATATTCCATGGTATGCCAATGCCATGTTTTTTTCTTATAATTTCATGTGTTTGGGGACATTGAGGTTTTTCCATCAGAGGTTATTTTTAAAAATGCTAGTATGAGAACACGTGTACATATAAAATCTTGAGACCCTACATTCAATTCTTTTTTAAAAAATTAATTTAACTTATTTTTAAATACATGACAGTGAAATGCATTACAATTCTTATTACACACATACAGCACAATTTTTCATATGTCTGTATATATATAAAGTATGTTCACACCAATTCATGTCTTTATACATGTACTTTGGATAATAATGTCCTTCAAATTCCACCATAATTTATAACCACCTGCTCCCTCTTTTGCCTTCCACCCCCTTGCCGTATGCAGAGTTCATCTATTTCTCCCATGCTTCCTGTAAACACCCAAGTATTGGTTTTGTCTTTCTGGGATTGAATAACTTCACTTAGAATTATCTTCTCCAACTCCATTTACCATAAAATGTCATAATTTTATTTTCTTTTATTGCTGAGTAATATTCTATTGTGTATATATGCCACTTTTTTATCCATTGATCTACTGAAGGGCATGGAGGTTGGCTCCACACTTTAGCTACTGTGAATTGTGCTGCTATAAACACTGGTGTGGCTTTTTTCCTGTAATATGTTTTTTGTAAGTCCTTTGGGTATAGACCAGGAAGAGGGATAGTTGGGTCAAATGGTGGTTGCATTCCCAGTTTTCCAAGGAATCTCCCCACTGCTTTTCACACCAGCTGCACTAATGTGCAGTCCCACCAGCAGTGTATGAGTGTGCCTTTTTCCCCACATCCTCACCAAACTTATTCTTGTTTGTCTTCATAATAGTTGCCATTTTGATTGGAGTGAGATGACATCTTTGAGTAGTTTTTATTTGCATTTCTCTAATTTCTAGACATAATGAATATTTTTTTCATATATTTATTGGTTGATTTTATATCCTCTTCTGAAAAGTGTCTGTGCAGGTCCTTAGACATTTATTGATTGTGTTATTTGCTTTTGTTTGTTTGTTTGTTTTGGGTGCTTATCTTTAGGAGTTCTTTATATGTCCTAGAGATTAGTGCCCTATATGATATATGAGAGGGAAAAATTTGCTTCCAAGATGTAGGCTCTCTATTTACCTCACAAATTTTTTCTTTTGCTGAGGAGAAACTTTTTAGTTTGAGTTTTTCTTGATTTTAATTTTTGTGCCAGAGGAGTCTTATTAAGGAAGTTGGAGTCTAATCCCACATGATGAAGATTAGGGCCTACTTTTTCTTTTATTAAATGAAGAGTCTTTGGGAATTTCCTATGTCCTTGATCCATTTTGGTTTTCTTCCTCTGTCCTTGATCCACATTGGGTGTGTGGTGAGAGATAGGGGATTAATTTTAGTATGTTGCATATAGATTTCCAGTTTTCCAAGAACCATTTGTTGAAGAGGCTGTCTTTTCTCAGGTGCATGTTTTTGTCACCTTTATCTAACAATCATTCTGGGAAAGAAAAATATGCAAATACAGGTTCTCTTTATTCATCAGAAAACATTATTATATTTCTCATCACTGACAGCATGAAATATGTTAATTTGAATACAAAACCCATATAAAATTATTTCTCCTTTTTAAAATTTGTTTTCTATATACACATAACTGTTGGATCTATTTTAACATATTATGCATATATGGAGTGCAAACCATTAAAATGTTTATCCCATTCTTGTGTGGGTATACTTGTCATGTGTTCATATGTACATTGAAAAATCATGTGCAATTCATTCTACGGTCTTTCTATATCCACCCCTCCTTTCATTCCCTTTTGTCCAATTCAGTCAACTTCTATATTTCCCCTCCTTCATTATGGGTTAACATCCACATCTCAGAGAGAACATTTGGCCTTGGTTTTTTTTTGAGACTGATTTATATCACTTAGAATGACAGCTTTAGTTCTATCAATTAACAAGCAAATGCCACATGTTCATTCTTCTTGAGGCTGGGTAATATTCCATTGTATATATATATCATAATTTCTTTGTTGATTCATCTGTTGAAGGGCACCTAGGTTGTTTCAACAATGTTAATTGTTAATATTACTCTATTACACACTTAAAATGGCTAAGATGTTATTTTAAAGAAATTACTATTTGATTTTTCTTAAGTATCTTTTAAATTAGTTCATTCCTAACTGAAAATTATAGATTTAAAATGCCAGCATATTTTAATGCAAAACAACTATGTGCATATCTAACTTAAGAATGTTCATATGGCATTACAAAATTAGATACTTAATAGTGCTTGGGACTGTAAAATAAATTATGCAATAAGCCTGTTACTCTTGTAAGTTGTTTATTTTAAATTATACTTTGAAAAAAATTAATCTGTCTGTCTATAAAAAATGGCTAAGATGGTAAAATCATTATGTTTTTATCACTCACAGTAAAAATGAGGGAATTAATGTTGCCCCTTAACCAATATGCTTGAAGGACTTATATATAACAAGATAATGGGAAGGGAAGGACCTGTGAGAACAGAAGCAGATTGGAGTGAGGCAGCTGAAAGCTGACAAAAATTGAGGAGGATTAAGGGTTATCATGAAAGCTAGGAAGAGGAAAGGATGGATTTTATCTAGAGTTTCAGAAGGAGCACAGCCGCAATCACACCTTGATTTCAGATTCTGACTGCTAGAATTATGAGAGAATAAATGTCTGTTGTTAGCTACACAGTTTATGGTATTTTGTTATGTAATTTCCAGGAAAATTACATAGTTCCATTCATGGCTCCTCTGTCACATAACTCTTAACCACACGTGGGCAGAAATAATAAATAAACCATAAAGAGATTATAAATTGAAAAAATAATTTTAGTTATAAAAATGGAGAACTACAAAATTTCTAATTCTTTTGAAAATGAATCTGATAAATTAATTGTAGAATTTAAAAATTTTATACTATTAATTCTAATTCTAGGAATATTGCCAGAAGTTACAGAAAAAAACATGTGTGACATTTTATGGATGATCACATGCATTGTAAGTTGAACAGTAGAACATATTGCATGTTCATGTTCTTACAGGTGTGGCATTAAACACCTTGCAGCAGAGGAACAAGCTGTAGGTAAATTCTTCTCTGTGACATTATCACCTGTATCTTTAGTAGAACTGCATGAGCATCTCAATAAAGTTTAGAATCAATGCACCATTAATGAAGGCTGACAGTAATTTTATGTAATTTTTCATGTGCTATCTTTAGAAATGTAATTAATATATAATTTTCCTACAATAAATATAACATCAGCATTTCAACTATTTTGCAGAAACATGATTCTTGTCTCATCAGTGAAAACTTTAATAAACTTTGTATAATCTTAAAAAAATATTATAAATATTATGCTGATTCATTATTAATAAGAAATCAATCTAATTTATATTTTTTCCTAAAACTGGCATTTTAAACAAAAATTGCATATTTATACCTACTTCCATTTTATTTTCAGATATGCATCTAAAAGAAAAGTGGTTCTTTTTTGAAAAGTAAAAAAAAAAAATACCTTTTGGTGAGCTACAAAATATGTTATGCAATTTTCAAAGAACACTGTGAAGTATGTACACATTAAATACATTTAATTTTATATATATACACATGTATGCAACATAAAGCAATGCTTTTTTTTTTTAGGACAGAACTATTTAGGGAGTTCTTTCAGATTTTGTTACACTAAATTCTAAACCAGCAAGCTGAAATGGATATATTTCTCTCAATACAAAATAAATTAATTGAAATAAATTAAACTATGATTTTTAAATTAATTTAACAACTACCTGTTGTTTAAAAAATAGTGAGGTACTAAAATTAGAATTCAAATTCATATCTATATATGTTTTCAAATATTTGAGCTCTTTTCATTTTTGCATGAGTCCAAAATAACAATGAAAATACCTAAATCCACACCCTATAGAGGATATGGAAGAAAAATAAGTGTGTCCTGTTGTATAATTTTAGATCGTAGAACCGGGATTACCTCCCCTTGAATGATGACACGTGTGCACACTGATTTAAGCTTCACAAAACCTTCAGTGCCAAGAAATTCTCTTGGTAGTGATTACTTGTTACTGACACCACAGCAGTATAGCATATGTCACAGCTCCTGTGATTCAATGTCATAAAACAAGGTAAATTTTAAAACAGCAATTCCGAGCTGTTTCTGTATCATAGTGTATATGATGTTTGTGAAAATGTCAGATTTAAAATGATGTATTTATTTTTGGTAAAAAAAAATTCTATGCTATACTGTTGATCAAGTGTAAATGTGCCCTTGTACAGTTTAATAAGATAACTGATATTTTTCACTACATTGAGACAGTTACTGTGAGAATAGGACACAAACACCAGCTATTGCCTGCATGTGGGAAATTGCTGAATCGCTCAGCAGTCATGTCATAATCAGAAAATTACTGCCAAATAATTGTAAAATGTGTAAGATATAAAGTATATAAAGTAGATACTAAATATAGACACTTCAATATTTTGTTGAAGCTATTGACTGTATAATTAAACATTTTCAAAAGGTATAATTTATTTAAAATTGTCTCATTTTGGTAAAAATTATGTGAAGTTTAAAAGCTAAATATGAAACTTAATATGCTATATAAATATATACATATATACATTTAATGATGTATTTTTTTAAAACATTAGCTTGCTTTTGTTAAAGTGCAAGTGTTACATATGGCTTTGTACATTAAAGTTAAAAGGGGTTTTACATCTTCCATTAAGAAGACTTTATCAGAAATTGGATTACTTAGTTCGTCCTCTTTTGACATACATACTACTGGGACAGAAAAGAGCTTGCAGTTGAGAGTTTGGATATGCATAATAAAAAACTGTGTGGCCCCAGTAAGTAGCATTAATTTAGAATCTTGATTTTAATAGCTGATGACTATTATCAGCTGTCTGCTTGAGGTGTGTATAGGCCTAACTACGCAAAATATTATTAAAAAACAGTTCCAGGTGCAGTGGTGCACATTTGTAATCATAGTGACTTGGAAGGATCACTGGTTCAAGGCCAGTCTCAGCAACTTAGCAAGACCCTGTCTCAAAATAAAAAGGCTTTGGGATATGGATGGGAGGGTGAGTGGCCCTGGGTTTAATCCTCTGTAGAAGAAAGGGGGTGGGGTGGGCTGGGGAAGGTCTCTGATAGCCCAAGTTCTGGGTATTTTCCTGATTTTTTGTTTTCTTTTGTTTTTTTGTGGGGGCTGTTTTTTTTTTTTGTCTACAATTTTTATCTCCACATAGACTATTTTGTCACTGTCTACCCCAAAGTTCAGCCAGGATTGTGAGCAAGTACCTTTCATGTGAACTCCCAACACTTGGCACAAGGACTAATGAGATAGCTAACTGGCCAGGAAAGAAAACTCCCTAAAGAAAGGAAATTGGGCTAAGAAATACTTAATATGATTTGGTGAGCTATGACTTTTTAAAGATTTCCCTGTTGATGAACAAGAGATGTTGCCCAAGGAAGAGCATTTACCTAACATGTGTGAGGCCCTAGGTAGGCTCAATCCCCAGCACCACAATAATAAGACTTCCCTGTCGGGCTGGGGATGTGGCTCAGGCGGTAGCGCGCTGGTCTGGCATGCGTGCGGCCCGGGTTCGATCCTCAGCACCACATACCAACAAAGATGTTGTGTCCATGGAGAACTAAAAAAATAAATATTAAAAACTCTCTCTCAAAAAAAAAAGACTTCCCTGTTGATTCACTTATTTTTACACATTTATTTTTGTGCTGGTGGGGTTTGAACCGAGGGCCTTTAACCCCGAGCTACATCCCAAGCCCCATGAGCTTTGACTTTTTAATAATCATTTTTTCAAATATGCCTCGGGGCTGGGGTTGTGGCTCAGTGGTAGAGTGCTCACCTAGCAAGCACAAGGCACCGGGTTCGATCCTCAGCACCACATAAATGTAAAATAAAGATATTGTATCCACCTAAAGCTTGAGAATAAATATTTAAAAAAAAAAAAAAAAAAACAAATATGCCTCAACTGATTGTAGTTTCTTTTGCCTGATGCTTTTGTATGTGATATGTGATTTAAGTTTTGATATGAAATTAAAGGCAAGATAATTCTGGATATTACCACCTGCTGGTCCCCTGGTCTGCCAAGAGTCATTTGCTTCTTTCAGTATTGCTTAAGCCACATCTTAACCATACTACAACCCCTTTCATATATCTGAAGCCAAGGAATTTCTGGCCAGGCAGTGGCTGAAAACTTGATTGATGAGATTATTCTATCTATAGTCTGAAGAAAGTTGCCATGCTCTGAAATTCATGCTAGTGAACTAAATTGTGCTAAGTCTATGGTGGAGAGAGAACACTGTTGTGCTTATATCATAAAAGATATTTGTAAACTTTGGAAGGATGGGGAATTTCAGGTATATCCTTGCCCCTTTTATTTATTTATTTTTTTTATTTTGAGGCTGGCCTCAAATTTGTGGTCCTCCTGCCTCAGCCTTCCAAGTCACTGGATTTGCAGGCATGTGCTACCTTGCCTGGCTAAATGTGTAAAACAGAAATATCAAGATCAAGGAAATGTTCAGAGTGAAACTTGTACTGAATAGTTAGGACCTTCCCACTTTAGTATATAATGTTTTATGGATTTTTTTTCTGATTAATGAATTTACGAGTATTCGAATCCATTTCTTTTCTAATGTGGGAATTTAAATACATAAGAAATCAGTATGTTACTTCCATTTTGTGGGTATGGGTTTAATTATGAGATAAGAAAGATTGGTGAACTTAAGAAGAAAAGTGTTCTCATACCTTTATTTTACTCTATATGCATATATTGAATATATAGAGATAGATAGATTCAGTATGTTCTGTTCTAGATTCCGACCTATCAAAAATATTCTGCAGACCTGATTAGATAAGCACTTTCATCCTTGGGGAGGAAAAAAAGAGAAAGTGGTTTAGTTAACATTCAATACACTGTGCATTATGAATTAAGGTGTAGCAGGTCGACCAAGATACAAAGCTTATACCATTCTCATGTTACCAAGAGTCAGACTTGGAAGCTTCCTAATTGCAAAATTATTACAACCTTGGTTCCTTAATAGGTTTACCTAGGAAATTATACCTTGAAGTCACATGGGAAGTGTGAAAGCTGAGTAATAAAGTACTTAGATTCCCACAGTAACCTATTTTGTATTTATTTATTGGTACTAGGGTTTGAACCCAGAGGTGCTTTACCACTGAGCTACATCTCCAATTCTTTAATAGTTTTTTTTACATGTTGTTGGTCCTTTATTTTATTTATGTTTATATGCAGTGCTAAGAACCAAACCCAGGGCCTCTCTAAATTGCTAAGATTGGACTTGAACTTGTGAGCCTCCTGCCTTACCCTCCAGAGCTGCTGGGATTACAGGCATGCACTTCCACACCCTGGTACCTGGGTTCTTTGTTTTGTTTTGGTACCAGGGATTGAACTCAGGGGCACTCCACTGAGCCACATCCCCAGCCCTATTTTGTATTTTATTTAGAGACAGAGTCTTACCAAGTCTCTTTTGCTGAGGCTGGCTTTGAACTTGCAATTCTTCTGTCTCAACCTCCCAAGCCACTGGGATAACAGGTGTGCACCACCGGACCCATCCCAGCTATCTTTTTAAATGAAAGTTGTTACATAAAAATGAAAAACAGGGGCTGGGGATGTGGCTCAAGTGGTAGCACGCTCGCCTGGCATGCGAGTGGCCCGGGTTCGATTCTCAGCACCATGTACAAACAAAGATGTTGTGTCCGCTAATAACTAAAAAATAAATATTACAATTCTCTCTCTCTCTCTCTCTCTCTCTCTCTCTCTCTCTCTTTAAAAAAAAATGAAAAACGTTGGCAGGCTACATCCAGGTCACACTAGCTGTATAGGAAGTTGAGTTTCCTTTTGTTAATAGGGTGGTTTTCAAAGCAGACTCAGCTTTTACATAAGCTCAGTAGGCTGGGGATATAGATCGGTGGTACAGTACTTGCTTACTATGTATAAGACCCTGGGTTCAATCCCCAGCACCATCTAAATCAAAAGTCAACTCAGTGTAAATGAGCCATCCAGATGCAGTCAGGATTGGAGGATTACCCTTTTGTGGTTTTTGTCTTTGAAAATACCTCAGCCCTGTAGTCAATGAAGGGATGTCAAGGATGGGATTACACTTTTGGTGATACTAGGGGTTGAATCCAGGCCGTGAAGCATACTAAGGAAGCTCTCTTCTGTTAAGCTACACTCCCAGTCCTATAATATTTTAGTTTTTCACCACTATAAGAGGAAGGCACTACAAGAACAATTTTAGAGAAAAAGTTTATTTGGGGCTCAAGAGTTTCAGAGGTCTCAGTCCATAGATGACCGTCTCCATTGCTCTGGGCCCAGTTGAGACAGAACATGTGACAGGAAAGCAGCTTTCCAGCCACACCCTACCTGCCCACAGTTAACCATATCAGTGAATTAACGCACTAGTTATGTGTAAGCTCTCATAAACCCAGTCATCTTCACCTCTCACATGTGAGCTTTTTAGGGAACAACTTCCATCTAAGTCACAATGTGCATCGAAGGTTTAAAAATTATAAATACTACAAATACAGGCTTTCTACCTTGAAGACCTAAAGTTTGCTTATGGAAGTAGTAAGGGTTGATTTGAGTCATGAAGTAACTAGTAGGAGGACGGTTATGTGAGATTAAAGGGAAAGGTAATAGCAGACATAATTGGGTACAGATCACTACTACCACCATAACTACAAAATAGTTGTGTGTATTCATTTCAGTTTTTCTTGCAGGAGAAATTGCCAAGTAAACAATTCACATTCTGCTAAAGTTGTCCCCTTATATATTAATCGTATTGGAACCAATTTTGCATGTTCAAACTAAACCATGGCCTGACTATACAACAGGAGATTCTTTGAATCAAATCTTTCTAAGCTGATGAAGCCATAGGATCTCAAACATTAGAAATTTTGCACATCTATTTATTGGTCATCATATAATATAATCTATCATTTTCATGTTACCTCCCATGAGATATGAGTAGCAATTCAACCCATTTAGATTAAGTCAAGTGCCAGTGTTGTCACATATCTTCTAAGTACTATACAAGCTGCAGAATATTTGTTACTTTTACATATTAAGAGTTAGGGATGACTTTGTTAGAAGTATTCCATTCACATCTCTCAAACTTAAGTAGTTAAATTTTTCAGAGTCAATCTAGTGTGTTCCAGTATTTGAACATATATTCCACAGGGCTCAGTGGGCCAGTAGCCAGTATTGTCAACTAAACTTTGGGGAGGGGTTTGATTCAAAGGTAGAGGGCTATGGGGTGTGACTCAATGTAGAGTGCTTGCCTAACGTGTGATGCCTTAGATTCAATCACTAGTACCAAGAAAGATTCTCATTTTTAATTGTATCCTTGGTTCCCTCACCCTTAATCCTATCATACCTGTGATGCCCCACCCTTTTTAATTCTATTCCTGATTTAGTACCTATGTTAGAGAAGCAGGCTAAGAACTGCAAAAATTTACCCAACCCCACTCCAATTCATATGACTACTGAAAAATCCTAATGAACAAGACTATCCCAAATATTTTTTGATTCTCCAGACCCAGTGCCTAACTGTGCCCCCCTCACTTTTAGAAAAATGGAAGGATAATCCACTTAAGACTCCTTTACTTTTTTTGAGAGGGAGAGGGGGATACTGGTGGACTTTACCACTGAGCCACATCCCAAGATCTTTTTAATTTTTGCTCAGAGCCTCACTAAATTGCTGAGGCTGGCTTTGAATTTGTAATCCTCCTGCCATGGCCTCCAGTAGTTGCTGGGATTATAGGCATGTGCCACCATGCCCAAGGTCCCCATTTTATTTTTTGATAGGATATCACTGAATTGTTGATGCTGATCTTCAATGGGACCCTATACCTCAGCCTCTGAATTCACTGGGATTAGAGGCCTGTGCCACTGAACCTGGCACAGGTCAGCCTTGAGTAAACCCTAGCAGCAAAACATGAAAAGTATGAGCAGACAGAAAATAAGTGAGCAAGCCTCTCATCCCTGAGCTAAGTTGGCCCAGTTCTTAAAGACATTTTATCTTTTAAGTCAGATTTCTGTATCTATTCTAGACAAAGCAAATTAATTAAGATATAAATCAGATCCTTTTCTTCCACAGCCAATCTGGCAATGACCAGAAAAGAACCAGTTTCTCACTGTCCACCAGATGGCACTGTTGGTCAGCAATGGCTTTTATAAAAGGAGGCACACTTCCCACTTTAAGGTGAAAATACCCTTAAAAAAAAAAAAAAAAAAAGCCAGGCACAGCAGCTTGTAAGACTGAGAATCACAAGTTCAAAGCCAGCCTCAGCAACCTAGTGAAACCCTATCTCTAAATAAAATACAAAATAGGGCTGAGGCTGCGGTTTAGTGGTTGAGTGTCCCTGAATCTGAAGCACTAAGATCCCAAATTCAAAGCCTAAATGACCCATCATCAGCCCTATTGTTACATCTTATTTGGAGACAGGGTCTCACTGAGTTGTTTAGCACCTCACCATTGCTGAGGCTGGCTTTGACTTAAATATTCTTCTTTCTCAGCCTCCCAAGCCACTGTGATTACAGGAATGTGCCACTGTGCCCGGAAGAAACTGATTATTTTCCAAATAACTTCCTCCTATTACATTTCTTTTAAACAAGATTTCCAGGTTGTATGGATTACCATGGTAATATGATCTAGATGAAAGTATTACTCCATACTATTGAGTTTTTCAAAGAAATGTTTTCTGAAAAAATGAAAATGAGAACTCGGTATCAGGTGTTAACACCCAGTTACTTATCTGGATTCAACAGGTAAGTCCAGGAGGACTGCCAAGCTTGATGCAAGCCTGTAATTCCAGTAGATCAGGAGGCAGAGGCAGGAGGATCAAGTTCCCAGGCCAGGCTCAGCAACTTAGCCAAGACTCTATTTTTAAAAGGGGTGGGGATGTGGCTCAGTGGTTCATCACCCAGAACGGAACAGTACAGTGAGAGACCACCACTAAGAAGAGACAAGACCCACCTTACTCATACAGAACAAATTATTTAGGGGAAGAAAGGTATTCTAAATCCCTTTAAGTGTCTCATACTAAACAGAAAAGATATAAGAACACCTAGTAATCCTACCCAGGAAATGTCCAGAGACAACCATGTAATAAAGAAAATAAGCATTATTTAAATCTACTCTGGAAGATATTCTGCTGCAAAGGAACCATCGCAGTCCTAATCAAAACACACATAAACCAGGTGCAGTGGCATGCGCCTGTAATCCCAACAACTCAGGAAGCTGAGAATTGCTTCAGGTCAGCCTGGGCAATTTGGCAAGACCCTGTCAAAGGGAAAAAACAATTATGAGGCTAGGTTTACAAAATCTGGGATGTTATAACACTGAGATAAACAAATCAAGTAGTATAACTTTTAAGATGGTTTCATCTGCAACACAATAAGACAGGAAAAATATGACTTTTGCATGATCTCTTCACCCTTCCTACTTAGGCTAGTTTCCTCATGGAACATGGGAGCCTAACCCTACCCACTGAGCCCAATGAATAAAGTCCTCACTCCCTCAGGAGGCAGTATGTGCCTCAGTCCCACAATTGCACACAGGAAGTCCATGCTTTAACATACCTAGTGATCTGCAAAGAAATGTTTTGTTTACATCCTCTTCTTCTCCAACCCCTTCTCCTAGAAAAAAGCACTCACTCACTGTGCTCCACTGGGTAAAGGTGCTACAAGAATGGCTGCAAGCTGCTTAGAGCAGCCCTGGGCACTTTCCAGGTGAGTTCCACCAAAGAAAGGCTTGGAACATTTAGCTCTTGGGGATTTTCACTTGATTTTGCCCAAAATTTCCTCAGGAAATTCTACACTCTCCTTCAACACCTTTAAAGGGGAAAGGGATTGCAAAACAACAGTGGAAAATCTTTAACACACCAAAATAATAATTTGATAGGATCTGCTTAAATTCCTATTCAAAGTTTACAATAGCCAGATGCCACAGTTCCTTGCTTTTCGACCACCAACCAGTCAACAAGGGTATAAAACACAATTACTTTATTGATTTCTTACAATCAAATATTGCCAACTAGCATTACTTCCACTTATGCATCATTAAAAACAAAGGATCATTCCTTAGTATTTTTAAGTGATGCATTATATAACAAAGTTAGAACTTAAAATGCACCCTGATTAATTATGTAAATTGCTATTTTTTTTAAAAAAAGCATAACAAATAATTTGGCTCCTTTCTTCATAAAATGGAAATTTAAATATTTCTCCTGATAGTCTTGAGGTCAGCATTATGTTATTAGTGCAAAATGTGGGTATTACAGTTTCATCTAGAAAAGTGTGTATCCTATACACCTTACCTAAACAAACAAAATGTGCATAACAAAATGCATACAGTCAATGCATGATAGAAAGCATGTTTCAAATATATGGCAGGCCCTCAGGCCACCATATTATTTAGGTTTTACATTATCATTTATGGCATTATAGATTAATTATACATAACACAATTTTATACATTTTAACTCTGAAGAAAATTAATTGGTGCTTGAGAAAATTATTCTAGGTAGCCATTTGGTTTGCATCGGGAGAAAGTGAACCTCCAAGAGTTTACTGTCTGCCAAGTGGGAACCATTAGCTCTAGTGGGTAGATCAGCTACTCAATATATTTCACAGTGACTGATTCTCACATCCTGGCAATGCTGCTCCTGCCAATCAGCCAGATGGTAAATCACATCTGGAATTACCCTTGTATGCAGTTTTCCCTTTTTTAATTTTTTCTTCTTTTCTGGATTAACTGTGTTGCTGTATTTCTTCAGATCTCTCTAAAAGCCTTCCATTTCAATTATTCATAAGTCCTTTCAGAAAATCCTCAGACAGCTCCATAAGTGGAAGTTGTGGAGATGGAAAATCCAAGGGAGGAAGATTGGGTATTGGAATATCCTTGGCTTTCGCAGTATTTGCTGCAAATTTGTGCCAGGTTGAAGAAGCTGTAGCAGTGTCTGAATGTAGTGGCAAGCTCCATAATGCTGACTTTTCTATAAAATCAGCATCCACATCCAGCTCCTTATCTACTGGACCTTTTACAAGTCTTGCTTTTTCAGCTTTTAGTGCTTTATTTTCTTTCCTTAATCTTTCATTCTCAGCCACAAGGAACTCCACATGCCTTTTCAAATCTGCAATTTTGGTTGCCTGTTTCTCAATAATTGTTTTATCATCCGTCGGGGCTTTGCTTCCAATACATGGCTGTGTTGGCTCACTCTTTTGCTGAAGTAAAAATAATAGTGTTTCTGAATTCCTGTCAAAGACTCCATGAATTTCAGAAAGATGTTACTCTGTACAAAGGCTGTATTTCTGAGAAAGAAGGGGACTCTGACACTCTGCATCATCAGCAGAGGGTTTGCGAGATGCCTGAAGTTGGGTAGCTACATCTTTGTCTGTGTTCTGAGCTTTTGATCGTTCTTCACACTTTGCCCTTTTCCACTTCTCCTGGATGAGGAGGGACTGTTTCATGTGGCTATCCCTTTTTAATTCCAATGATAAATGAGCCTATTTCACAAAAGGAAAATTAAAATTTGCAGAATTTAATATTGGAAGTCTTTTTACTGTTAATATATGCTATTCCAAGAGCCTTTCTGACTTAACACTTAAAATTTTTATACTGTTTGCAATTTAGTAAAGATTCAATAACAATATCAAAATAACATAAATTAGAGAATGGTGTATTTTGTTTTACTTAAGTGAAAGCACCATTCATTAAGTTAAAATCCTAATCTCAATAATTCAGACTTTTTCTGACTGTGCCTTACACTTCCTCCATCTGCAATGCCATGCCATTTGTAATCATCTTAGAATTGGAGAAATCCTTCCTTTTTAGAACTCAGTTCTATAGTACCCAAAATGAAAAGTCTTCCTGTTAACAGAGATTTAGAAAGCTCAATGCAGGCAGATACCAATAGCAGGTTCTATAGTATCAAAGACACAAAGTTAAGTATCCTATGATTCAGTGTTAAGAAGTAAGTGGGTTTTCCCTGCCACTGATATCCCTTTCAGAAATTATCTCCTTATTTCAATTAGACATATATGTACTAAGTACTTCCTAGGTACCTGATATTTTACAATCAAGAAATCAGAAGCCAGGTTTGGTGGCACATGTTTATAACCCCTGCTACTTAGGAGGCTAAGGCAGGAAAATCACAAATTCAAGGCTAGCCTGGGGAACTTACTAAGACCCTGTCTCAAAATTTAAAATAGGGCTGGTGATGTAGCTCAATGATAGAGCACCTGTCTAGCATGTATAATGCCCTGAATTCAACTCAGACCACTGTTAAAAAAAAGGTATTTAGATAAAGGTATTTTTTAAACCTCAACAAGCCTTCCCCTAGCATAAGAAATAAAGTCACTGGTGAAACATATTTTGAAGTTAAGAACTTTTTAACGTAAGGCAGGGGGCATAGTGGTACAAGAAGCCTGTAATTCCAACCATTTGGGAGGCTTAGGAAGATCAAAAGTTCAAAGCAAACTTGGGAAACTTAACCAGACCCTGGTCACAAAATAAAAATAAATAAAAAGGGGTGGAAGGATGTGGTCCACAGGTAGAGCATCCCCTAGGTTCAATCACCAGTACAGGGAGGAAGGAAGTCAAAAATAAAAAAAAAAGAATTGTCTAAGAATTCAAGAACAGACAAATGGGAGACTTCATATTTAAAAAATCTTCAACAAGCAGATTTATCCAATTGGATCCAGGCATGGTGGTGCACACCTGCAATCCCAGCAGCTCAGGAGCCTGAGGCAGGAGGACCACAGTTTCAAAGAGAGCCACAGCAACTTAGGGAGGCCACAACAACTTAGGAAGACCCGGTCTCTAAATAAAAAAATAAAAAGAGCTGGAGATACAGCTTAGTGGTTAAGCGCCCCTGGGTTCAATACCAGGCACTAAAACAAACAAACAGCCCCAAAATGGTCAAATATGAGCTACTAACAGGATGCAAGATTTGGCATGTCTAAAAGAACAGGAATGAGGTTGGGGGAGAAGGTTGTTATATCAACAGTTCACTTAGTTTTCACATTTTACACATTTTTAATATAGCACTTAAAGACCTACATTTGATCCCCCACCAAACAAAAACAGAAACCCTGCAGATTTTACAATTAAAGAACTTAAAAAGGGGTAAAATGCTTTTTTTTACACACAATTCAAGTCTCCATTAAAAAATCTTTTAAAAATTTTTCTGTAAACCTTAAGAACATGTCTTACCTGCTCAGTCTTGGTCAGCTTCATAGCATCAGAAAGATATGCTAGCCAAAAAAAGAGGAACATTAATATATGAGTATCATCCTATAACTACCAGGTAAAAGAAGTTTTAATACTTCTCATACAGAAAAAAAAAAAATGATCTTACAAGCAGTAATGCTATGATTAGGTTTTGGAGGGATTTTTTTTTTTTTGCTTCAATACTGGTGAATGATCCCAGTGACTAAACAAGGGTTAGAGCTCTCCCACTGAGCTACATCCATAGCCCTTTATACTTTGAGATAGAGTCTTGCTAAATTTCTGTGATTGGCCTAGAACTTGTGATACCCCTGCCTCAGCTTCCCCAGTCTCTGGGATTACAGGCATTTGATACCTTAACTGGCAGGTTCTATGCTTTAAAATCCCTATGGAAGGACTGGGGATGTGGCTGAGTGGTAGAGTACTTGCCTAGCAGGTGGAGACCTACATTTGATCCCCACCATCAAACAAAAACAGAAACCCTACAGATTTTACAATTAAAGAACAGAAGATTATTTCATTTGAAAAATAATGTTTAGGAAGGATTAAAAAGTAATAAGAACCAGGTAGGTATAGTAGTGTATACCTGTAATCCCAGAAACTCGGAAGGCTGAGGCAGGAGGATTGGAAGTCTGAGGCAAGCCTGGACAACTTAGACTTTGTCTCAAAAAATATAAAAATAGCTGGAGATATTGCTCAGTGGTAAAGCACACCTGGCTGGGTTCAATTCCCAGTACTTAAAAAAAAAAAATTAACAAGAACCTGTTAGGTACTTAGTCCAAAATAACTCCCATTTTGAAAATTAGCACCTGGCAATGAAGCATGACCTTCCTTTTAGGCCCACCCCCAAAGACTCCCTAACTACTAAAACTATAGCAATGGTACCAAATAACAATCACAGTGTTTTTTTAACTACTCGCTTGTACCTGACTATATATTTAAAAGAGATTTTTTTCCAGCAGGCTGCAGCACCTTACAGAAGGGCAGTCTAGTAAATATTCTCTGTCAATAAACCTTTGCTTAAACTAAGATGTATGTCCCATGGATATTTGCCCCAGCTACCCTAAAAAAACTTTCAGACCAGGTGCAATGACAAGCACCTATAATCCCAGCAGCTCTGGAAGCTGATGCAGGAGGATCTGAAGTCCACAGCCAACTTCATCAACTTAGCAAGGCCCTGTCTCTAATAATAAAAAAGGGGCTAGGGATGTTGCTCAGTGGTTAAGTACCCTGAGTTCAATCCCAGGTACCAAAAACAACAATAACCACAACTCTCTGATCTCAGGATCAAACTCTGGGTAACTTAATTTGAAGTAAATCCTTACTTTTCCTCTTTTAGTAAATTGTAGGAGTCTGCTATGGTTTGAATCTTAAATGCCCCAGGAAGCAAGCACAAGTGTTGAAGGTTTGTTCCCCAGCTATTGGCACCATGGGAAGGTATTGGAATCTGTAAGGGGTAGGGCTTAGTTAAAGGAAATTGGGTGACTCAGGGTTTGACGTGAAAGGCATATGTGTCCCCATCCCCTTTCCCTCTCTGCTTTCCATTACCATGAAGTGAGCAGCTTTCTACCACATATTTCACCATGATGTTCTACCTTGCCACAGGCCTCAAAACAACAGGGCAAATAAAACATGAACTGAAACCATGAACCCATGAAACCTTTCCTCCTTTCAAGTTGAATCTCTCAGTTATGAAAATCTACAACAGAAATTTGGTAATAAAAAGCAGCAAGGTCTTTGCTATCACTATACCTGATAGTGGCTGAGAAATCTTTTAAATTGAGATGGAGGAGGTGTCATGGATTAGAGATGTTGACTACAGAAAGCTTGTAATGTTGTAAACAGAGCTTAAAGTGCAATTCTGGTAGGAACTCAGAAGACCAGAATGCTGATAAGAATGTGTAAACTAAAGGCCAAGCTCATGAGGTTTCAAACAGAAATAAGGACCCTATTGAGAACTGGACTAGAAGCCATTCATGTTACATTCTGGAAAAGAACTAGTATTCATTTTATGTATGCTAAGATTCTGTGAGGCTGAATTTGAAAGAGATGGACTAGTTAACTTGGTGGAGGAAATTTCAAGGCAGTGGTCTCTGTGTGTGTAGCTTTCAATTAATATACCATTGAGAATGGAAACAAAAAATAGAAAAGAGAGATTTGAAAAACTTTAGTTTAGACAGAAAAGTAGAACTTTTAAAGTTGTGGCCAAGTAAGGTACCACTGCTAAAGAGATCAATGCCATTAAAAAGAAGCTAAGGACTTTGCACCTCAGGAATCAGCAAGACCCATCATAGACTCAAAGACTTCTATTTGATAAGAGAGCCCTGATGAGCCCTAGTCCCACAGAGCCAGGGAATTGTTTTCCTTGTGTTCATCTTTCAAAGGAATCAGAGTCTGCCATAGCTGTTGTTGAAGCAGGCCATCTACTGCTCCAGCTGGTAGCAGACTTTGTCATCCATACAATGGTGCTTTTGCAAACATGAATACAGGAGTTATTATATGGGATCCTGGGGGATCCCATCAAGACTTTAATCAGCATATGGCAGTCAAAGCCCCTGCCAAGTAGCCCCTGAGAAGGCAATGTGTGAAGCTGTGAGAGTGAAGCTAAAGATGCAACGGAGACCCCAGTAAGTCAGATATGCCAGGAATGTAGAATGCCTGCCAAGGGAAGTCACAGGCAGAGAGTAGAGCCAGCCAAAGTGAGTGGCCACATGCACTACATTTGGAAAAGCCAGGAACAGGGCTGCCTAAACCCTTTGGAGTTCACATCATATCACTGTGTCCCAAAAGCAGCACATGAAGCTACAGAACTCAGTATTTGCCCTGCTGGGTTTCCACCTTTATTTGGTCAAATCCCTTTCTTCTTTCTGTGGTCCTATTCCTCACATTTGGAATGGGAATGTCTATCCTATGCCACTGAATATTACAAGTATATAACTTGTTAAATATTCCAGTGGCTCACAACCAAGTTTGCCTTGAGTCTCAGAGTAGACTTTGGATTTGGACATTTGAGTAATAAAGAAACTGTTAAGACTTTGGAGACTCTTTAAGATAGAATAAATGCATTTTGTTTCAGGAGATGGACATAAGCTTCTGGGGGCCAGCAGCAGAATGTTATGGTTTAGAACTTGAATGCCCCCTTGAAGGCTCATTTGTTGATGGTTTGATCCCCAACTGACAGCATTATGGGGAGGGAGGTAACCAACTCTGTGGAAGGGGATGTGTAACAGAAGAAAGTTAGGCCATGGAAGGCATGACCTTGAAGGGGATACTGGCCACATCTCCTTCCTCTCCCTCTGCTTCTCAAGGCCATGAGATGAGCAGTTTTCTTCACTACACTCCCTACCATTAAGTTCTTCCTCCCTACCATTAATTTTGAGACAGGGCCTTGTTAATTTACCTAGGGCTTTCCTCAGTTGATGAGGCTGGATTTGAATTTGCAATCCTCAACTCAGCCACCCAAGTCACGTGACACAAAAAAAGATGGGTCTGAATGACCATGGACTGAAACCTCTGAAATTGTTAAGAAAAAAAATAACTTTTTCTCCTTCTACATTGATTTTCTCAGGAATTTTGACAATGTCAAAAACAACACAAAGAACTAATCATAAGTTCTATAAATATTCAAACTCATGGTACATTTTGAGGTTTATAATATCAATCTGTTTTTCATTTTGTGCTTCTATGGATTTCTTCATTTACTTATTTTTACTTACATTCTGTATTTCATTGTTTCTCTGTGAGACATTTTAAATATGTTTTTGAACAAGATGGGGTATAAATAACATTAATAATGGATCTATTTCTTATATTTTGTTTACTATAAACCTTTTGGTATGCCTCATTCCTATATTATGTCTCTTTTCGCCCTTCTGCAGATACAAGACACTGCTTTCTGCCTGATCTTTATTTGTATTTTAATGATTTTCCAATTTCATGCTTAGAAGTGTCTGCTAGGTTCTACCATTCCTAAGAAGCAAATTAATTAGGCGTTCCTTGTTCAAAGAAAATTAGGTGATTATAGTTTTGATCGAGCCTTGCATGCCAGATTTACATTTTTCTTCACTTTGTTCTCGTCTTTTGTTCCTGTATTAATTTTGCATACCTTGGGTATTTTTCTTCATTATACATTTAAATCTGTTGAGATGTTTTATCTGCTCTGCAACTGTTCAGATACATTGTGGATGAATTTTCTTAGTTTTTACCATCTACCTGCATAAATTTTTTCTCCTTGTCTGAACTACACTTTGCTTTATCCACTCCTTTTTTTTTTTTTTTTTTTTTTTTTTGGTACCAGGTATCAAAGCAAAGGGCACTTAACTAGTGAATCACATTCCCAGCTCTTATTTTTATTTTATTTAGAGAAAAGGCCTTGCTGAGTTGCTTAGGGCCTCACTTTTGCTGAGGCTGACTTTGAACTCACAATCCTCCTATCTCAGCCTCATGAGCTGCTGGAATTACAGCAGTATGCCACAGCATCAGCTGTTTTATCTACTTTCTTATCAAATAGAATAGCTTTTGCAAAACTCAAGAAATGCCTCCCTTTGTAGAGCCTGAAAACAGTATATAGGTGCATACCTATAATTCCACCAGCTAGGGAGGCTGAGGCAGGAGAATCAGGAGTTCTAAGTTAGCCTCAGCATTTTAGTATAAGGCCCTAAGAAATTCTGTGAAACCCTGTTTCAATTTAAACAATGGCTAAGGATGTAATCAAGTGCCCCTAGGTTAAGTCCTAAGAAATAAATAAATAAATAAATAAATAAATCTCACAACTGGGAATTGGGGCAGAGGCCACATGTGGTATAAGATATTGAAATCTGGGGCACTTAACCATTGAGCCACATCCCCAGCTTTTTAATTTTTAATTTTGATACAGGGCCTTGGTAATTTACCTAGGGCCTTCCTCAGTTGCTGAAGCTAGATTTGAATTTGCAATCCTCAGCTCAGCCACCCAAGTCACTGGGAATACAAGCATGTGCCACATGCCTGTTTTCTATTTGAAATTTTTAAAGGTTATTTTAGAAGGATAAAAAAAAAAACTTTCAATCTGATTGCATGGTCATAGATTTCCTTCACAAATTCAAAACAGGAACAAATGCTCACCAAGAGAAATTTGGTAAAAGAATAGGCATCTCAGGAAAAAAAGAAAACTAACAATTCTGATTAAACTGCTTCCTCCAAATAGGAAACAAGGCAAATATTTAAAGTAGACATTAAGAAATGATGGGGACAGGAACTAAGAAAATCTGAAGAACCTACTACTTCTTCCAGCAATTCATGGTAGTGCATGCCTATAATCCCAGAGACTGGGGAGGCTGAGGCAGGAGGCTCACAAGCTCAAAGCCAGCCCCAGCAACTTAGTGAGGCCCTAAGCAACTCAGGGAGACTCTGGCTCAAAATATAAAAAGGGATGGGGATATGGCTCAGTGGTTCATAGGCAACTTCAATCCCAGGTATCAAAATAAACAAAAAAACCTATTGTGAATAAGTCAATTTAGAATACAGTGAGCTCATTCCAACACATCAATTTTGCAACTCTAATACATGGCTATTTTTTAAATATTTTTTAATTTTAGGTGGACACAATACCTTTATTTTACTTATTTATTTTAATGTGGTGCCAAGGATCAAACCCGGTGCCTCACACATGCCAGAAGAGTGTGCTACCACCAGGCCATAAAACCAAGTCTAAACTCCAAATCAGCCCAGTTGGATTTACTAATCACATTAAGTTCTATCTCCATGATTTAAAGCTAATGATTTAACAAGCTATCATCTTTTCTAACCTAAGAATGTCACAGATTTTAGACCAGGTCAGGGTGATATTTGAAGCCCTACAGCAGTTTCAATTATTCAAATAAAAGATTAAGAGGAATGCAAGTTTTTTCCCTTTATTTATTCAGTTAGCTGGAATCTTTGGTTTTGTTGTTGTTGTTTTGGTACTGGGAAGTGAACCCAGAAGCATCTCAACCACTGAGCTACATCCCCAGTGCTTTCTTAATTTTTATTTTGAGACAGGGTTGAAGTTGCATAGGGCCTTGCCATGTTGCTGAGGCTGGCCAGGAACTTGCAACCCTCCTCCCTCAGTCTACCAAATTGCTGGGATTATGGATGTGTGCTTATGGAACTCATATGTAACATGACTTAAATAGTTAAACAATATGTTGCTTTTGAAATGACTAAAATTTAATAATTCAATGGATAACAAAATATAGTTTAGGAAAGATTTAACAATACTGAATTCATAAGAGTTAATATTGTACAAAACCCCCATAAAACTCACCATAAAATATACAGATTTATGTGGTACCTGCCATGTGCCCATCTTGAAGCACAAATGTCAAGTATTTGAAATTCAGACTCCTTTAAACAATATTTACTATGAATTGGCAGACTTTTTGCAATTGGCTCATAAGTCTTTAGGAACATGGCTGTGTATAAGAACTATATACCAAGGTGCCATTTATGCCATCTTCATGTTTCAGACAGAAGACTGGTTTAGGAGAAGCTGGGAAATCCATCATATTTGAAAAATACTCTTAAGCTAATTTTCTGGGTGATCAGCAGAATAATATGCAGGACAACAAACACTACTGTTGTGATTTCCATTCTAAATAAAGTGGTCAGAGATACTGGGAAAAACAAATTGCTCTTCATTTTTACAATCAATATTTCTTAAAAAGACAACTTACCCGCAGCCTTCTTGTGACAAGAAATAGCCTCTTCATATTTCCCTGCAGCTAATAAACCGTCTGCTCGTCTGCTCTGCTGATAAGCCTAGAAGACAAACATCTATAAATTACTATTAAGTACAAAACATGACTTTAGGGTAGGGAGAGGGAGCATGGAATGAATAGACAAACTCTAGATAGGTCAGAGGGGTTGGAGGGGAAGGGAGGGGGCATGGGGTTACAAATGATGGTGGAATGTGGTGGTCATTATTATCCAAAGTACGTGTACGAAGAAACAAACTGATGTGAATATACTTTGTATACAACCAGAGATATGAAAAATTGTGCTCTATATGTGTAACAAAAACTATAATGCATTCTGTTGTCATATATAAATAAAAAATAATAATTTAAAAAAAGCTATTATCAGAGAACCACTTATCATATGGTAAAATTTAACTTTTATTATTATCAGTTCATTCTTCCATTTCAACATAAAGCTGCTATTTGTCTCAGAAATGAGAAGTCTGTACTGGGCATGGTGGTATTTGCCTATAATCCTTGCTCCTCAGGAGGCTGAGGTAGGAGAATAACAAGCTCAAGGTCAGCCTCAGAAACTTAATGAGATGCTATTTCAAAAAATAAATAAATAAAAGGAACTGGGGATGTAGTTCAGTGCTAAAGTACCACTGGGTTCAATTACTGGTACCATTTAAAAAATTGAAGAAAAAATGTTTGCACTTGAGGCACTATGAAACCAATACCTAGTATTAAAGTGACTTTTTTTTAAATCAGATACAACTCACCAAAAGAACAAAGGGAAACTACAAAATTCTATAAGCAAATGACTTAAGGATCCCCACATTTAAAGGTAAACAGATTAAATAAGCAATACTGGCCTTTTATTTATCTATATATTTTCATGGTACTAGGGATCAAACCCAGAAGCACTTTACCTCTGAGCCACATCTCCCAGTCCTTTTAAAGTTCTATGTCAGGGCCTTGCTAATTTGTTTTAGGACCTCAGTAAGTTGTGATCCTCTGGTCTATGCCTCCTAAATTACTGAGATTATAGGCATGTGCCATCATGTCTGGCTATTGTATGAATTTTAACCACAGAGTCAGACTAAGCAAAAAATATGTTTAAAACACATAAATGTTTTCAGGTAACTAGAAATGGCAGGCTCTGGGGAAAGAGAATATACATAATGAAGAAAACCAGTAAATACAAGAAGTTATGATTAACATTATTTTTCTAATGAATATATTCTAATATTATTGTTAAGGCTTTTCCTTGAAACCCCACAGATCATCATAACTAGGAGTAGCACAGTGTAGACCTATCCCTCCCAAGAATCAGGGGCTCTGTTATCAAATTCTTGCTCTCCCACTGAAACAGTTAATTTATTCCAACCTTCAGGGCCCATTTGCTGACCTATAAAATGATGGATTTGGACTAGATCCATGGTCCTGAAGTTTTAAATGGAATTCAAATCATAAGAACTAGGTGAAGATGTAAATTCTGGGTCATTAGGTTTGGAATAAGGCTTAAGATTTTACAAAGGTATATAGCTAGTTTTATAGCTGCTGGCTCAGACACATTTTAAGAGGCAAAAACAAGATGGTATTTGAGATCACTGCACTCTAGTACTGTCTCTATGATCTTTGTGCCTTTGGGGACTCCAATCACTTTCTCCCTTGTGCTATGGATATTTGTGTGCCTCCATAATTAAACTTCAAGCTCTGATGACAAAATAAATGGTTACTTGAATTTCTGAACAAGAACAAAAAGTTCCCAATAGGTGAAGTCAGGACTTCTTAGCTCTTCCATCTTCCCTAAAACTTCCCCATGGAAAAATCTAATCTCCAACTCTGCCCATTCAGAATTTACCTCTCACTATAGTCTCAGATATAAAATTTTCTAATAAACACACTCATCAATTTAAGTTATTTCAAACCACAGCAAATTCCTTTTTTTAACGTATAGTTACTATTAAATTCTTATTAAACATCTACCAAGTGCAGACAGGGTAGAGCTGACGTTCCAACTCTCAGTTCAAACACTTTTATAAACACATGAATTTGGCTTTAACTATCTGTTTCAATTTTCTTATCTATAAAATGAGAGTTATTGTGAAAATTAAACTAATTATCACCCCCTAAATGGTTTGTTATACTAAGTACCATGATAGAAAATGAAAGTGGAGTTTTTTGTTTTTTTTATCACCAAGAGGTTGACAATGAACAGTGGGACACACCTGTAATCCCAGTGACTTGGTAGGCTGAGACAGGAGGGGCACAAGTTTAGGATCAGCCTCCAAAATTTAGAGAGGCCCTAAGCAATTTAAGAGAATCCTGTTTCAAAACTGGGCGGGCGGGTAGTTAAAAAATGCTGTGAAGAGGAGGGTCATCAGAAAAGGGAGACATCCCTGATGCTTCTGAGGGAAGCCACGTGGTCAAGCAAGGCCTGGACCCATCCTTGCGCAAATGGCACTAGCAGAACTGAGAAGCTGCTGTGAAGTTCCCGAGGACTCCCAGGAGGCTCAGCTGACTGTTAACAATAGGTAGAAACAGAAGTCAGTTTGACTTGCTTCATCTTAAACACTTAGCAAAGACAGTCAAAGCCAAAGCACAGCTGTTCCTGGACATCTTAAATGATAATAATAAATAGACTGGAGGCTACAAAAGAGATTCTTAGACAGAAATGCCTGATAACTGTCAAAGGGACTGTTAGAGTAGTTTTAGTCTAAGGCCTTTATTTCTAACCAACGCAGGTAGGCTTGATGTTTGCCAGTATGGTTATCCAGCCCTGAGTAGCAGAATTAAAGATTTCTCTATTAGACACAGAGGTCAGTAAAAGGATTTTGCAGGATCAGATGGCATTAAATTATTAGACTATATCTTAAGGGAAAAGACATCTGTAAACCTAAATGTTAGTTGTTGTGTTGACATCCCTGACATTTTTGACAATGTGACAAATTCCTTAAAGAATTACATGCTCAGAAGCCATGTCCTCAGCAACATTGTCGTGGAAACAGTATCTTAACTCCTAGTTCCTGGTACTGCCTGATAGAAAACATTGTTGATCTTTGTCTTGGCCATTATACTCATTGGCATATTTCTGTGCTGTGGCATTTCTTGCTGCATCAATCTGGTTCCAGTACTAATGAATTCTTGTTTCTCTTATAGACCACCTATCGCCCTCCAGCCTATTACTTCTCAATTGGACTTTTAGCATGGACCACTCGATAGACCCGATATTTTTAAGGGGGACTCCAAACTGCTTGCCCCACACCGTCCCTTTTCAGTCTGAAGAAGCCAGAAAGATCATCTTCGTCCCCCTTCCTCACAGCAGTAAGGAGTTCCCAAATTAGAGGGGGGGAATGAAGCCAGATTTAAAGTTAGGTAGTCAGTGTAGTTAGATAAATTGGGGTCTAATACCGAGTGAAATCTAAAATGGAGGCCATGCTAAAAATGATTCCAGGAAACACAGGACAACTCGTGGTAATCGGAAGGCAGTATGCTCCACTGACAGAGATGAAAAATGAGACTCCCCAATAATTATGATTCATTACTTTTAAGATTAAAAGTAGTCAGAAAAAAGGAGTGGGGAATGAAAGGGTAAAGTTTCTAAGCTGGAAAGCTTGAATATAAAAGATTAGATATTATTAAGTTCCTCTGTTACACCCAGATTCCTGAGATAGTTAAGACAACACCCTACTGGCCATTTAGCCTAGGGCCCTGTGCAGTTCCTCACAGGGCCTGGACCAATCAGTTTGAATGTGTAACCCGCTTACGAATGACCAATCAACCCCCGCCCAATCTGTTCCCACCAATGAATGTGCCAATCACGTTTCAGAGTTGTTGTTCAATTTCCCTGAGCCTCATGATGATTTGTTCTGATGTATGCAAAGCCTCCCGCACTCCCCCAAAAGTGTACTTAAGCTCTGTTTGAACCTCTGCTCGGGGCTCTGAGCTGCTCTCCCTTCTTGAGTGGGCACAGAGTCCCAGTGCGCTGGAATGGATCCCCAATAAATCCCCTTTTGCCAATTGCATGGAGTAAGTCTCTTGTGTGGTCTCTCCCTCCCACGTTCTGCCGGACCCCCCCCCCCCTTACAATCTATCTCAGGAATAAAGTAATTCAGATTTGGGGAGTTGGATCCAGAAGATCTAAGAAATCTCCCAAATTAACAAGTGAATTATGACCCCTATTAGGACACATCTAGAATGTACCCTTTGGATCACCTTCAAAAATCCTGTGTTCCCACTGATTGGTAGAATCACAGACTCTGGAGACAGAAGTTCCCTGTGTTTTTACTTTTCTAACAAAGCAATAAAATTTATTTTTCCTCAAAAACCATGTCTCATTATTGTGTTGGCAACAGGGGCAAGAAGCAAATTTTTGGTAACAGAAGAATGCCAAAGTTGAAGCAGCCTCAATAATTTAGGGAGACCTTCAACAACTTAGTGAGACCTAGTCTCCAAATTTAAAAAAAATGAAAATAAAAAGGTCTGGGGATGCAGCTTAGTGGTAAAGCACCCCTGGGTTCAATCCCCAGTACTGGAGGTTTGGGGGGGTAGGGGGAGGAGAGTGAGAAAGAGAGCGCCCAAGAACTTCTAGAATGCAGGAAACACCCATGAACATTTGACATGCAAAACAGGAAACACTTTGGCAACCCATCCATGCCCTTGACCCAGGTCCTTGCCTGCAAAAAGTAACAGGACACAAGGAAAATAAGCTAGTGCTAGAAAAACTGGTGTGAAATTGTGTAACAGCTCTGTCTTCAGCCCTTAGCTATTGCAACCAATGGGTTGCTGTTTCTCCCTCTGAAAATGCCTTGCATTCTCCCTTGGATATCTATCTGCTTTCCTAAATAAATTTGTGTCTCTGATTGGCGTGCACTGATTTTTTTTTTTTTTCATTCTTGTATGCCAAGAACACCACTTGTCCTGAGTCAAGTTTCCCTCTCTGGGACCTCCTCTAATGACAGAGCCCCTCTTTTTCTTTTAGGTTCCAAGAATCAACTTAGACCATTATTAATATTGAACAGATCCTGCCCAGAAGCTATTTGTAAGTGTTCTTCTCTGCCACTTTAACCTTTCAAAATGTGCTCCATTGTAACAGTGGTCCATATTGTGCTTTGAACATAACCCTGACTGCTGTCGCACTGTAACATATTTGTAGAACAGACCTGTTTCTGTCTCTTCCTCTCTCCCAGCCCCTCCCTAATCTCTACTCCCTAATCCCTAATCCCAAAGGAAACAAGATTACCTTTCTTCCCCATGCTAGGCAGAGTTATCTGTCCCTGAGCACACACCTACCTTAAGAATGAAATAATTCAGACTTTGGGAATGGCTTCAGATCTCAGAAATTACTATCTTCAAAATTAACAAGTGAATTACAACTCCTACAGAGTGAGTGTCTTTGCTTCACTTTTCTTTATATTGGAATTGCAAGGGCTTTGCCTGAGTTTCCCAGTAAAACAAATCACATTTGGGTCTTCATCTTCTCCCTCTCCTTTCTTTTTTATTTTGTTATAACATTGCTGATAGTGATTTTATGATCCAATTTTTTTTCTGAATAACATTGTTATTGGCCAAAAGATAGCCCTAGTGTCCTGTAATTGCCAGGTTGCCCATGAGTGGAAGGGGTTCCTGGTGTTGGCTGACGTGGGTGGGCATGGCCAACATATGTGCTCTGTTCTTTCCAGAAAGACCCCTGATCCCCCTCAGGGAGGCTCCCCTACCTCTACAGAATGACTTGGCCCATTCCTTGCAGCTGTATAACAGGGGTTCCATTGATGCTTTGACTATATCCCTTCTGGCTTTGAAACTTACAAAAATTTTTTTTTCCTAAACTTTTCCCGGATTTTCTCTAATGTTTTTCTTAACCTCCTCCTGATCTTCTCTCTGATCTTCTCCTCCCTGATCTTTTCCCTAACCTACTCCTCCCTGATCTTCTCTTTTATCTTTCCTTTAACTTTTCCCTGATCTTCTCTGATCCTCTTTTCCCTAAACTTCCTTCCTCATTTTCTCCCTGATCATGTTTTTTCCTGATCTTCACTGATCTTCTTTTTCCTAACATTCTCCACCCTGATCTTATTCTCCCTGATCTTCTCTTTCCTGATCACTCCTTCATAATCTCATTTTCTCTGAATTATCTCTATAAAAGCCCTTGTTTCTGAAAATGGGCAGAATCACAGTCTTTGTGACAGGAGTTCCCTGTGTTTTTCTTTTACTAGCAAGGAAATAAATCAGCTTTTTCCTTTTTCTCAAAATTGTGCCCTTGTTATTGGGTCAGCATCAGGGACAAGGACTGAGCTTTTTGGCAACTGTTGAAGTTGGGATTAGATATGTACAGAAAGAATTATACCCTCTATGGATGAGCATGTTTCCTGGTTATGATCCCCTGCCCTTTCTGTTCTGCCTCCCTCTGGGTTTTTCTGAAAGTATGAAATCCAGCATCTTCACCCTGATCAGGCCCAGCTGAGGAAAGTTTTGCTGCAGTCTGGCTGCAGCAAAATAACCAGGGGGTGACGAGCATTGTGTACGTTGATACAGCAAGAGTGGGAGCCATTTATTGTAGGACAACAGAGGTATTTATACATTCCTCACAGCTTATCTAATTAACATAAACTCGATACAGCAGTCAACCAATAAGGAATCTCCACACTTAATGGTTTGCTGGCGTTACTTCACAAACCACTCCCTCTGGCAAAATGCCAGGCGCCATCCCGACTTGTTTACAGACTCTAACAAGTTCAATGTGGCAGCTTCCAGGTTTAAGCTGGTGTACTTCTACCTCTTAACCCAGCAGTGTCTGTGAGTCCAGGTCCAATGTAACTGCTGCAGGATGCCTGCAGTAGGTGACTCAGAGTGTTGGACTGGGGTGGAATTTTCCCTTCCTACAGTGCACTGAATGGGGAAGTGTGGGGCGCGAGAAAGACATACTGCTGAGTTCTGTCTGGCATTACTCCCTTGTGTAAAATGGGGCAACTGGTTGGTGAGGCAGGCTCTGCTTAGGTTTGGTTATAACGTGAACCTGAAGGATAACCAGTATTCCATTGAATTATTTGAGAAAAAAGAAGTAATATAATTTTATTTTTGTCTCCTGGAAAATAAATATGTTTTTATTTAAAAATTTTATATATATATTCCTTGAAAGCCATTATACATGTAATGTATTTAACAGATGTAACTTCAGAATAATACTTTTCTGTGGTATTTTGTACTCTGATTAAATGAAAAATCTTTCTGACATCTAGAAACCAATTTTCTCAAACTTTATCATTTTTAATTTTTTTGAATGTACCTCCTCTTTCCTCCTAGGCCCCAAATTTCCACTGTGTTGACAAGTATAGCTCTAGCTTTATGCTATCATGTATCTGTATACTGTCATGGTACACATATACTATAATTTCTACAGGTCTATGCTGCTTGGAGAGGAGTACTTCATATATACATAAACAGTTTTCATGAGGAAATAACAGCAATTTCTACTCCATCTTTACTTCATGAGAATTTGTTGTGTTTCCTCATCAATATTCTGTATTCTTTTGGTTGTTGTTGTTTCTTACTGGAAATTTCAATCAGGGGCACACAGAGATTGGGTCACACATAATTGCTTACAGTGTTGCTAAATTTCAGAGGCTAGTTTTGAACTCAGGATTATCTTGCCTTAGCCTCCCAATCCAATGGGATTAGAAGTGTGTGCCATGAAAACTTGTTCCATTTTATTTTTATATTGAAATATATATTACTTCTGAAAATAATTTATTCTTGATATTAAGAAAGCATAGAATATCATTTTTCCCACAAATGACCCCCTTTTTTTTAGAAAAGATATCATTTATTTTTTTTTATTTTTTTGGAAAAGATGTCAGTAGTACCAGATGTATACTTTATTGTCTTCTAAATGGAAAGTTTATTATTATTATTATTATTAAGCTATGTATGAGTTACAAAAGTTTATCTGTTCATATTATAAGGTATATACTCTTTTCTATGGCTTCATAGCATACTTCAGTGTGTATCAAAATGACCTGTTGGGGGTTGTGAGGGAAGAGGAGGGTTCATGGTGTTAGAAATGATGGTGGAGGGCTGGGATTTTGGTTTAGTGGTAGAGTGCTCACTTAGCACGGGTGTGACTTGGGTTCAATTCTCAGCACCACATAAAAATAAAGGCATTGTGTTGTGTCCATCTACAAGAAAAGATTCTCTCTCTCTCTCTCTCTCTCTCTCTCTCTTTTTAAAAAAACTTTATTAAAAAATAAATGATGGTGGAATATGATGTATATTATTATATAAAGTACATGTATAAAGAAGTGAATTCATGTAAATATACTTTGTATAAAACCAGAGAAATGAAAAATTGTGCTCTATATGTTTAATAAGAATTGTAATGAATTCTGCTGTCATATATAATTAAAAAATAATTAAAAATGAAAAATAAATGATGGCATTGTTATAATTGTAAATAAATACTACTCCTTTTAAAAATTGTGAAAAAAAGGTTTGTTGGTCAGTGATAAACTTTATAAAGTATAAAATGTATCCTGAATATTTGGTAATACATAAACCCAGACTTAGGTATTTATAGTGTTTCAGCAAAATTAAAAAAAATACTGTAGAGATCATTTCTTTCAACATATGCTAATAATTATATGAGATGCATTTTATACATATACATATATACTACCATTATATATAATTAATAAATGATTACTACATCTCACATTACCACATTTATTTTGAATTAATTTGTCTTTTGAAAGCACCAATGTATGACACTCATTGGATATATATACTTGGTGTGTCTTCAAATTTGTCACTTTATGTATTATGTTCTTTTCTTTACTCTCCTTTTTATAGAATTTCTTTTTCTAAATTATTGAGATTAGTGAATTTTAGACACTTCAGTTTAACAGTGCAGTCTGTAGATTTTCTTTTTAACCTCAGGTAAAATACATCCCCCTTTTTATAGGCTTATTGTTATGCAAATGACTTCTAAAAACCTGCATATATAACACCCTAACCTGACTTTACTCTGGACTATTGATATCTGAGTGGAGGGGATCTCAAAGTGATCCATGGAAAAGGCAGGATTGGGATGGGTCAGGATGTGAGATTGGTGGATGCTGAGTATGTAGTAGTGAGTATTCATGAAAAAGTACTGGTGGAGTAGATAGGGTTGGGAGAAAAAAAGTGTTGTGAGGGAAAGAGGGAAAGAATGATAAGCTCAAGGGTTCAGATTTGAAAAGTCTAGTGGTGGATCAATAGTAGCATGAGGGTAAGGGGTGGTTTCTTTGGAGGCAGAAACCAGGTAGAAGCAAAAGAAGAAGGTAACTCTGTCACAGTCCCCAAAAGAAAGAATCAGATGAATGGATTATGTGTTTATTTCTTCCAACATTGGACTAGAATTGATAATTCACAGAGTATGTTTCAGTAGGTAGTATAAAACCATTTTCGAGTAGCTTTACAAATTTGTGTGGCCACAATCAACATTTGACAATTCCAGTCACATTAAATCTTTGTACTTTTTCATCTGTTTTATTTATTTACTTATTATTTATTTATTTATTCATTCATTTCATTTTTTTTATTCACTTTTGCTTTATTGTTATTGTGTATATACTCCTGGTAAATATTCAATGATACATACGCGCACACACACACACACACACACACACACACAATGGTATATATATATATATATATATATATATATATATATATATATATATATATATAATGCTAACTTCTATAAGATTATATTCTGAAACATTAAAGTCAGTCAGCCTCAGCAACTTAGTGAGGCTGTAAAAAAATCAGCAAAACCCTTTTTCTTTATAGAATATCTTATAAAAGGCTGAGAGTGTTTCTTAGCAATAAAGCATATCTGATTTCAATTTGTAATATGAGAGAGAGAAAGAGAGAGAGAGAGAGAGAGAGAGAGAGAGAGAGAGAGAGAGACCTTACAAAAATTAGAAAAGTAACTAGTGACACTCTTAGTGTCAAGAATGTAAATAATTTAAAAGTAATAGTGAGCTAGTTGGAAAACACATCTAGGTTATTAACTGCTGCTTTGAAAAATTAGTCTGCTCTCCAACATATAAAAGTGAGAGAGGAATTATTTATTAAGTTTTGTATAAGAAAAAAGAGGAGTTTTGACACAGTTTTTAGTTGACCCAGACTGGGTCAAATTTAGTGGGTGATTAGGGTTCTGCTAAGATGATAGATCTTTGAGTAATTTGGAATAATATGATTTTATCTAGTCTTCAAAAACAAAGATTAAAGTCTAATATAAATCAGGCTAGGCCAAGGAAAAAAACATTTAAATGAAAAGTAAATGTATGAATAAACACATAAAACAATATTTAAGAAAAAGTTAACATTCAGAATATTTATTCAATTATATTATCACCAGTAATGTAAAAACAATGACAACTAATGAAAAAATGAATTAATAAAGGAACAAATAAATAATGGAACTAATTAATTAATTAATTAATTAATAACAAGTGCAAAGATGTAATGTGACTGGAATTGTCAAAGTCAGCTTGTAGCCATGACAAAGTGTAAATTTACATCGAAATGGTGTTTTACTACTTACTGAGACATACCCTATGAACTATAAATTCCACTCCTAGGTGGGAAGAGTTGAACACAGAACAAATTTACCTGGCTCTCTTACTTGGGAACTGTGCAAAAAAATTACCTTTTTCTTTTCCCCAAAATTTTATTACTGCTTCCAATAACACTACCCCTCTATATTCATACCATCATTGTAGACTTGTAGCAAATTAACTCCTCTACTGCTCAAGTTTTCCTGTTTTTATTGCTTTTTCTCCCTACTCCCATATAGTCCACCAATACTTACTTTGTAATGCAAAACCTACATACTCAGTAAACTCCAGTCTTACATCTTACTATATCCATTTCCTGCCTTGTATATGACAACTTTGAGATCCCCTGCATCAAGACATCAATAGTCCAAAGTGATAAGACATGGGGGTAAAATATGCAGAATATTAGAGGTCAGTTACACAACAAGAAAGCTATACAAAGTGGGCTTCATTTAAGGGTTAGGGTTAGGAATCTGGGTGTAACAGAGGAACTTAATAATACCTAATCTTTTACATTCAAGCTTTCCAGCTTAGAAACTTTACACTTTCAATAATAATAATAATAATAATAATAATAATAATGTGACATGGGGATGATTTCAGGGTTGTGAAGCATAGCTATAATATAAGTTACTTGAAAAGCCATCGCGAAAAATTTTATACACTGTCTGAAGACATATATGTATAAATTATATATAAAAAGTGTTTATGAGTTTTGTAGTGAGGGTGCACAAGTCAAATACACAGTCTTTTTTTTTTCTTGAATATTTTTTGTTGTAGATGGTCATAACACCATTAGTAGTTTGTTTGTTGGTTGGTTTTTCAATGTGGTGCTGGGTGTTCAACCCAGTACCTCCTGAGTGCTTGGGAAGCACTCTACCACTGATCCATAACCCTAGTGCTCAAAGTCCATTACTAATTTATTTATTTTTATTTTTCCGGGAGTGTATGTGTGTAGTGCAGGGGATTGAATCCATGGCCTTATTTAAGCAAAACAAGCACTCAACTAAATAAGCTATATTCTCAGCCCTGATCTGTAGTCTTTTAACAATGACAATGGAGCAGCCTGTCATTCAGACTTTGATTCTGTGCCCACTTAGCTCAGGTTGGAGGCAGTGCCTGAAGCCTTGACCAGTCTCTTAGGTGAGAACTGTCCAATACTCAGGCAGCTGGAGATGAGGGGGCGAGCTTCCACAATCTTCTGTTCTTTTGGTGTCTGGAGCCCGCCATTCTTTCAATCTTTTTGTAGGCTTTCTGTCCTGGATCAGGAGCCCAGTTTTCTGTTGTAAAGGTACGGCGAAACATCGGAGGGAGAGACCACCCAAGAGACTGACTCCATGCAATTGGCAAAAGGGGATATTTATTGGGATCCATTCCAGCGCGCTGGGACTCTGTGCTCACTCAAGAAGGGAGAGCAGCCCAGAGCCCCAAGCACAGGTTCAAACAGAGCTTAAGTACACTTTTTGGGGAGGGCAAGAGGCTTTGCATACATCAGAACAAATCATCATGAGGCACGGGAAAATTGAACAACAACTCTGAGACGTGATTGGCACATTCATTGGTGGGAACAGATCGGGCGGGGGTGATTGGTCATTTGTAAGCGGGGTACACATTCAAACTGATTGGTTCGGGCCCTGTGACAAACTGCACAGGGCCCTAGGCTAAATGGCTAGTAGGGTGTTGTCTTAACTATCTCAGGAATCTGGGTGTAACAGAGGAACTCAATAGTACCTAATCTTTTACATTTTAATTCAAGCCTTCCAGCTTAGAAACTTTACCCTTTCATTCCAAGACCCTAGCCCAGTTAGCCCAGTTACCTAAGGCCAAGATGTGAAATCAAGATATGGGCTGGTCATAAACAGGCTCAGGCACCGGATGTGCTTTCCATATAACCGGTTGAGAAAGGACAGAGCACCCACATCCTGAGGCATGAATGAATGAATAAACAGGAACAGAAAGAATAGAATGCAGACCTGTGGTTTTTGGAATGCAGACCTGTACCCCCTAGGTGGCCTATATGCTAGATTTAAACAAACCAATAAGAAACCTGTTGCTTCCCGCGTCCCAAACCTGTCCCAAACCCTATAAAAATCTCTGTATCCCCAAGCCCGGTGTGCCAGTTCACCAAAGCTCCGGCTGAGGTTCTGCTGGGCACCCGCAGGCGCCTGTGTCTCAATAAACCACCTTGTGCTTTTGCAGCCAGTGTTTCATGTGATTCTCCTTGGACAGGGAAACGGGGAGTCTTTCATAAACGGGGTGTCTTTCATTGGAGGTCCCACCGAGATAAAAGGACCCCCTCCCCGTCCGGATCCCTGCCCGAGGACCACCGGCATCACTGGGAGGTAAGCTGGCCAGCTCATGTCGTGTCTGTTGTGTGGTCTGGTGTCACTTCTATGTCTGTAATGTTTGTAACTCTTGACTGATACTTTGTTTCTATGTGCTGCATCTGTATGATTACGCTTAGTCGCTCTGTATTCTGGGCAGCTTGAGAAGGAGTTGACAACTCAGACTTCTCCCCTGCCACCCCGAGAGATGTCCCAGGGATTTTTGTAGGCAACTGTGGAGCTTCTGCTCCACCTAAGCCATCTGTATCTGTAGGCAACGGTGGAGCTTCTGCTCCACCTAAGCCATCTGATCTGGCAGCGCTCTTTCTATTCAGTCTGATTGTAGTGTTATTGTGATTGTTGTGTTATTGTTTCTGTCTCTGTATTCTATCTCCTCATCTAAAACTAACATGGGGCAATCAATCATGACCCCTTTGAGTTTCACCCTCCACCATTGGCAAGACGTCGGGAATCAGGCAGATAACCTCTCGGTAGAGGTCAAAAAGAAGAAATAGATAACACTCTGCACTGCGGAATGGCCAACACTCAATGTGGGTTGGCCAAAAGAAGGTACATCTAACCTAGATCTTATATTACAGGTGAAGTCCCAGGTTTTCATCCAAGGTCCTCAGGGACACTCTGACCCTACATCGTTACCTGGGAAAATTTGGCCTCTGACCCCCCCTTTGGGTTGCCCCTTTCTTTCCGCCTAAGCCTGCTCCACGATCCCCTTCCGAAGCCCCACCCCCACCCTATCAGCCCCAACCCGTACCGGCTCCTGATTCCATCCAGGTTTCCTCGAAGGAAGAAGAAGAACAAGTAGATCCAGCCACCAATAACCCTCCGGGTCCATCCCACATGGTTGGGAGACGTCCCCAGCCCCTTTCTGTGTTCTGAGTGGATTGCCTGTAGTAAAGAATTTGGTGAAGTATTTGGTAAAGTATTTTGTAGCTGACGCCTGAGCCTTTAGTAGCAATCCACGACACGCTGCGAATTCTGTGGCCGCGCTGTGAATTCTGTGTTTTATGTTTTTGTTTCTGTTGTCCTGTCTGTCTCCACCCCTCCCCCTTTAAGACCTAAGGCAGATTAAAAACTGACTCTACTGGAAGGTTAGGAGATAAGCCATATTGCCTGGGATTGGATCTATCTAGAGAAGCTAATCAATCCTGTAAGTGCAAGGGAAAACTGAGGAATTCCCAGCAGCTGCCAGAGCGTTTTTTCGCTTTGGGGAAATTTCCTCATTTTTTTCTCTTCACTGTAAGGATTACTCCACCTAAATGCAGTAAGTCAGTCACACTGAGAATTGCCCCTATGTGAGAACATCTGGTCCACTCATGGGAAATCTAAGGTGCCACTGATGGGAGTCATAATTAAATGGAAGTTCAAAACCTGGAGAGATTTTTCTTATCTGGTCTATTTTAAAGGTTATTATAGATTGTTTCTTGAGGATAATCTAGGCTAAATGTGTGTCTAAAAGATGTTTCATCTGGTATCTAAATGAGTTTGAAGCATTGCATAATCTTGCAGTTAAAAGTTAGGGTTAAGTAATTGTTTAGTTTGTGATTTCAGATAATTTATGCCAGAGAACTTAAATACTTAGGATAGAAAATTAAAAGAACTCTACTTCCAAGTTGGCAAGTAACTCCCAATCATTCAGTTTTATTTTTTATCAATCTTGAACTGGGTAGCCTAAGGAGATTTCACTAGGTATACAGTGCATTGATTTGGGTAAGGATAGTAAATTATGATTTGGTATCCATTTCTCTCAGTGTGTAAGATTTAGGAAGAAGTGTTAAATTAAAACGTTGGTCTGGCTTATTGAAATGACATTTATTAGCAACAGTCTTGGGAAATTTCAAAGCTTAATTTTAGATATACATGGTAGTGTGGATTTTTTTCCAGGTGATTTAATGTAACTTAATACTACTTTAGGAACTTCAGAACAAAGGAAGTAGCTTAATGATCCTGAAGGAACTTCTTCTGATGGTGGCTTTTATATTATCAAGAAAGATCCTATTTTCAGTTTTGTGTGAGCAAATTTTTCTAGTGTAGGAAGATAAATTGTGACTTATGGTTAAAATGCCTTAGGCATTAAGTTTCTGCTCAAGAATTCTGGTTTTCCCAGTCCCTTCCAGACCTCAGCCAGGGCTTTAAGCTGATATGCAAACAGAAGCAGCTTGGAGCTCAGGCCCAAGGGAAAAGAAAAAAAAATAAAAGGGTAAAGGTGTCTTTTACCTGAACTCAAACTAGATTAAACCAAAGAGTAAATTGTATGGCATTTACTAATTACTGGCTGGTCAACTTTTCAGGACTTTTGTTTTTTTTAGATTCTGTATTTTTTTCTTTGAGCTCATGATTTTGTTCCTACAGACAAGTTAATGTTTTTCTGATAAGTTCTATTTTTGATCAATTGGAGTATTTTTAACATTGCAATGAGATTTCACCTGAGGAAGCTGCAAGGCCTTCACCATTGTGTTATGTGTTACACTTGTGTTACGTGTTGTATGTCGGTATGTCTGTATATGTGTATGTCCATATATAATGCAGTGATATAACAATTGACAGATGAGGAGCGCTCATAAAAAAATTTAAAAAAAAATGGATCCAAATATCTTTGATTCAAGTGATTCAAATCGTTCAATTTAAATTGGGTAAACAGATAAAAGTAAAGATGTCTTTAAAATTAAGCTTATAAGTTTTTCTAGGTGTTCAAAAAGGCCCAAATAAAATGTTAAATCTGCTTAACTTCAAAAGTTTACAAGTATTGTTTCAAGATGTGAACAGAAGGAGGTTAACAGATAAAAAAGAGAAACTAGAAGTTTCAAGGAATGGATTTAATAGAGGGAAAATGTGTTTCTGGATAAGAGTTTAAGTAAATAAGAGGGTTTAAGTAAGTGATAAAGAAAGTCTGTGTAAGTTGGTTATAAGTGTAAGTTTTTGAACAGGTAATCTTTAAGAAATTAAACAGCTGGTTAAACAAGTGCTGTTGTTTTAGAGAATTGTGCTGTTATTTCTTTAAAAGCCAAACTTGGTTAGCATAAAATCATCAATGTAACTGTGATGTTGCTAATGTGTTCATATCTTCCAGGTATACAAGTCTGTAAGGTAAAAGCTTCAAAAGAGCATTATATCAAGCTGGTGTTCTAAAGTTGTATGGTAATTTTAGGCTCAAAGAAAAAAACATGTTGGAGATTTAATTATATCATTTGTGTTCTATAACTGGACTTGTTATCAGTAAGATATATAAAGTTCTATGTGGCTTTCTACACTGAGACACAATTTGAATGTATTTTTAAGTTAATGAGAGCCTAATCTGAGTAAAGGTTTTATTGTAAAACACAAAAGTACTTTGCTACTTTCTTACAAGAGGTTAAAAGCTTTCAGCCTTTCTTTAATTCATGTTTTAGATGTGATATTATGTTGTGTTAGCTAATATTCATGTGAACTTGAGCAACAATTTATGTAGGCTTTGTAAAATGATGTCTAAAAAGCAAAGATCAGCTTCAGAACTATAGCATTTAAGATTTATGAAGAACCCCGCCATACTTGAGATAAAGCTCTATGTCCCATCTCACTGCATATGAAGGCAACTATGAAAAAAAATAGACCAGATTTCAGTGTATTTAAGGTTGTGTCCAAAAGTTGGTTTTTGTCACGATTGCCAGGACCTCAAACAGGGGATTATAATGTGTAACTCTGCCAGAATTCAAGGTAGCTATTACATAAACTAAATATGTTTTTATCCTGGTTAGTTTTGTTTTGTAGTTTGCTTTTAGATGGTCTAAGGATTGCCTGTTAATGTTTTTAAAGTACTGCTTTAAGAACTCACAACCTGGGTTAACTTAAGATAAGGAGTTATCACCTACAGGATAGAGAGATAGACATTAAAGTTCAGCACCCTTAATATAAGGCTGTTGACTTATTTGCTAGATGTTTAAGATTAAGTTTTAAAATTAAAAATTTGGCTCTTGCCCTCTGAGTCAGTCTGAATCAGGGAATAGGGAACTTTTTCAAAGGGCTCTGCAACTCTAGGCCACATAACCTCCTGATCAGGGAGATTAATGAGACCAGTGGAGGACAGAAAGCCAATCAGTGCATTTGCTGTAAAGAGGAGGGTCATCAGAGAAGGGAGACATCCCTGATGCTTCTGAGGGAAGCCGTATGGTCAAGCAAGGCCTGGACCCATCCCAGTGCAAATGGCACTAGCAGAACTGAGAAGCTGCTGCGAAGTTCCCGAGGACTCCCAGGAGACTCAGCTGACTGTATAGGTAGAAACAGAAGTCAGTTTGACTTGCTTCATCTTAAACACTTAGCAAAGACAGTCAAAGCCAAAGCACAGCTGTTCCTGGACATCTTAAATGATAGTAATAGTTAAATGTAACTTCCATAAATAAGTAGACTGGAGACTACAAAAGAGATTCTTAGAAATGCCTGATAACTGTCAAAGGGACTGTTAGAGTAGTTTTAGTCTAAGGCCTTTATTTCTAACCAACGCAGGTAGGCTTAATGTTTGCTAGTATGGTTATCCAGCCCGATAGTAACAGAATTAAAGATTTCTCTATTAGACCCAGAGGTTATACTAGTAAAAGGATTTTGCAGGATCAGATGGAATTAAATTATTAGACTATATCTTAAGGGTAAAGACATCTGTAACCCTAAATGTTAGTTGTTGTGTTGACATCCCTGACATTTCTGACAATGTGACAAATATCCTTAAAGATTTACATGCTCAGATAGAAGCCATGTCCTCAGCGACTTTGTCATGGAGACAGTATTTTAGCTCCTGGTTCTTGGTATTTCCTGGTGAAAAACATTGTTAATCTCTGTCTTGGCCATTATACTCATTGGCATATTTCTGTGCTGTGGCATTTCTTGCTGCATCAATCTGGTTCCAGTACTAATGAATTCTTGTTTCTCTTATAGACCACCTATCACTTGAATGGCCCTCCAGCCTATTACTTCTCAATTGGACTTTTAGCATGGACCACTCGATAGACCCGATATTTTTAAGGGGGACTCCAAACTGCTTGCCCCACACCGTCCCTTTTCAGCCTGAAGAAGCCAGAGAGATCATCTTCGTCCCCCTTCCTCACAGCAGTAAGGAGTTCCCAAATTAGAGGGGGGGAATGAAGCCAGATTTAAAGTTAGGTAGTCAGTGTAGTTAGATAAATCGGGGTCTAATACCTAGTGAAATCTAAAATGGAGGCCATGCTAAAAATGATTCCAGGAGACACGGGACAACTCGTGGTAATCAGAAGGCAATATGCTCAACTGACAGAGATAAAAAAAAAATGAGACTCCCCAACAATTATGATTCATTACTTTTAAGATTAAAAGCAGTCAGAAAAAGGAGTGGGGAATGAAAGGGTAAAGTTTCTAAGCTGGAAGGCTTGAATTACAATAAAAAAGATTAGGTACTATTGAGTTCCTCTGTTACACCCAGATTCCTGAGATAGTTAAGACAACACCCTACTAGCCATTTAGCCTAGGGCCCTGTGCAGTTTGTCACAGGGCCCAAACCAATCAGTTTGAATGTGTACCCCGCTTACAAATGACCAATCACCCCCGCCCGACCTGTTCCCACCAATGAATGTGCCAATCACGTCTCAGAGTTGTTGTTCAATTTTCCCGCACCTCATGATGATTTGTTCTGATGTATGCAAAGCCTCCCGCCCTCCCCAAAAAGTGTACTTAAGCTCTGTTTGAACCTGTGCTTGGGGCTCTGGGCTGCTCTCCCTTCTTGAGTGAGCACAGAGTTCCAGCGCGCTGGAATGGATCCCAATAAATATCCCCTTTTGCCAATTGCATGGAGTCAGTCTCTTGGGTGGTCTCTCCCTCCGATGTTTTGCCGTACCTTTACACTGTGTTATGCAGAAGCTGAAAACAAATCACAGGGAGAAGGCTGAGAACCCTGAAAGCCAGGAAATGATAAGTGTGCCTTGTTATCTTGAGACTGGGTAGGAAGGTTCCTTAAAGCTGACAGGAGTGGCAATGGTGGAAACTGGCAGTCATGGCTAGGGACTCCTCTGGGTCCTCTCCAGAATCTTGTGGCCAGAGGGTCTCTGTGGGGCAGCTTAGCGTTCACCTGCCTCTAACTAGTCTAGTGAGGCTTAGATCAGCAGTTGAAAACCTGGGCATTTTGTTCCATAATTGTATGGTGGTTTCAGCTTCTTTCTAAAGCCCTTTGTGGGCTTCCATGTGTCATGAGTTCAGCATGTCTCTAGATTGCATAGTGAAGACTGAGATAATTATCAGGAGAGAACCACAAATCCATTTGTTGTACTCATGCATGAGATAGGCTGTTGACTTTAGGGCTTGTTACTCATGAGGGTTTGTTTGTTTATTTATTTGTTTATTTATTTAATTGTGTGTGTGTGTGTGTGTGTGTGTGTGTGTGTGTGTGTTGCTTTCTTTTTGGTACCAGAAATTCAACCCAGAGGCGTTCATCCACTGATTCACATTCCCACCCCTTTTTTTATATTTTTATTTATAGACAGGGTCCCTTTGAATTTCTTAGGGCCTCACAAATTTGATGATGCTAGCTTTTAACTCATTCTCTTCATGAGTCCTGAGATTTTTAAATGTAGGGGAAGCAGTATCTCAAATCCAGAAAAAAAAAAAAACATTGAAATCCAGAACTTCAGTTTAGGTCTCCATAGGTCTCAGAATAAACCCATAGTTTTCTAGCTCTCTGTTCACATATTCAAAACTAGGGTTCTCAGTTCACAGTGCATAAGTATAAAATAGAATAGATAGTATAATGACAATGGAATGGAGATAATGGGCCTCACTCAAACACACCTGGCTGCTAACTGAAAGATATGTTAATGAGCACCACTAAAGCCTATTTCAAATGTAAAAGACCTTGAAGCCCACTTGTGGGGACACCTTCAACAAAGTCCTTTGTCCCAGGGGTGATTCCTGATTGAATTTTAAGAAAAAAGGATTGGTCACAGAAAGAATGAAAGTGAACCCATAAGGTAGTCAGGATGCCTTTTCCAAAGCCTATTCTAAATGCATTATGCTCCCTGTTCTGCCCAAAACCATTAGTAAACTTCTTTTTTTTAAAATTTTTTAATATTTATTTTTTAGTTCTCGGCAGACACAATATCTTTGTTTGTATGTGGTGCTGAGGATCGAACCTGGGCAGCACGCATGCCAGGCGAGCGTGCTAACGCTTGAGCCACATCCCCAGCCCCATTAGTAAACTTCTAAGATGGCATACCAAAATGAGGGTTTTTTTTTTCTGGTATCATTCCTCATACCACATGGTGGGACTTCTATTTCTTAGATTTTTCTCTTCAAAATTTATGAGTCAAGCACCCAGATGCAATTGGCAAACTGAGAAATTTTGGCTAAACTCAAAACTCCACTTTCAGCCTTATCAATCATTATTTTCCCATGTTTTATTTCAAATGGATGCATCATTTATGTTTTTCTACAAGAACTGAAAGACATTTTTAAAAGATTTTAATTTATCACTCTGAAATTTTCACATAAGAAAAAAGCAGAATAAAATTAGGTGACATTAAAAAAAATGAATCTCTCCTAAATGAGGTTTATGTGTCCCAATTAAGAAATTTTAAAAACTATAATAGGTCATCAATTGAGGGTTTATTTATTTATTAATGTATTTGTTTTGTAAGGGGGGGTCCGGTGGAACGTCGGAGGGAGAGACCACACAAGAGACTTACTCCATGCAATTGGCAAAAGGGGATTTATTGGGGATCCATTCCAGCGCCCTGGGGCTCCGTGCTCACTTAAGAAGGGAGAGCAGCCCAGAGCCCAGAGCAAAGGTCAAGCAGAGCTTAAGTACACTTTTTGGAGAGGGTGGTGGGCTTTGCATACATCAGAACAAATCATCATGAGGCGCGGGAAAATTGAACAACAACTCTGAGACGTGATTGGCACATTCATTGGAGGGAACAGGTCGGGCGGGGGTGATTGGTCATTTGTAAGTCGGTTACACATTCAAACTGATTGGTTTGGGCCCTGTGACAAACTGCACAGGGCCCTAGGCTAAATGGCCAGTAGGGAGTTGTTTTAACTATCTCAGGAATTCCAGATTCTTGGTGTAACAGAGGAACTTAATAATACCTAATCTTTTACATTCAAGCTTTCCAGCTTAGAAACTTTACCCTTTCAGTTTGTTTACTTATTTTATGGTCAGACCATTTTATTAAAATAACCCACAGAAGGGGCTGGGGTTGTGGCTCAGCGATAGAGCACTCACCTAGCAAGTAAAAGGTCCTGGGTTGGATCCTAAGCACCACATATGATTAAATAAATAAATAAATAAATAAATAAATAAATAACCCACAGAAACATTCCAAAAATTTCAGGAAACTCTTCTGGTGTGGCAGGAAAAATAAAAGTGGGACTAACTTGAATTTAAATTACATGCAAGTTCAATCTCTCTCTCTCTCTCTCTCTCTCTCTCTCTCTCTCTCTCTCTCTCTGTACTGGGGATTGACCCCAAGGCCTCATGCTTAGAAGGCAAGCACTCTACAAGCTTAGCTATTTACACAGCCTCATTTTTTTGGGGTGGGGGGAGGAGACCAGGGATTGAAATCAGGGGCACTCTACCACTGAGCCACATTCCTACCCTTATTTTGTATTTTACTTAGAGACAGGGTTTCTTTCACTGAGTTGCTTAGTGCCTCACCATTGCTGAGACTGGTTTTGAATTAATGATCCTTATGTCTCAGTCTTGTAAACAGTTGATATTGAAGCCAGATTTAAAATTAGGCAGTCAGTGTAGTTAGGTAAATCAGGTCTAATATCCAGTAAGATCTAAAATGGAGGCCATGTTGAGAATGAATTCCGGGAAATGCAGGACATCTCATGGAATGTTAATGAAGTCCCAAGAAAGCCCTAGGTCCAAAGTCCATCCCAAAGAAATGTTAATGAACAGCCCCAGCAGATTTGAAGATAGCCCATCCCAAAGAAATGTTAATGAAGTCCTTCCTGCCCAGATTACTTCTTTGGCCCACCTGTGTCCCACCCCTCGAGCCTTCCAACCTACATTCCATCACTGAAAGAACTATAAAAAGGGGAAACAACTGCACTTCCATGGATTCCCCTTCTTCCTCCAGGAGGGAGAAGTCTTTTCTGCTGTCCTTTAATAAACTTCTAATTTCTACTCTGATCTTGCCTCGGTGTGCTTCTCTGTCCAATGTTATTCTTTAACATTGGGGAAGCAAGGATTTGTCACCGGTCCACAGTGGTAACAATATTACATGCATGCACCACCATGCCTGGCCAACTTTAAACTTAAGGGCTAAAGTACACAGCAAATTAGATCAAAGTCCATGTCAGTAACTATATATATATATATATATATATATATATATATATATATATATATTTTTTTTTTTTTTCTTAGTTGTTGATAGACCTATATTTTATTTACTTATATGTTGAGGTGAGAATTGAACCCAGTGCCTAACATATGCCAGACAAGTGAGCTACCACTGAGCCCCAGCCCCAGCCCCCTGCTACATTTTTTGATGGGGGATATTGGAGATTGAACTCAGGAACACTTGATTACTAAGACACATCCCCAGGGTTATTTATTTATTTATTTTTTACTTTATTTAGAGACAGGGTCTCACCGAGTTTCTTAGCACCTCACTTTTGCTAAATGTGGCTTTGAACTTTTGATACTTCTTCCTCAGCCTCTTCAGCAACTGGGATTACAGGCTTGCACCAACACACCTAGCCCTTGGTACATTTTCAATACCTGTTTTACATAGATTTTAACCAGTAGCCTTACCTTTTTTCTAATATATTTTTGACTTGAATCCATAACCCAGAAATCAGTGAAACAGAATCTATTTTTTATCTCCAACACTGCTTTCAGTAATGAGTTAACATTCTCCATTAAAGAATTTACTATGTGTTGTGTTCTCATTCTGACCTCCCATATGACCTAGTTCTGAGTTTTAGAATATCTGAAACAAGGTTTTCAGTGATTCCAATTTTTTTGGAGTATTTAGAAAACACCACTATCTGAGTCTTGCCTTTCAGGGACCCATTTGAATTTTAAGTGTGTAGCTTCTGAAGGGATAGACTAATTGGATGCTCTGCAGCTAGAAGGCATTTTCTGATATACTTTCTATCTAAAAGGTACTTCATTTGTTTCCTTTTATTAGATACTGTGAATAAAGATACAATAAAAATAGATGTGTGGCTATATATGTAGCAAAAGGATCCCAATTCCTTTACATATATATCCAGAGTTATTATTAGTGGATTGTGTGAATTTTTTTTACCAAGAATTATTATTTATAACTTTTTATTTTTTTAAATACTGAAGATTAACCCCAGGGCACTTTACAGTGTACTACATACCCAGTCTCCAACACTTTTTTTAAAATTTATTTTTGAGAGAGGGTTTTACTAAGTTTCTTAGGACCTTGCCAAGTTCTTGAGGCGGGTCTTTAACTTGAGAATAAACCCCGAGTTTTCTAACTCTTATCCTCCTAAGCCACTGGGAGTACAGGTATATACAACCTTGCACTGCTACCCTAAATTATTACTAGTGGATTATGTGTCATTTTTATTTTGGGCTTTTAAAAAACCTTAACACTTTTATAAAAAATATATTTATTAAATTTATATTGTCACCAACATTTTTACATATTTGTGTACCCTGGAATCCCTATTAATTATGAAATATTTGCTTGGTTTTATTTAGTTTGGTGCTGAGAATTGAACCCAGGGGAGCATAGGTGTATGTACATATAGGCATATAGTTAAATGCATTTAATTTTTTAATTCATAAAACAACTTTATTTTAAAAAATACATAGCATTTTTTCTGATCTATATCTATCTTTGTATATATGTCTACATTTACATACAAGGAAATTTCAGACAGGTTTTTGCAGTTCCAATAAGATGGAAGATAATGATAATGTGACAGTAATGGGTGATCTGGACTCATAAGAAAGAAAATAAATTGTTGGTCAGCACTGGCATACAAAGGCTTACAAAAACCGGAACTTTAAGAATGGAATCTAAATGTGCACCAGGAGCTCTACTGTTTTACATTCCGGCTATGCATATAAGTGATCTAGTTTTACTGCCTCCATTTCATCATTGGGTGTTACAACTATTTTTTCTTATTTTAGAGTGTAGTGAATCTCATTGTGGTTTTAATTTGCATATACTTGATAATGGTAAATGATATTAAGAGTCTTTTCATGTGCTTGTCAGCTTCATATCACCTTCAGAGGAATAACTGCCATTGTGTTTGCCCATGGTCAAATTGTTTTATTTATTTATATTTTTAATATAGTTATCAGATATCTTTATATATTTCAGATGCAAATCATTTATTAGATATGCAGTTTCCAAATATATTTTCATAATCTGTACTTTGTCTGTTGATTCTCCTGAAAGGATTTTTTTTATAGAACAAAAGTTTTTAATTTTGATGAAGTCCAGTTTATCCAATTTTCCTATATTTTGGTGTCCACATTCTGAAAATTTTTTTTCTATTTTTTTTTAAATTTTTTTAACAGTTTCATAATTACATAAAGATTTAATGTTTATATGTAGACATATACTGATGAATATATAGGTGAAAATATAATTTATTTTTGAACACTATTTAATCTTTTTCTTTTTAATATTTTATCTTTCTTGGGACTGGGGTTGTGGCTTAGTAGTAGCACACTTGCCTAGCATGTGTAAGGCACTGGATTTGATTCTCAGCACCACACATAAATAAACAAATAAATGAATATTTGTCTATCAATAACTAATAAAATTTTTTAAAAATATATTTTATCTTTCTCTGATATATTTTTAGAATTTCAGGGGCTAATTTGTGGGATTCAAAAGGTGAAACTGGAAATCTATGTTCACTAGACATTAATCTCTCTGCCAGTTATTCTTCTTATAACTCCTTGAAAGCAAGCTCTTTCTTTCTTTCTTCAGTTTAGAAACTCTATGGATGCTAAGATTTGCCAGGGCATCTATATCAAAACAATGTATACTATTCTATCGGTTTGCTGAAGTCATGAATTTGGTGGCTTTAAGCCAACGAAATCGATTGTCTCATGGTTCTGGAGGCCAGAAGTTGGCAGGGTCATACTCCCTCCAAATCTCTAGGGGAAATTTCCTTCCTTGCCTCTTCCAGCTTCTAATAGCTGTTGGCTTTGCTCAGCTAGCATCCATGTCTCTTCATATTATCTTCTCTTCTATGTGCCGGTCTCTAACTCCATCTATTTTTCTCATTAGGATTCTTGTAATGGTATTTGGGACTCACTTAGATAATCCAAGGTGATCACCACTGCCCCTTTTAGCTTAACTACGTATTTTGCCATATAAAGTAATATTCACTCCTCTGTCATGGAAGTTACTATTCCCAGATTCCAGGAGTTAGGAGTTTCTATTATTTTACTAGGGCTATCATAACAGAATACCATAGACCGGATGGGTTAAATACCCAAACTTTATTTTCTCATAGGCCTGGAGGCTACAAGTAAAGAGCGTGGTTTCAGAAGGCTTGCTTTCTTTGAGGCTCCAAGGAAGCTGCCTTCCTGCTGTGTCCTCTCAGGATATTTCCTCTGTGTGTAGGACCTCCCTGGTGCCAATTCACATGTCCAAATTGCCTCTTTTTAAAAAGACACCAGTCAGACGGGATTAGGGTCTACCCTAACAGCTTCATTTTTACTCAGCCATCTCTTTAAAGTCCCTGTCTCTAAGTACATTCACATTCTGATGTATTATTGGTGAATACCTCATTATATGAATTTTGGAGGGTCACCATTCAGCCCACTTCAAATATGATTTTCAATTAAAATAATAAAAATTATGTTAAAGATAATCTACTATATTCCAGTCATGAATGTAGGTATATTTAATACATTTAAGGGATAATCACATAAAAGTAGTTAAAAATCTCAAAGAAGGAGTTGCTAACAATTGACTAGAAAAATCACTTACATCGAATATTCATTGAGATGAGGCAAGATTTAATGTAATTTTAGAATATTACAAAATACCATGCTGATGTTTATTTGGAAACTTTTAAAAACTTTATCTTTCATTTATGAATTTATAGACTGATGTTTGAAGATTATAATTGAAAAGAATTCTCCCTTAGTTGAAGGAAAACATGCAATTAATTTGAGGCATAATTTATACTATACATTGCAATTGCCTGACTTTAATGAGAAAAAATAGAGTAAATTCTAATATTCTTTCCTGGGAATCATTCCAGCTCTTAATAATTCACTGCAGTCGGATGCCAAGAAATGGCTGTTCACAGAGATGCCCAAAAGTCCATGTATATAAACTCTAATATGTTGTTTTCTTGGTCATATCATCTTTGAATACAAGAAAAGTGAACATTGTTGGTATATATGTATATCAACATTATAAATATATTATTATATACATTCGCTCTTAGAGATGGATTTTGCATGGTAGCATGTACAGGGTATGTCAGGGCATCCAAGAACATAAAAATAACAGATGTGAAGAAAATTAATCCAATTCAAAGGAAGGCACCTTGTCTTGCACTTTTCTTTACAAAAATCTAAAGAATACTTATTTATACATATTTTTGCTGTTTGTTTTAGATGATTTTTATCTAGTTGAGGAAGTCCTCCTTTACTCATTGTTGCTGAGTGGTTTTGTCACAGATTCTGTTAAATTCCCTTTCTACATCTATTGATATTATCATGTGATTTTTCTTCTGAGCCTGCTGATTTGATGCATTCCATTAATTGATACCTAGGATGAATTGCATACCTAGGATGAATCTCATTTGGTTCATGTTGTATAATTCCTTTTATACATTGTAGTTTTCCTTCATCTGCCATACACAGTACCATTAGTTTCCTTTCCATTTTCAATCTGTGTGAGTCTTCCAAATTACTCCCAGAATTATAGGCACAGAATTACACATCAAGTACAGGTACAATATGATATCACAAGTGTACACCTTTGACCTGCTAAAGTCAAATGAGGAAAAGGCAAGTCAAAATGTATTAAACTTTTAAGTTGAAAAGAATGGTTAATTTAAAAAAAAAAAAAACAGGTCTGTTCCATTCTTTACAATATAAAAGTTCAATATATTTTGACTTACTTCTTTCTCATTTGACTTTAGCAGGTCAAAAGTGTACACTTGTGATACTAACTAGACCTTTCACATTTCACATTTGTTTTGGCATTTAAATGACTTGAGTTTTGTGCGGCAGGTGTTCTATTCATATTTGAGAAGGAGCTCTGCAGTACCCCACAGACCACAGAGCCCAGAAACATAAGCCTACTGTTTCTCAAAAGTGTCAATTAACACAACAAAATGTCTGTTATAGGGATTTAATATTAAATAATTGTACACTAATAATATTGATTAATGGTGCAGTGCTATCAGAATACCTGAGGGTAACTTCTCCCATTTTAATTTGGTTAATATTTTGACAAATATATAGGAAGTATGCTTTTTTTAAAAAAATTAAACAATGATTTCCTTAAAACTTCAACATATACATTTTTAGAGACACAAAATTCAGGCTGTAACAGTGGCATTCCTCTTCTATGGACAGTACAAAATGCAGTTTTTATTCTTTCAGAATAAAAATTGGGGTGCTCCTATGAAAAGAAATGAATTCTGGCAACTAGAAAGTGAAAAGTGTCATTCTACTTTTTTTGTAACCATTGTTGTGGAAGTTTAAGGATATTTTTAATTATGTGAAAATAATATGTACATTCTTATGCTGTTCAAAATCTCACAGCAGTAAAAAGTTCATCTGTATTATAATATTCAGTGTTGGTAAAGGTAATGGAAGGTGAAAATGCCTCATCTGCTGGTGGGAATGGAGGCTTTTATCCACCTTCCTTCCGTTCTACTTTTATGTACTGTGGAATAGAGTTATGCCAATCTCTCCTCAAGAACAAATTGGCCATTCAGTGCAGTTAACAGACCATTTCCTGCTGTTAATGGCTTCAGGATTCACCTCAGCTATCATACCAAGGTCATACTGTTTCTGAGCATCCCTCAGCCAATAACTAAGCATAATAGGCATGTAGGGCCTGGATATTTCTGCCAAACACTGCCTTCTCTCATAGGCAATCTTGGCTTGGGAGCTTCCCTTTGGTTTGGCTGAGACTTTGTCAAATATATCGCAGGATCTGAGCTTTGCTCTCTACAATCCTAATTTTCTCTTCTTTCATCTTTCATAGGTGTTACTTCCTCCAAAACTCCTGCACTAACTTCATCAATGTTTCTGTACCCCATAATGCCTAGATCTTTCACCTCACAGATATTTAATATTTTTCTTGTTTTCCCATTGTTTTTCATAAGTCTTTGCTGTTCTAGTCATGGATTTGCAAACCATTTATTTTTTAAAAAAAATTAAATCTTCTTATTATTATTAGTTGTAGATGGACAAAATGACTTCCTTTTATTTATTTATTTTTATGTGGTGCTGAGGATGGAACCTAGTGGCTCACACATGCCAGGCAAGTGCTCTACCACTGAGCCATACCTCTAGCCCCAAACCTATGGTTTTAATGTGATATCATTTATTTCTTTTTTAGTTATCATATCCTTTGATGATGACATGGAAAATTTGTTTTCCGGAAATTAGTTAAACTGTGCAATTAACATTTTCGTCTTGTTCAATAATTTAGGTGAGTTTTTTATTTTATTTTTGACTGCTTCTTCTCAGCAGTCACAGTCTTCTTTTATTGTTTGAATTTGTTCAATCTTAAGTTATAGAGATATTATAATACAACCAACAGTCTCTTTAAATTATTGCCTCATATAATATTATTTAGAGAAAGTAATAAGAGGGAGAGGAGAAAGAAAGGAGCATGTGTTTGTGCACTTACTATCGGCTAATGAAAAAATTTTCTCCACTATAGAAATAGATTTTAGATAAAGATTTTTTTCGATTTAAATAGTCTAACTACCATGTACTCTTTAATGGAGCAAGGTTTCATGTTTATAGTGCTAAGGGAAACTAGACAGAAACAGCCTCCTTAGCTGAGCTCTGAATCTGGACTGAGACCAGCAGAGAAATTATCACTGGGTTTGAATTACTATGAAAGAGTGTAGGGGCTTTCATTTGGATGAGGTCTCTAGGGCATCTAGAAAGGGGAGTTACTATATGTATTTCCCAAGAAGGCCACACTATCCCACAGAGAATTCTGGAAATAAAAATTCTGAGGGATGAATGCTGGTTGATATGCATCTTTCTAACAAAGATGATCTCATGACTCAAATACACTGAGTTAACTTGCACCTTGGAGGATGAAAATGCTTGGTCTGACCTCAGACACCATGAGAGCAACCTCTGTTGTAGGCAGTGATCCAGAGTAACTTTCCTCTCCTAACTAACTTCATGCTTGATTTCCTCTTCAATAAGAGATGAGCTTTGAGTGTTCTTTACTTTTCCAGGTGTCTCATACTTTTATGCCAACTTGTGGAGACTGGCAGCTGAACTGGAGGATTGATGGGAAGTCCATGCTTGGAGGATATGCCTTAGAGTCACCTTCCAAGATAGTTCCTCTCTTTGGCAACAATGTCTTGTCCTTTGGTAATGTTGTCACTTTCTGGAGCAGGACCTAGGGTCCTGAAACCTAGGTCTCCTTAATAGTATTATTATTATTATTGGAGATGAGTGAACTCTGCTTTTTTTTTTCCCTTCTTTCTGCTTTGTTTTTAGTGATTCCAGATTTCCTCACTGATACTGGAGCCTGTGAGGGGGAATATAAAAGACTGCAGAGAATACATGTAGTGGCATTTTCCATGGGTGTGTAGACTATATTTTATTTACTAATTCATGATGATGGTATCCACAAGGGCTAGAGGGATTTTCACATCATCTCCAGGTCATTTTAACAGTTGATAAAAACTAGATTTTCCAAATAAAAAGGAAGATAGGCCATTCCATATACATCCTATGTAGCTCATACTGAAGGGCCCAGGAGATAGTTCTGTGAAGAGCTCTCTCCCAAGAGTAACAGTGAAGCTACATGGTTAAAGCTATCATTGGCCCTCAGTGCAAAAATGTGTTCTTGACTAGATTCTTGAGTGCAATGTCTAAGACATGTAGCTACAAGCATAATTATTATTGATTTTTCTTTACCTATTCATGGAAGAGAACAAATAGATGGCTTCAGGAAAAAAAGTGAATGAGGAAAAATTCAACTTTATTCCACTTCCACAGACAATATTTCACACAAACAAGGGGAAACAGTGGTAGGAACTGGACTTTGAAGTTCCCATCACCTGCATTCAATTCTAGTTCTTACTGTTTCTGAATTTGTGACTTAGCCAAACTCACCTGGCTATAGTAATGCTTATTTCATAAGCTTTTGCTGGAATGAAATGTGATATTATTTATAATTTTAAAATATTTATATTTATAAAATTACATTATAAATCCAAATATTTAAGAAACATCCAGGGAATGTTGGATGCCTCATAGAGACTTATTTATTCATAAAACTTCTTGAGGACCTTTTATATATAGGCACTGTGCTGTGTGTTAGAGATACAAAGACAGATAAGTTGAGTCTTGCCTTCAGGAGGAGTACAATCTAATGGAAGAGACAGGTACATAAATAGACATATTTAATGTAATTTGTTAAAGGCAATTGCACAATGAGGCAAATGAAGTATAGAAGCACAGAGGTGAGATAAATAACAAACCTGGCAAGGGAGGTGGGATCAAGGAAGCCTCTGGGAATATATTATACTTGAGCTGAGAATGAGCCAGAAATAAATTAATAAGATATGCATTACATACATTTAAAAATACATGACTGTCAAAATCTATGAGTTTTCTTAACTTTTTTTCTTTTCTTTAATTCAGAGTGACATGCAAATATTTTTTAGCATTTTTGGTCTGTTATTGGCAGGTCTAGGACTCAGTTTGTTGATGGTAGGAAAGAAGTAGCCACATTTATAAACCAAGGTAGTCTTATAATTGCATGTTAAAATTCCTTAGATTAGTCTCTAAAAGACTGACCACTAAAAGACTAGGAAGAAAAAGATGATACTGAAAAGACATTAAAAGTGGAAAATGTAAGATGTAATAAAATTGGGCTCTGAGAGTATAAACCAGAGGGATAATTAAGGTAGTAAATATTCCTGGTGTGTCCCTGTGCTTCAAATTGTGCTTTCCTAAGGTAGAAGCTGTCTAGCACTTGAGCCTCCTCTGCTAGCTAGACCCCATCCCTCCACAGCTGCTTGGGGTTTGGAGTTGTGGAGATCAGGGTTTATGGCTCAGGAGGGCCTTGGCTTAGAGCAGCTGAAGAATCAGGATACTGAATCTCTGAAAGTCCTGGGATATGAAAAACTTAGAAGGCTCCAGGGAGAGCTTTGGAAATTGATTAATATTGTACACAGCTTCATTGCCAGTTAAACAGGGTTTTTGTAGACTGCACTTAATACTTCACCATTTTTGCTAATGGGTAAATTCATATCAGAAAATGATTCACCTGTTATGAGAGAGGAACTTAACCCCTTCCTTTCGAGGTCATGAGCTGAGTCTATCAAAGTCTGAAGTCTGTACCTAAAATGAATCAATGCTACTGAGTGCTTGTTTCTTCATGTTTTGTGCCCTGTTACTTGTATATTTCTTGAGTATAGCATCTCCAGAATCCCTTCAATGCCTTTTTGATTAAAAATAAATTTTTATAGCAATTGTGATATCACGTGTATAGGACATTTTGCTGAGTAGGCTTGTCAAATAGGGTTTCAAATTTTGATATGCTTATGCTGTAATCAGTCTTTCCAAGAACAAACTAATGTTTGGGCTGGGGTTCCAGGAAACCCAAACATCTGGATGAAACAAAAAAATCAACATCAATCAATTATTCATTTTTTTTTCAACATGATGCCAAAGATCTAGATTGTTGGAAACTTTTCTAGTCAGGTGCTATACATTTTTGTGGATGAAGCTAGAACCAGAGTCATGAATATAGATCAAGGAAAAAATGCATCAACAGTTTGCATTTGGGTCTATCTCATGTTCCTTCTTAAACAGGAATATACAGAGAGTTGGAAATTTGTAGATATGATGGAGATTTTCTCCTGATACCATTCTGCAGATAGTCATTTGACTAAGGCATGTTTAGATAGTATCTTGGGAACATAATAGGTGCCAACACAAAGCCACATAGAATTTCGGCTGACTCTGCAGTATAGATCATAGTATTGGGTATTGTGCAAAATGAGAACTGTTTAATCTTTGTGTGCAAAACAAATTAAATATTTTGCATTCTTCATTACAAAAGCTGTTTTTGTAATGTTTTAAAAATAAATATAAGTGTACAAGATACAGTTATTGAGTATCTACAAAGTGATTGGCATTATATTAAATGATTGCAAGCATTAATAGCTAGAGTTATGAGACTCTACAGAGTGACTGGCATTATACTAAATATGTTTCCTTTATTAATTGATTAAATACCCATGAAAATTAAGTAGGTACTATAGGTGCTAAAGTCGATTAGAAAAATGAGGCATAATGAAATTAATAATTTACTCACAATAACCCAGTATGTGGCAGGGTTGGAATTACAAGCCGGGTCTGCCTTATTCACTCAGCTAGATTGTTTCTGTTCCAACAGCCCTTCCCTGGGGATTTGGAGCAGAGGTGAAGTAGATCAACAACTCTTCAATAAAACAACAATTGGCAACAACAGCAATTAAAACAATTATAGCTAACAAATATTGGGATTTAATAGGTTGTCACAATTTGACTCTTGCTTTTTATTTCCAAAACCTATATTTACACATAATACAGAAGAGACAGCTGCAATGTGCAGAGATTAGGAAATGACCATAAGATTCTTATGAGATGGAGCAAGGCCTGGTCTCCAGTCTGGGGTCAGATTGCTCAACATTAGAGTTGCCATCCCTGCTTCTGCCTTGCCTTCACTCCCTTCAGCTTTTGACAGTATTTTGGGTTCCCCTGTTAATCAAGAGTTGTCTTGAGTCTCTCCTTTAATTACTGTTCTCAGTCCTCCTATATCCCTTTTAGGCAGCTCTTTTTGTCATCCCACTAATTTCTTGATTTTTATAAGTGTCTTATGCCTTGCAAGTCCATCTTGAATTTTCTTTCTTTCTTCCAGCATTTGGGGATTAAATCCAGAGGTGCTCTAACACTGAGCTACATCCCCAGCCTCTTTTAAGAAAAAAATTATTTTGAGATAGGGTCTCATTAAGTTTCTGAGGCTGAAATCAAACTTGTGATCATCCTTCCTCAGTTTCCTAAATTGCTGGGCTTACAGGCATGCACCACCAAGCCTGGTCAGTCTTAGAATTTCCTCCAGGAAAGCACTTGCCTTTCTGTTGTGGAGAGTGAAATCAGCTAATAGTCTCTGGCTTTTAATGCTTCCAGGCTCTTCTTCAGTTTTATTGCTTAGGCCATGCTCTTTCCCAGCAACAGCCAGCCAGCAGCTGTCCACAGTGGTGTGGACACATCAATGATAACTATGCAAGGAGATGGATATGTTAACTGCTTGATTGTGGTAATCATTCCACAATGCATACAGAAGAGTCTGCTCAGTAAAAGATAGTCTCTAGCTTCCGTTTGAGTCAACAGAGACATTGTCTGTTCTACATGGTGAGCAAACCTTCTCCTGTCCCATTCTGCTTCCTTTCCTTCTTATCTTTCACAAGCTTTACTCTTCCCCTGCCCCATCAGCAATCATGGCTCAATAAACCTCTTTCATTCCTGCTTTCATTTTAGCATTCACTTCTCAGAGAACCCAAGTGACATTACAACTAACGGAGTCGGCTACCCAAAGAGGATGATGCATTAAATGGTGGGGGTGCTAGTTACATCTGGTAACACATTACTCATTGACAGGAGACTTCTGGTCATTAAGCATAGAATGGGAAATGTGAATGAGTGGAAATATAAGGAATATGGAAGAGGGAGAGGGAGAGAGAAGAGAAGTAAATGGAGGTGGTGGTGAAGATCAATGAAAGCTTTCAGACAATCATCTTGTCTATTCTGTTTATTCATGGTTGTGACATTAACCCTTCTTTATTTAGTTATAAGACAGTGTTAAAGAATATTGTAACTTATAGGCTAAAGAGGCAAAATAACAAACTACTGGACCATTTTCTGCTTTTTTGCACATTACATAACAAAATAAAAATGTGTGAAAAATATTGCCCATTTTATTTTATTATCATCATATAGTTAATTTTCAAGTACTTACAAAGTACCTAGAACAATACCTGCCACACATTTGCAGACTCTCAATAAATATTTGTTGAATAAATGAAAGAATGTACAAAAGTTTTAAAAGCTTGAATCAGTGGGCAAAAGATACAGAAATACAAATTCTGCATGATATTATTTATATGTGAAATCTAAAAGTTGAATTTTGAAAGTGGTGAGTGTAATGGTGGTTAACAAGGGTCAGAGGAGAGTGAGGAAAATGAGAAGGTTAATTAAAGTGTATAAATTTTCAGTTATTTAGGATGAATAAATTCTGGAGATTTGTAGCTAATAATCCTTTACTGTAGACTTGAAAGTTGCTAAGAGAGTAGGTTTTAAGTGTCCTTGCCATGTACACACACCAATGATAACCATGTGAGGAGATGGATGTGTTAACTGCCTGATTTTGGTAATCATTCCACAATGCATGCATGTATCAGAATGTCATATTTCATAACTTAAATTGATAATTATTTTTTCCCAATTATACTTTAACAAAGCTGAAAAAATAGATGTGTGAAAAGTAATAGTAGGGGTAGTCAACTATGGTAGATATTTCATTCTCATACAATATAGAAAAATTGATTCAAAGAAAATTAATAAGAATAAAATAAATTTTAATCTGAGATATAAATCCTTAGACACTGTAATTATCAAGGTTAAGCCAATTAAATCATTTATTACTGACTATGGAACACTCAGGTATTTAGGAAAAAATGTTGTTTCAAAAATTATGACTCTACCAAATACTGGCTATGAATTATTCAATAAATGTGTGGGGGTGATATTGTTTACAACACATTTCCTACCAACTTCTGTTTTTTGCTAAATGTTTAAAAAAATTGAGGCAGCTTCTCAATATAATTGGTAATAGAAGCAGATGGCACTTCTTTGACCATTCATTTTAGCTTCTAGGCATTTGCAATCAGTTATATGCAAGATATGTGGACAGACACTATTCATTAAAATTAGCCCCATCTTTTTTAGCTGTCAGAAATTAGACTCAGTCATAAAATTTGAGAGTAAAGAATCCGAGCAATCATCTAGTCCAAGTCTTGTATTTTACAGGTAAGAAAACTCTCAGAGAGGTAGTAAATTGACCAGCTCAAGGTCACATAGGAAGTCCATAGGACCAGATCTCAGCCCTTTTACTTAAGGAAAGAAACTATTTCACTATAAGGATCAAGGCTGAATTTTCTATTTGGAGACATTTAAATATTTATATATTGTTGAAAATTATGAAACATTCAAGTATCCTGAAAATTAACAAGAATAATATGACTCTGGAATATCCCTCCACTGGTTTTATCAAAATTTAAGACATTGCCATATTTGCATCAGATTTTTAAAATTCATGATGGAGTTCCAGTATTTTTTAATAGATCAGAGCCATTACATTCAATTTACAGTGAAATAACAGCCATTAGACACAGCTTAATTTGTAATTCTTTTAAGGTGAATTACAAAAGTATTTCTAGTACTCTGGAAATTAACAATAATACAAATAATTATAAGTAGTGATCATTGCTCTCCTTCTTATGACAGATATTTATGTGCAATTATTGCCTTTTTCATATAAAAAAATCCCATTTTTTATCATCCCAGAATTAATTCTTCTTTCTTATTTTCCTTTTCTCTCTCTCTCTCTCTTTCTTTTTTCTTTCAGCTTGGGGATTGAACCCAGGTGTGTTCTGCCACTGAGCTATAACCCTGGTCCTTTTTATTTTGACGTAGGGTCTTGTTAAGTTGTAGAGGCTAGCCTTGAACTTATGATCCTTCTTCTTCAGTTTCCTGAGTCACTGGGATTACAGGTGTGCATCGCCATGCCTGGGAGCTTAACTCACTTTCTTGTAGAGGAAATATCAGTCTTTTGTCACTATTCTTCTTGGCTGAAGTAGTCCTTTATCTCATAGGCTTGTTTTTTTCTCTAGTGGAACAAAATTCTATAGTAGGCTAATTTCTTTGAATGGAAAAGAAAACAGATTCTTTCTTTTTGGGGTTAGATACCACCTCTTGTCAGACTCCATAACTTCACAAGCAGTCACAGCAGAGCTCCTCTGGATTTTAGCTCCTATGATCCCTTCACTCAGGTACTTTGTTTAAAGCCATCCCACATACCTTCTTATGGCTGTTCTCCAGGCCTGAAGAGATGACTCTCAAGTCTAGTGAGTTGGCACGTTGGAGACGTGGCCAATCTAAATGAGGAGTATTGTGAAAATATTCGAACTTATTTTTCAATGGGTATATTTCACTGATGTTTGGATGTTGGTTACACCCAATGTTCTGGAAATTCACATCAAAGAGAAAGAGGAAAGCATGCTGTGAATGAAGGCCCGACTGAGGCACAACTGGGAACCCATCCAGGTTTTTCTCCCAGAAATCAAACCTTCCTTGGAACTGATCCTAAAATAGAAATGATTGAATCTCTGAGCATATTCCTTCTGAGAACAAGAACTGCAAGGCTAAAGCAACTCCAGTAGAACCAGTGTAATGTGAGGTGTAATACCTAGTCCTACCTCCCTTTCCCTCCCTGACCCGAAAAATTTCCCACAGAATGAAGATGGCAATGTTGTCTCCCCACCCACTCTCTCCCCACTTTATATCCCATCTGCTCTGAATGTTTTGCTTTTTCCCAAGCAGATAAATATCTTTCATATTTCAGAACATTTTTCTATGACACTGTTTTCCTGGCCTGGAATTTCCTTAACTTATTTTAGTTGAAAAACTACTAAGATAAAGTTTCAGGAAAAATATTTCAGAAAAACTGGCTGTTAAAAATATTTGATAATCTGGAGAAATAAACAGAAATACATATTTGGATTTATTAAAATTTGGGTAGAATCTCAAAATTCTAAATTTGAAAAAGTATCTTGTACATAGTATATTCTCAAAAAATGTCAGTGAGTGAGTGAAGTCAATAATGTGCATGTTTAAGGGTCTTGATAGTTTTATTTGAAATAGAAGTTTTTTTTTTTTTTATAGCTTTTATCTGTACTTAGGTCCTTATATGTGTCTCCATCCTCCCCAAATTCTTGAGATGTTGTGCCTTTCATTACACACAAAGTGAAATTATTCATTGATTTGTGGAATTACAGACTACACGTGTTACTGGGGGAAAGGTGTGCCTGGGATGAACACCAGGAACTCATACATTTGACATGCATTTCCTCTATGTTGTGCGTGTCTACACTTGAAACTTGCCTTCAGTCTCTGTTTCTTGGCTTAGCATTCTAATTCCAGGTTTTGGACCTTCCCTGAGCTCTGGAACACTTGTCTGGAGCCTGGGTATATTGGTTGCATCATTCTACTGAATCATTAGTGAGCGTTCTGCCTCTACACATTAGCGATTGGGATTTGTGCTGTTCCTGCCCTCTCTGATATGGAGTGCTCCTATCCTATGCCATGGTTCAGTGACCAAGGGTCAGAGTCCTAGGGTCAGATGAACCTGGGTTGAATTCCAGTTCCTCTATGTCTAAGTTTGGTGAAGGTTTTCTTCTTTGTAAATTGGAGCTAACATTAAATTCTTACATTGTGAAGTTTAAACAGTAGTCTAAAATGCATACAATATGTTACATATAGATGTGAATAATTTCCTTTTAACCTGTAAGGCTGAGAACATTGGCTCAAGTCCACCTGAACACTGGCTGTTGGGAAGAATACTGGTCTACTTGAATTCTGGTTATTGAGTGTTAGAGGTCAGACTCACTGTTGACTATGCAGCTTTCTTTGCCATCTATTTTCCCTTAGTTTTTATGTTCTTTTCTAGCAACATTCTAACAATGAAAGATTGGGAATAGCACAGAAGAATATGTCTTATAATTTTGCCTTGGCCTGGGTAAGGAAAAATAGATTTATTATTTTAGAACATGGTAATTAAGTAGGCAGAGTACAAACTGTTAATAATATCAGCAAAGCAATTCATTAGCCAGAGTAGGTGTTATTGGTTAATAAACTAACTTTAAACAAATGTTTATCATAGGAAAGCCAAAATCTTGCATAATTCATCTAAAGATGAGGGAGAATTGACTTTATTCTTTAAGGGTTTCTGGGTATTACTCAAATGGAATTGAATAAATATTCTTGGAAATGAAATAGGATATTTCACTAGGAAATGTGACCCTTAGGAAGATGCTCACATTCTTGGAAATTGTATTTGTGTTCAACATATTTTATTGTCTCCTTCCAGCAATGTGACAAAATGACCATAGATTTTTTTGGAGCAAGATTGGCATGGTTTATTTATTTAATATCACTGAATCTCAATTTTCTCTTAGATGAAGTGGACTTAATTTTCTCTATTTTTCAAGATGGTGGTACAAATTAATTACAAGAACGCATGCCAGGTGCGCTGTGTTATGCCAGGACCTGTTCCTCTCCTCTTTTTGACTTCCAAACTTGTGTGGAAGAGTCACTTACCTTAAATTGGACTAATGTGAACACATAGCTTTTTACTCCCAAACTATTCTACTATTCATCTCTCACATTGAAATATCTAATATTCTACAATAGGACTTGATAACTCTATTATTTTTCTCTTTTGGGCAATAAAACTCAAGTTTTGCAGAAGGAGGAGGATGGGCAAATGAAGCAACCAAATTCTTGGACTTGAATAAATGGAAAGAAGTGTCACTGTTCCTGTGTTATTATGAGTGAAATTGTGGCCTTAAACATTCATTGTTCAGAGAACTATTGGGTGCCTGGTATGTGTAAGGTACTCTTTTATGTGTTGAGGATACAATAGTGAAACAAAAAGGTCAAGTTCTGGGCATTAGGGTGTTGAGAGCCACAGCCAAGTCAGGATGTGGTGGGTCAGTTATTTGTGCCCAGCCAAATTGCGGCATTAGGAAACTTAGTAAGGGGATGCAAGAAACAGGTAAAATATTTATTGCTATAGACAGTGATAATGATGTTAAGAAAAATAAGGTGAAATAAAGGGGAAAAGAAGTACTGGAGTTAGTGTAGTATTTCTTTCTTATATAGGGTGTCCAGAGAAGGACTATTTGATAAGGTGATATTTGAGCAGGGGTCTGAAAAGACCGAGGGTAGTTCAGAGATATTAAGGTTAAAAGTGTTCCATACAGAGAAAGAGTAGATTGCAGAGGCCCTTGAAAAATGAGGGAATACAGACTGTTTAAATAATACCAAGAATATCAGAGGATATTCAGGATAAAAGATGAAATCAGATGAATTACTTAGAGAGATCTGCTGTATTTTCTTTGTACCTAGTTAATGGTGCTGCATTGTGCACTTAAAAATTTGTCAGGAAGGTAGATCTCGTGTTACTATCATAACAATATAGTTACAATAATAGAGATGAAATCAGAAGCTGATGGAACCCTCAGGGGAGGAAGTGAATTTTATCTCTCACAGCCTCTGTCAGAATCAATTAGCCTAAACCAGAAGAATAAATAACCCTGTCTCGCATCTCCTACCTCATTATGTTCTGTCTTTCCCATTGCCAAACCAAACCCCAAACCATAGAGAGAGTTATCTTGAGTGATGTCAACTATAGAAGTCAGTTTTCTGAGACATGGACCATGGTAGAGAGGCCTGGAATGGATTTGGATGTGAGGCAAATGGAGAATATAGACTTGGACCATTTAACTCAAAATAAATAAAATAATTGCTTTAAAATCTTTTAAATGATTTGTTATTGCATATGAGGAAACTCAACAATGGCTGATGTATTTTGGAAAGTACTTTGAAAGGTTTCCCCTCTGACAAAGTAGTTGTGAAAAGAGAAAATGAGATTTTTAGTAAAGAACAACATTGATTTCTTCTTTCCTGGGCTCTGGCCACAATTCTTGGCTTCTAATGTCTGTGTTCTCTTCCTCTGTCTTCATTTTGCTGGAACCTGCATTCTGGTAATTTTTTGCTGCAACCTATACCATCTGGGAGATGTCCAGGTCTTAATATTCTCCCATCTACTTCATCAAATAAATGCATCTCACTATTGTAACATCAAAATTATCTGAAGAAGTGATCTTTGCCAGGCTACTTGTGTGTTCAGCTATTGTTTCCAAAGAAAGTGATTTTGTTCTTAAACTTTACAAGTGCTTTAAGTTCTTCAAGGCTTATCATGTAAAAAAGGGGATAGTGATGTGGAGTTTCAGTTTGGGAAGATTAAAAAAGTTCTGGCAATGGATAGAGGTGACAGTTGTGTACAATGTGAATGCCCTTAATGTCACTGAAATGCATAATTCAAAATGGTTAAGTTAGTGAACTTAATATTGTATACATTTGACAACAACAAAAAATCTAGGAAAATAAATAAATAAATAAAAATAAAAGCGGGATTACACCTATTTTATATTCTTAGCCATCTATAGGGATGGGAAAGGACCAAAAAAAAATATTCATGAAGAGAAAAAATTCATTTGTGCTTGTTCTGTTCTGAAGTTTCTCAGAAGTTCAAAGATGGAAAAAGCCATCTTGAGAGGCAGCGTGTTCCCTGTCACTAGAGGTGTTTGGCTGTTAGTTTTGAGGGAAGTTGTCAAGTGGTTTTAAGTTTTGCATGTCTGGTTGGCCCCATTATCTTTCTAAGATCTCTTCCAATGCTTTTGAAAGCATGGAAAGCTCTGCAGTTGAAGTTGTTTGAACAATGGCAGCACCTTCCTCAGCTTTGGTTCTGCTGTTGGGTTCAGCTGACAAAAAAAAGTCCAGGCTGATAAAAGAGAATAACACAGACAGCCAAGAGCAAAGAAAGCAGAGAAACTAATATTATATTTCTGGGCTTGTGTTTTTCTTTTTTCAACCATAATTAAGCTGCAGGACCAAGTTCTTGCAGAGGAAACTTTCGGGGTTGGAGCCACCTGCCTTTCTAGGTCATGAGGTAGAGTGCTGAGAATGGATTTCAAGTTCATCAGGTACAGATAATGCAGTTTTGCAACAGAGCTTCCTGTCATGTCATCTTGCCAGTTTCAAAATTGGTCATCTGAGGCTCTAGTTCTGATATTCCACATCATATATTCTGGGGCATTATATTAGTTTCCAATTGTTACTAGAAACGATTATAGTTCTGGAGTTCAGAAATGTAAAATGTTCTAACTACTAAAATCAAGGCATAGGAAGGACTCTGTTCTTCTGGAGACTCTACTGGCAAATTCATTTCCTCCCCTTTACTAGCTTCTAGAGAATACTTGAATTCTTTGGCTTGCATTCTTCAAAGTTAGCAGGGCAGCAATTTTTGTTTTGTTTTGAACTAGAGACATGTATTTTCCTTTGTCAGCCAAGTGGGTTATTCTAAGGGGTTGAAGCAGGAAGACTGAGTGCCCCATGCCAGGCTGGCTATGCTTCACAGGCTTGCAGATGATAGAGAACTTGCCCAGGTAGTGGTCCAATATCTCCTGCTTGAGCTTCACTTGACTGAACGTATAGTACAGCATCTTTAAATGTCCCTCTGATTCTGTCATCAAATCTCCTGTTGTGACACACACCTGTATCCCTCTTACAAAAGCCCTTGTCTTTACATTAGACTCATCTTTGTAATCTAGAATGACTTCACAAGTACAAGACCCTTAACTTAATCACCCTCACAAAGTCCCTTTTGCCATATAAGTGACACATTACAGATTCTGGAGGTAAGGATGATGGCATCTTTGAGGGAGCATTATTCCACCTACCACAGAAACTGGTAAAATCTAATCCCAGGTTGGGAGAGGACTAAAGTCTAGGGAGGAAGTGGCACTGCTGCTATGGTGCTCCTTGTTCTCCTAGCTGCTGATCTGTTCAGAAACATCATCATTTCAGACCAGCCCTCCACACATGCCATGAAAAGATCCCATTGGAGTGTGTGACTGGGTAGTCAGAAGTGCAGTTCATGAAATGCTTTCAGCCCTCCTGTAGTCAAGAGCATGTGCACTTCACTACTCCCTTAGGATTACGCATGGCCATGTGAATGGGAGCAGAAGTGGGTCTGTTACTTACAGGCTGAAGGTTTAAGAACTAATGCATGATTTGTGACATTTTTCTCTTCCAACTAGAGCAGTTGTGGCAGCACACATCCCTGGTCTTGATCCCTGAGTGACAATTAAGAGAGTACAGTGCCTGCATCCTAACAAGTTGCCTGCATACGTCTATGACAGTTATAAACTCACTTGAAGGTAATGTCAAAGTTTTTAGGCCCTATGAGAATAGAATCACTATACTCCCTGGTGTCAATTGATTTATTTTCAAGATAAATGTCTACAGAAGTTACTAACAGGTTAACAGGAACAAATCATTGTTGTGAATCTGCTGTTTGCAAGTGTCACTAGAGAATCAAATTTCTTTGAATTGTATAACTCTTTCCATGCCTTGCATCAATGTATTTAATACATAAGAAAAGCTAAAATTTTATTTTTGCAATCAGCTTTGTTAATGGCCAAGAGTAACTCTGCATTGGGAAAATAAAAAAAAAAAAACATGAGCCACCATGGCCCTGTGACACTGATTGAAATCACCTTGAAAGACATGGTTCTTCCATGGAAAAAGTTACAGGAGCTTTGATAGTCACAAGAGAAAGTAGTTGGGGTCATCAAGGAAGTGGGCTACAAAGAGGTGGGAAAATCTCTTCTATATGATTCAGATGTTATCTTTAACAAGGGGTGGAACTCTCCACAGGATTCAAATGTTAGCACTTTCTTAACTGTAGGCTTAGTAGAGGCGGGAGGACTACCAAGCCTGGTATACATTCCTAGAGTTTTATCCAGTCATCACAAGAACGCTAGGTCAGATTCAGAGGTTGATGGTAAATGGCTATTAAAAGGAACCAAAGGCAGCCTAAGATAACTTTGGCTCTTTATCTGCAACATTCCATCTCTCCACAATCACCATGTTCCAGTCAGCCAAGGTCACACAGTCTGCAGGCTCTTGAAGCCAGATTTAAAGTTAGGTAGTCAGTGCAGTTAGGTAAATCGGGTCTAATACCGAGTGAAATCTAAAATGGAGGCCATGCTGGGAATGACTCAGGGAAAACAGGACAACTCATGGAATGTTAATGAAGTTCCGAAAAGGCCCTAGGCCAAAGTCCACCTGGAAGAAATGTTAATGAAGCCCAGGATACAGCCCCCAACAGATTTGGAGATAGCCCATCACCAAGAAGTGATAATGAAGTCCTTCCTGCTTAGACCACTTCTTTGGCCCACCTGTGTCCACCCCTCAGGCCTTCCCACCTACATTCCATCACTGAAAGAACTATAAAAAGGGGAGACAGCAGCCCTTCCACGGATTCCACCTTCTGGGTCTCCTTCTTCCTCCGGGAGAAGTCTTTTCTTCTGTCCTTTAATAAATTTCTAATCTCTACCCTGACCTTTCCTCGGCGTGCTTCTTTGGTGTTATTCTTCAACATCGGGGAGCAAGAACTCGTCACCGGTCAACAGCGGTAACACTCTCAAATACAGATGTGGCATCTTTGGAGAACTTCAGTTCACAGTTTGTAAAAGATTGAGCTAAATATATGGACCTTTCTCTGGTTGTCTGCAAACTTACGACAAAATTTCTGTGAGAACATATTTTTAAGTTGTTTAAGAAAATATTTACGTTTTCAGGTCATTAAAAAAAAGCCTTGGGTTGAGGATGTGGCTCAAACGGTAGCGCGCCCGTCTGGCATGCGTGCGGCCCGGGTTCGATCCTCAGCACCACATACCAACAAAGATGTTGTGTCCGCCGAGAACTAAAAAATAAATATTAAAAAATTCTCTCTCTCTCTCTCTCTCTCTCTCTCTCTCTCTCTCTCTCTCTCTCTCTCCCTCTCTCTTTAAAAAAAAGCCTTATTTTAGAAGCTCAGGTTGTTTTCTTCTTGGAGAAAATGAAATTAAAAATTGTTTTACTATAAAAATTCACATATCATATTTCACTCAAAATGTACATTCAATAGTTTTTCATATCTTCACAAAATTGTGTAATCATCACCATATCAATTTTAAAGCATTTTTATCACTCCAAATCTAAATGTCATACTTATTACTAGCTACTTCTTAATTTCCCCAATCTGCCCACTAATTTATTCTACTTTATGTCTCTCTGTAGAGAGTGCCTATCCAAAAATTTCATATCAATAGTATCATATAATGATAATGCATGATGTCTTTCCTGAAAATGCCTGCTTACGTCTAGTCTGTGACTGTTATAAACTCACTCGAAGGTAATGTCAAAGTTTTTAGGCTCTCTGAGAACAGAATCACAGGTCTCTGTTACTCTACTCCCTGGTGTAAATTGATTTATTTTCAAGATAAAAGTCTACAGAAGCTATTAACAGGTAGCTCCCTGGATGACTTCTTTCACTTAGCATAGTGTTTTCAAGGTTCTTTCACATTGTAGCATTCTTTTTCCCCCACTGTGATACTGGGCTTTGAATCCAGGAACCCTCTACCACTGAGCTACATCCTCATCCTGTTTTATTTAATTTGGACAGAGTCAAACTTGCAATCCTTCTGTCTCAGCCTCCTGAGTAGCTGGGATTACAGGTGTGCAGCACCACCATGCCCAGCAACTTTGTTAGTTTTTATTGCTAAATAATATTCTAAGGAATGAATATGCCAAATTTTATTTATCTGTTAATCATTTGATGAGCATTTTAGGTTGTTTATAATAATTTTAGGACATTATCAATTATGTTTTATGAGCAGTTGTGTACAAGTTTTTGAGTAGGCATCTGATTTCTTATCTATTGAGTGTGTATCTAGAATTAAAATCAGTAGATAAGATGTAATTCCATGTTTACAGTTGTAGAAAATGACAAACTTTTTTAAAGGTAGCTGCACCATTTTACATTCTACCAGCACTTTCTGGAGATTCCCATTTTTCCTTGTTCTTATTGACATCTATTATTTTTCTTTTTACTACAGCCATGCTAGTGAATATTAAGTTATAATAATTTTGATTTCCTTGACTAATGATGCTGAGCAGATATTTATGTTATTGGTGGTTTATATATCATCTTTGAAGATCTGTCTGGTCAAATATTTTGCTTAATTTTTTTTCATGTGGGTTTTGATTCTTTTTGCTGTTGAGTTGTAAGAGTTCTTTACTATAAATATGATCTACCAGACATCTAAGCCATTCTATGGATTGGCTTTTTATTAAGAAACGTGAGTTTTCACAGACAGAATTCTGGACTGATATTGTGTTTCTGTGTGAACACTTACTATGTCCTCTTATTGCCTTTTGATTTCCATAGTTTATGGCACGAAGTCAGCCATAATCTTATTGGGGTTCTCTTGTATGTGATCACTTCCTTTTCTCTTGCTACATCCAGTATTTTCTCTTGGTTTTTGACTTTAAACATTTTGATTATGTTATGTCTAGACAGACATGAATCTCTTTAAATTTATCTTGCTTGGAATCATTGAGGCTTTTAGGTGTTTTAGAATAATGTTTTTTCATGAAATTTGGGAAGTTTAAAGAATATTTAAATTTTTTGGCTATTTTTCTCTCTATCCTTTTTATTTTAGTAATCCCATTAGTAATATGTTGGTGAGCTTAGTAGATTGCCCCCTTGCTTTGAGACCACGTTTGTTTTTCTTAATTTTTCTTCTGTGTTAATGATTGGTTAGATTGTGTGGATCTATCTTCAAGTTCACTGATTCTTTTTTCTTATAATATGTACTTCTGAACTCCTCTAATAATTTTAAATTTTGATTATTATCTTTTCATCTACATAATTTCCATCTGATTCCTTTATTAAAAATAATTCCAACTCTGTTAATATTCTTATATGATAAGATACTGTCACCACATTGTGTTTTACTTCTTTAAATATAGCTTTCTTTAGTCAATATGTATTTTTTTTGTTGTAGTGGACACAATACCTTTCTATTATTTTTATGTGGTGCTGAGGATTGAACCCACTGCATCATGCATGCCAGGTGAGTGCTGTACCACTGAGCCCCAGCCCTGGCTTCCTTTAGTTCTTTAACATAATTCAAGTAACTCTTTTGAAGTCATTGTATTTCAGCTCCCACATCAGTGCCATCTGAAAGGCAAGGCATATTGTTTGCTTTGCTTTTTTTGTTTATGGTTCAACTTTCATTTTTCTTTGAGTGTCCTTTTTATGTCATTTGAAAGTAGACTAGATAATACAGTATGTTAGGTATGGATAATGATCCTACTTCTTGTGTCAGGCCATATTTTTCATTATTTATTTTGTTTGTTAATGACATGCCTGTACTATTTTGGTAAAGTCTATTTATACTTTAGTGTATAATCTCCTCTGTTGTCACTGCTTTATTTTTTGAGAAGTCAAAAGTTTTAGCAACACTGTCTTTGCCCCTTTCCATGATCTTACTCTTAAGTTTCTGTCTATTGTGTGTCTTTTGCCATCATACACAGTGGTTGTTTTGTGATAACTGACAACTGATGGTTTTATAAAACTCCCTGAGGCATGGATTGTCCCATGGTCTGATTCAGTTGAATTTGGTCTCTTTTAGGAGACAGACTTTGAGGTGAGTCTTGAAGCTTGTTTTGACCCCTGGAAAGTTCTTCTTTACCTGGTTCTATTAAACTCAGAGCTTGTATAAGTTTTAGCTTATTGTTACTATGAAAATACCCGCCTCCTTTGTTCCTTTTAATTGAGTTTTCCAAAATTTCCAATGTTTCTGACATTGTCTTTACTCTTGAACTTATTCATATTCTGTTCCAAATAAAGTCGGTCCCCTAAAGAATATATACAGGACTCTGTCTTCTTGAGGCCTTTTTTTTTTAACCCCTAAGAAAAATATTTGTACCAAAGCTATGGAGGTGGAGGTGGGGACGTTGTTCTGATGTTCTCTGGGAAACACCTCAACTTAACAAAAATGGATGTAAGACTGAATATCTAGAGATCCCTGGTCTTCTTGGTGTAGAAGTTCTGCCCTATGAATAAGCTTAAGCGAGGGTGGTTGGACCTGGTACTTTCACCCTGCCATGCCTATGGTAGAGCTTTAAGCAAGAAAGGGAGTCTTAGATCTCTCAGATACTGTTGACTAAAATAGAGCCTCTGCAACACAGAGCTATGGGATCTAAAAAAGATTGGTACCCCTCTCCTCCTGGGGAGACACTATTGCATTAGATTGGGAACTTAGGGAATCTTGTATTTTTGCCCTTATCTACTTAGAGTAGAGCTACTATCATGGTGTTTTGATAGAGTGAGGAGCATACTATAGCTCAGATGTTAGATACTCAATGTTCTGACAGATATTTAGTAGAATTTCTTAATGAATGGTGCTCCATTTACTATGTGACCTTAGCATTACTTCCAGAGATTTAAAAAAATATTAATTTTCACTAGTTATATTTGTTTCACTTGGGAAAAGGTCATGGATCTCTTCTTGCCAGTATTCCAGATGATTATTCTCCTAGGTTGTTCTTAACTTCAAGAAAAATTAGGAAGCTTGAGTGGCCCTGGAGATGAAAGACTGGAATAGAATTTTAAAGGTTATTTATTGTGCCAATTAAAACTACAACAACAACAAAACAATATCAACATAATCCCAGATCTTATAGTGATGGTATTTCAGGCAGGACTTGGAAAAACTTGCCAAATTATACAAAACATCCTCCTACACAGTCTTTTTGCCAATCATTGCAAATGCATTGTTATTTTTTTGTATTACCAGCCTTCTTCACTCATTATTCTGCCTTAACCCTGTAGGCATTTTAGTTTGCAATTTCTCATAATCAAACATCTTGGAGTTAACAATAAAACAATATCACCTTTATCACCCACCAAATAACTGGTGCTAATCTTTATTTTTAACAAATTTGCTTCTGTGACTTTTGCTTTAGCACTTTTTGTTTTATTTCATTTTATAAAAAATAGGTCAATAATATTTAATGAGTGCTATTTTTATACTAAATAGTAGTAAATAGGGATTTTCACTCTTACCATTTCCATCTGTTTTGGATTTGCTTTGCTACTTCTATTTTTAGCAACACTAAACTTTATATAAATTAGTGAATCAGGGTTAATATGCACATATGCATATATATATATATATATATATATATATATATATATATATATATAAGGTTGTCTTTTAAGTCAGAGAATACAACATTGGAAACAGTGGTTAAGCATTATTTTATTACATTATCATGGAAAGCTTCCCTTTCTTTGGGTTAACATTTCAAAAAATATAAGTAAAGACTATAGAATTTGATTTTAATATTATATATTTGATTTTTTCTTGTTGAATAAGATATTTTTGAAAGGTGCAAACATTTTTTCTTTGAATTACCTTCTAAGTCATTTAATTGCAAAATGTGCTTCCCTCCCCTTTCAATAGATTCTTAATTTGTACTTTTAAAAATACTTATTCTATTGTAAACAAGGAAAGGAGCAACATGTTTGATATAAAAGAAGAACACAATAGAACCATTAATCTGAAAAATAATTTTCCTTACGAATTTCTGTTTCTATTTAAGGGAATACCCCGATGACCTGAATACCTCCCACTAGACCCCATTTCTTCAAGTTACCACAAAGTATAATTGTACCTCCTTGGAGACCAAGGAGGACATTGAAGATCCAAACTATAGCAAGTGGACAGTACAGATACAGGGAATCTTTGTGTTTGCATGTGCAGTGGGAGGTGGTGTGAACTGTAGCAAATATCTAGATAAAATTTTTTCCCAGAAAAAAGTTCTGGAGCTTGATCTAAAGAAAGAAAGAACATTAAGAAATATTCAAAAACATTTAAAAATAAAGATCCTTTTAAAGCTGTAAGCAGAGTGATAAATCTCAATCTAATTATCGGCCCTCAAAAGAAGTAAGGATAATATTACATTTATTCAATTCAGATTGAATTAGAGTTTCAGGTGTGTTATCTTTCAGGAAGGAATAAAAGCTTGAAAAATTTGAACTCTTTGCTAACTCATAGAGTCTTTAATGCCCCCGTTTCCCCTTTTCCCTTGAGAAAGATAGGTACACAGTTTCTTCAGCTTCTTTCTAGTGTTAGTTGATGACATTTTAATGGGATTTAGATAAAGTTTTTCAAGGATTTTAGAAAAAAGATTGGTATTCATGAACTTTTAGGATGACTATTCATTATGTTGATGTTCTCATCTCTAAATCCTCTGGTGTATCCAAAGAGAAGAATTGTGTGAGAAGTGCCTCCCCTTGCAAACACTCTCTAGTCATTGGCCAATGGAAGAGATAAATGTCTACCTGGCTTTGGCAGAACATGGCTGCAATCTCTCCTGAATTCTACTGTTGTTTGATTTCATCAAAAGGCATATTTGCATATGGACTGATAAGGCACCTTGGCATGAGGATCCTGGATTTCATTCAGGCACAGATTTGTCACAGGCTTGATGAAAACTCAATTATGATTTATGTCTATGCAACAGAGTTTCCCATTGATTACTTGCCAGAACCATAATAAAGCAATGTTAGTCCCAAAGCCAATGCTTTGCAGCCATAATCTTTCCTCATATTTTCTATTCTGTGCCTTTGCAGGAGTTTTTTGAACATTCATGAATAATAATGGCTCATAAGAATTATCCTTGGATATGCAAATTTGCTTGTAATAAAAATCCTCTTCTTAGTGGTTAAAGTTCAGTTTGTATTTATTTTTCAATTATTTGGGATTTAATCAGCACTTGCTTATGTGTATTACACTGTTTTAAATTTTGTAGACTATAGAAAAAATGGAAAGTATGGCTCATGTTTTGAAGAATTTGCTCATGGAAAACTGGAGAAAGTATGTCATCCAGACACAAAGATACCAGTGCAGAAGCAATTGCCTTCAAATTTTGGTATGTTGCTCAAAGTGAGCACAATGAGGTGATGACCAGACCAAGCTGTGTATAGCCTGAGAACCTTAAAATATCTAACATGAGCATGTGCTATTGTGTGTCAGCCCCAGTCTAAGTCTATATATTTGAATCATTTAAATCTTATAATAAATTTCATTTATCTCCATTTTGTAGACCAGTTAACTACAGATTGGGGATGGTAAAAGACTTGCCCAAACTTCCACAGGTAAGAGGTGGTGATGCTGGAATGTGTACCCAGGCTCACGGCTCTGTGCAATCAATCTCACTTCAGATGCCCTCCTCTCTACAGAGAATAGGAACAGACAGGCAAATGTCACTGCTTATCTTGACAGCTCAAGGAGTGACAGAACTTTGCCCCTTCCTTGTGGTAAAGAGCAGAGGGGTTGTTGTTCTTTGTTCTTTAGTTTTAGAATCACTAGTCATTGGATAGGCCAGGTCTCCTCATCATTGCTAAAAGCAGCCAATTCCAAAGATTCTTCTTCTGTTCTGCAGAATAATAGTGTTGTGTTTACGGTTGAATTGTGTCCTCCAAAATGATGTGCCAAAGTCCTAAACCCTGGTAACTGAGAATAAGATTTACCAACAATATCTGTGCAGAGATAATCAAATTATTTTGCTTGGCAGCTCTAGGAAACTAATACAGGCTGGAAGTGGTTTTCAGGTGTATGAGGTGGTCTAGTATTAGCTGAAGTCTACTTAAGGTTTTAAGGGGCACCAAATTGCCGCATATTGGCAGAGAGTGAAGCAACTCAAAATCTCTTCAGTGAGATCGAGACATCACATCTCTCATGACCACTTGGAACCTTATACAATTAAATAATTATTTCAATTCATCCTTACTTTAAAGAACTTACCCCCAACAAAATTTGTTTTGAATTAGGTCATTGTGTTAGGACATATAGTTAGATTCTAGAGGTTATTTTCCTTTCTAATCTTATTCAAGGACCCCCTCTCACCAACTTTCTCACTATAATTTATGCTACTGTTAAAACTTACCTGGTTGGATGAAGAGTGTAATTTATTCCATATTTTAAAAGGACAATTCTCCCTATTCCAAATTATAGCCTTCCTAAATTTTCCTAAAATATATGCCAGGTATTTGATTGTAAAGTTACAAATTTAGTTCTCATAGGCCCATATTTTCTTTTAATGAGAAACAGATCACTGTTATCTTTGTTTAGAAAAATATAGTAGAAATATCAAATTGTTGCTGCATTTATTAACAGTTCTTTGGTTTTAATCCTTGTGTTTGAAATTTGGTTGCCTGAGGAGATCGTGAGCTCTGGCTAGACAGCACCTTAGGTCCAGACATTTATATAAAACTGACCCTACCATGATTCTGCTCAGATCAGAGCCAATAGGAACACTCTTTTGACACAGCTAACCATTGTTTTTGAGGTTACAAATGATTGTATGTAAATGTCTTTTCTTTAAAACTTGGTTCTTAATGACCTGGTTGGGCTGACTTCAACCCCTCCTTCTCCTGGTATTAAGAAGACTGCACAAACATCATTTCTAACATGAATATTGAGGGGTTTTTTTTTTTTTCAAATAAGGAGTGGCTTTAACAGGTCTCTGACCCCACTGGCCAATTATTGTCCAGAAATAAAAGCCTCTGGTATGACTGTTAGCCTTTTCTTCTTCATCTTATTTTTTTTCTAAAAATGTTATTTTCTTTCCTAGAGGTCTTCATCTTTTAGCTGGCTTATAAATAATTAACAATTTCATACAATGCATTGCTATTTCCTTGATGTGCATTTCACAATGGCTTATCCTGGGACATACACTAGAAAGTATTCTAATTAAAGCTAACAATGTTTTCAGAGCTCTGTTGATATTTTCTTTTGGCTAAGCTAGGTATCCTGTTGTCTTCAGTTAATGCAGCTAAAGCTATTTTGGCCATGAGAAATGGAGTGGAAATTTGAGACCTCAATTGCCTATACTTCTGGGTCGGCAGTGGGTTCAAAATATTTTTTTTTTTAAAGAAAGATCATTTTCTTGTCAGTGTACTGTTTCCTTATCTTGTAAGGGAGTGGGCTATCTATCCATCATTCATGTGCTTTTCCAAGCTTCTCAGCTTCTGCAAAAGGACATGAACCCCAGTCCAACTCTAGAGTTTGCTCAAGTACTGGCAGATGAACCTAATGGCACAGGGAATAGCCATTCTCGATGCATTGGCCACATTTAATCACACACTTGTCACTATGCAATATTGATCAAAAGCTAGGAGAGAATTGCTAAATTTATCTCCTTCAAGATACTCAAAATTAAAAGTCTGGGTTAAAGCTGATGTATGGTGGCTGGAACATTACCTTTTTCTTTTCTTTTCTTTCTTTCTTTTTTTTTTTTTTTGGTGTTGGCCATTTCTGCCTTTTCTTTTCCCCTTTCCAATATAATTCCTTTTTTGTTCTGTATGGTGTCTGGCATGTGGCACTAGTTTACATCTTTATAGCAGCACCAGGGACCTTGCTCCATGGATTATGAAGAAACTATGATGGTTTTCATTACATCACCTCTTTATGAAGATCCTGGTGAAAGTTTTTGTCTTGTCTGAGTACCAAGAATAATTAGACCTCCCCAGGAAATTTGGACTGTTAGTGTTCCATGGACACTGCAAATTGTGTAACTAACTGATAAATTTCTCTTTTCATGTTGGCTGCTAGAAAATTTAGGGCCAGATTTATGGCCCATATATTCACATGTATGGATTATTATGTTATGCATTTTTAGACTCATTCTTGGATCAATTTCATCTCCACTCTTGTTTTACTTTCTTCTTTTGCCCCACTTTTAACTGATGTTATTGGGTCATCTTCTATGTGTCTTGGTATAAGCTGCTTTGAATCTTTTCTAGGATAGATCAAAGTATAAAAACAAACACACATACATAAATGGAACAATTTCAAATAGAGTTTTGAAGGGAGTGCTGCAGGGATTGGTAAGGAGAAAATGAGGCTTCCAGAGTTAGGTGATGACATTCTTTCAATTTTATTCATACTTCCAGGAGTCATGCTTATATATATTTGGAAGACAAATGTGAGAAAACACTGAACATTTTATTGATAATTCAGGTGAATCATTATCGCAATAACTCAAATAATTTAAAGATAAGAAGCATTATGCTGACTTTATCTGCCTAGAAATCTTTTGATCTCAAGGTTCCATTTTCATTCATTAATTGAAGGAGGTTAAAGACTGGCCAATCATTGCTTTACACCAACTATCAGACTGCTGTCTAGCACATGGTTGACAATCAGCATATATTTGCTGAATGAATGAATGAATAAAATGGATATGAGGTGTGGACTGCATTTGTGCCATCAAGATGAAACTGATTTGACCTTGGGAAGGCAATGACAGGGACTTCACTTATGCCCAATTGTGCCCCAGTCTAAGATAAAATATATTTTATAGTCAATATCCCAGAAAGCTATTTAATGTTATCATTTTTACACACACTTTGAAATTCGGTTTTCAGTGTGGAGCTTCCCCCAAGATGATTACTTTGTAAAAGAATCATCCTCTATTGGGGGTTAGAATAATGAACTCTGAAGCTCAGAAGACTCTGAAGACCTTTTGCTCCTCCCCTTGAAAGTGAAGATCTAACCACTAGGAATTGATATCCTCTGATGGAAATCACTTAGTGCATTTACATGGAGGCCATGTGATCTGGTGGCCATGCAGTCAGTTGAGAGACAGATAGTTCCTGCTAGAATTCTACTCATCCAGGGATAACAGTTCCTACTTCATAGGTCTGTCTGGAGAATATTTTACACAATAATGAATGCAAAATATTTACAACTGTGCTTGTTACTATTTAAATCAAGAGCTCCAAATGATGTTTAAGATGCATTACTACAAAGTAAAGCATAACTAATCTGAAAGTTTGAAGTCATCTTCCTGTGTAAATATTTTCCTGACACCCAAGCAGAATGGATTGTTTTCTTCTCTGAAACATATAGAGATTTTTTTTCCATGCACACCATTCCCCACCTCTTAAATAGTAACCTTTGTTCCTAAGTCCTGATCCATTTTGAGTTGAGTTTTGTGCATGGTGAAAGATAGGGGTTTAATTTCATTTTGTGGTATATGGATTTCAATAGAGACCCTACAGAATGGGAGCAAATTTTTATCACATGCACATCAGATAGAGCAGTAATTTCTAGGGTATATAAATAACTCAAAAATTTAAACACAAAAAACCCAAATAACCCAATCAATAAATGGGCCAAGGACCTGAAGATGATAAACAATCAATCAATAACTATATGAAAAAACGTTCATTATTGCTAGCAATTAGAGAAATGCAAATCAAAACCAATCTAAGATTTCATTTCAGTCTGGTCAGAATGGCAGCTATTATGAATACAAACAACAATCAGTGTTGGTGAGGATGTGGGAAAAAGGTACACTCACACACAGCTGATGGGACTGCAAATTGGTACAGCCAATTGGAGATTTGTATGTATGTATTTGCAGTATGGATATTTCTTGGAAAATTGGGAATGGAACCACTATTTGACCCAGCTATCCTGTTTCTCAGTCTATACCCAAAGGACTTCAAAACAGCATACTACAGGAACACAGCCACATCAATGTTTAAAACATTGACCCAATTAACAATAGCAAAACTGTGGAACCAAACTAGGTGCTCTTCAATAGATGAAATGATAAAAAATGTGGCATATATACATAATGGAATATTACTCAGCAATAAAAGAGAATAAAATCATGGCATTTGCAGGTAAATGGATGGAGTTAGAGAAGATAATGCTAAGTGAATTTAGCCAATCCCCAAAAAAACAAATGCCGAATGTTTTCTTTGATATAAGGAGGCTGATCCATAGTGGGATAGGGAGAGGGAGCATGGGAGGAATAGATGAACTCTAGATAGGGCAGAGGGGATGGAGGGGAAGGGAGGGGGCATGGGGATAGAAATTATGGTGGAATGTGATGGTCATTATTATCCAAAGTACATGTATGAAGATACGAATTGGTGTGATTATACTTTGTATATAACCAGAGATGCAAAATTGTGCTCTATGTGAGTAATAAGAATTGTAATGCATACCACTGTCATATATAAATTTAAAAAATCAAAAAAATAGCAATCCTTGAAAAGCAGGGTCTACCCACATGATTGGGCACTTAACAAGTGCCTTTTTGGTTTATTTTAATAATTATCAATAACTTCCTTTATCGAAATTAATGTAGTGTTCTGGGACCAATGTGTGGTACACACAGAGGCAAATCCAATTATTCAAATTATGAATCTTTTGTTGTAGTTCAACTGTGTTAGAGAAGAACAATTCAGTTGCATTTGTTGTCTATTTTAGTGTTTTCAACATTAGCCTGATTGACATTTTGCTGGATAATTCCAGGCTGTCCTGTGCAGTATAGGAAGCTGAGCAGCATACCAGACTAGACATCCTGCCTTTTCCACCAGCTGTAACAGTAACATAATATGTCTGGACATTGGACATGTTTTCTGGAAAGCTGAACCACCCCCACTTGAAGTGGATAGATTACTTCAAATAGTCACATCTCTTCATTATATTTTATAATAAATCTCTAGAATATGCTTTGAAGTAAGATCATGGAGTCTTCTTTCTTAGGTAATTTAAAATCAGAATAGTGATTTTCAGTTCTGGAAGGTTTGGAAATTTGGGTCAAATTAAATTTTAAGATATCTCTTAATTAAAGATAAGAATGTTCCATATGCCTTTGGGGGGCAACAGGACTCCTCTATGCACACCTATATAAATATTTAGAACACAAGCTGCACTTTGTCCTTCTATGATGTATTATATAAGGACCTGTTAGTGAAAATTACTGAGAAATGATCACAAATCTTATCTCCTTTGAAATATTTTTTGCTGTTTATCACTTTCCAATTTACCAAGAATTCCTTGTCCATTCCAGCTGCACAAGTCATCCTGAGTGATTTTCTTGGTTTATTGATGATAGTATAGTAGAACAGCAGGTTTGCAGTGGCTGTGGCTACACTCTTGGAGCCTCTCCGAATGTCAGCAGTGCTGTTACACATGGTACTCTGACTTGGCTTCTATAGCAGACTCTCAGCACCCACTCCAACTCTCTCTAGCTGCCCCACCCCACAGATAATCAGAGGATTGTGCAGAACAATCCTGAGTTGTTCAAAGAGCATAGCCCACGGCCCAGTGTTTGCTGTTTATTTGTGGCAATAGACCAAGAATGATATGGCAGTAGCTTTATGGACGTGCTTAGGAAAAAGTTGTACCAACAGCACCTGTGGCTGTCTCTCACAGCCTTCTACTGTCACTGAAAACAATGCTGAACATATTGGAGGAGTGTAGACATGTTCTGGGAAAACATGCATTAGGAATGCACCCAAACTCACAGTGCCCTTGGGCCTGTCAGCCCATCCTGTTTTAGGTATATGTCACTGAGCATGTGAGGGAAAGTCAAGGTAGTGCATACTTTATCAGGTGCCTATTTATCTTATTGGCTAAGATGGGGATTGAGTCAAGGGAGAATATAAAGAAGCTCCAAGTTAGTTCTGAAAGCCACCTGTCCCTGTAAGTGACTCCTCACTCCACGCAAAATAAGTTTGACTAAAGATTCTCCCCAAACTCTCCTCAAACTTCAATTATATATGTGACCCAGTTAAAATAATTCATACTTAAATCTTCAGATGCAAAATGATCCAAATTTAAAATGTCTGCAACTTCATAAAGTGGGAAAATGCTAGTGACAGGAAGATTGACTAAATGAAGATACCACAATAAACTAACTTAGTAGCTCTGGGTTAAAGCAGCATTGTGCAAAAAGATGTATAAATACCTCACAAAGAAAGGTCTACACTTATTTAAGTATTGTCTTAGCACAGTTTGTATGAAGCATGGAAGAAAATTTATTTTGAACAAAGTGACTTGTATTGGCACAGCGTTTTTTTGACTATTATTTCAAGCTATGGCTTTTATATGTTTTTGTTCTCTTTGACTGATATTTAATGAGTACATTTTATTTTATTTTTATTTTTAAATATGCATTTATTTTACTTATAGTTGGACACAATACCTTTATTTTATTTTTTTGTGGTGCTGAGGATCAAACCCAGTGCCTCATGTGAGCCAGGCAAGCCTCTACCACTGAGCCCCAGCCCCAGCCCAAATGAATACATTTTAAAGAACATTTTTGGTATTTTATATCTAGGGTACTAGCTATAGCAACTGAAATTTGTAAAATGGTACAATGTAGCTCTTCCAACATGGTTCCACCAGTTATACACCAATAAATAAAAGTGATTTTAAGGATGATTAATCATAATCATTATGAAGCACTTTGGCCAAGCCAACATCTGTTTCCATGAATATGGCAGCCGGCCATCATGGTTTTGTAATTTATATGTTTTAGTTATTGTTCCCAGATGACTATGAGGGCCATTCTATACAATATGACCTTTTAACTTTAACCCCAATGGGCTTGAAAGTGGTTTGCACACATCCCTTCATCCTTTTAAGAAGTTTTTGTAGAAAAGTTGTGGAGAGCTGAGGAAACAAAGCAGGATTTCAAAGGTCTTCTCATTATTGCTTTCTGGAAGAGGTAAAGTGAAAAGAGTACAGGGGTGATAACTCCGGTAATGAGAACTGATAGTGCTTATAAGATGGTGAGTGAATTGGAGACCTAAGGACCCACAAGGCTAGAAGTAATCAGTTCTAGGGTTCTACAGCACAGAGGGGCGACTGACCATAGGTCACAGCAACCTTTATATATTTTATGAATAACTAGAAGAGAGGAGCTTGAAGTCTCCAAACACACAGTAATGATAAGGAGATGGAAATGTTATTTATTTTGATTTGACCAGTACACAATGTTTACAGGCATTGAAATATCACTGTTGCACTAATAACATACTAATATTATGTGGTAATGAAAAATTAAATGTCAGGTGTTGTGGTGTAAGCCTGTAGATTTAGTGACTTGAGAGGCTGTGGAAGTAGGATCATAAGTTTGAGGCCAGCCTCAGCATCTTAGGGAGAACCTTGGCAACTTAGCAAGATCCTTTATCAAATTGAAAATTAAGAATTGGGGACATAACTCAGTGGTAAAGCACCCCAGAATTCAATCCCTGTACCAATAAATAAATAAACAAATAAATAAAATTGAGATGGAAATGCTAACTACTCAAATTTGATCATTACACTTTGTATACATGTAACAAACTCTCACACCATATCCTATAAATATGTACAAGTAAAATAACAACAATAATAAAATTTTAATAAAAGCCTCTCAAGGCACTGGAGAAACTGAGGACCAGAAGTTGGAGTGTCTCGCTATGTACATCACACTGAAACTGAGTGCAAAGCTAATTTACACCAGGTCTTCTGACTTTCAGGCCATAGTATATCTTTTCTTCAACTATTTTAGACAAATACTCTATTTAGTTAGCTCTTTATTGAAGGAATGCACATTAAACCTTATGTGCCAAACATTAGCTCAGTGCTGGCAAAGTAATAGAAAGTCAATGGGAAGTCAAAACCTATACTAGTTCCTGCCCCCATGGCTCAGAAACAGGCCACTGGCAGAGGTTCCCATTAAGCAAAATTGCACAAGCAAAAGGTTAGTGTCGCTGTGGCAAGTAGGTGAGATCTGTTGAATCATAAAGGCCAGACAAGCATTTGGTCTAATTTCACAGGTAAAACAGAGTTTGCTGGGGTAGTGTTATGGCTTCAATATGAGATGTATCCCCCAAACTCCTGTTAATACAGGAATATTCAGGGGTAAACGTTTAGATCATGAGAGCTGTAACCTAATCCGTCCATCCTAGTTTGAACGACTGGTTGGTAACTGTAGGGAATGGGTGCAGCTGGAGAAGGGGGGTCACCAGAGGCATGTCTTGGAGGGATGCATTTTTATTGTGGCCCCTTATCTTCTCTCTCTGCTTCCTGCCCTTCCCTAAGTGAGCAGCTTTCCTCTGTGGGGCTTTCCCCCCATCACTGGCCCAGAGCAGTGGAGTTGGCTTTCTGTGGACTGAGACCTCTGAAATTATGAGTGTCAAATAAACTTTTCTTCCTCTAGGTTGTTCCTGTTGTGTGTTTTGGTCATGGTGTCACTTGAGCTGAGATCTGAAGAAGGACTTAATTATGTAAAAATGAGAGGAAATAGCATGTCAAGGACCAGCATTTGCAAACACCCACTACAAGAAGATATGTATACCAGGAGTATAGAAATCTGGGACAAAATTATCCAAGGTTGGATTATGCAGGACCTGTGCAGCCCATGATGAAACTTTCTGTCTCTATTCTGGTTATAGTAAGGATCCACGTGAGTAGATAACTTGTTTGACTTGTAGCAGAATGAGAAACAGTAGGAAGGAACTAATGCTTGAAATTTCTCTCTAGCTTGGAAGATAGGAACATGACCTGGTCTTTGCTCCCTTAAGCACTCTTTTGTAATATGTTCTCCTTATTTTTTTCTGTGGAGATTAGTTGCTGAGAACAGTAGGAGAGCCCTGAGATCTTTTCCTTCTTTGACTAGTCTGGTTTCATATGCTGCCTATCTAGCTGTTCAGGAAGATCATGCAACAGCATCTTATCCTGGGGCCTAAGGTATAGGCATAGTATAAATCTTTCTCTTTCCATACACAGGAATCAAAATATTTCTTCCATATTGTGGGTATATAGAAAAACACATGAAGCACACCTACCTGCATTAGTTTTCTATGCTGTGTACTAAATCACCATACATTCAGCAGCTTCCAACAATACACATTTATCATCTCACAGCTTTTCTGGCCCAGGAGTCTGCACATGGCTTAGTTGTGTCCTTTACAAGTTTCCTATCAAGGTGTCAGTCAGGGCTGCATTCTCAGATGGAGGTGCCAATGGGGAAAGGCCCATTTCCAGGCTCACTCAGGGTGTTGGCATAATTCACTTTCTCGTGGCTGTGAGATTTACAGGATTTACAGCAACATACTTCTTCAAAACCAACACGGAAAGCAAAACCCTAGAGCCAGCTGGCTAGCAAGATGGAGTCCCATATCATGTAATGAAATTAAAGCAGAGACATCCCATCAACTCTTGCCATATTTTATTCTTACAGTTTCTGTCCACACATAAAGGAAGTTGCTAAAAACAAGGGCATGAACCACAAGAGTCAGGGATTGTGCAGCCAGCAGTCTGCCACACTACCTGTACCCCAACCTCACAGACACAGGCACAGGGAATGCCTACGCCAGACATGCGCTCTTCCCGACTGATTCTGCCAGGGAGCTTCCTACACTGCTTGGCTGCACCTAATCGCATGGGTAAACCTTAACAGCCAGTGAAAATCCTCCCTGCGCAGCATCTTTCCCAGATCTACATCTCCGCTTTGCTTTCAGATTTCTCAAGCTCTTCTTAGCTCTTACTTCTTGTTTGACGAACCTTACATTTTCATTCTTGATACGCACTTAATAGGTCAAGCTCCATCTTGCTCTGGTTCCTATCTCTTGAGGCCGGTTTGCTTTTTCTTGAGTGCCTTCAGTACCACATTTCTCCACTGTGTCCCTGGGCAGTCGCCTGCCCTGTCCTGACCAATCAGACAAGCTCCTCCTTCAGTGGGAGCCGCAGTACTGCCTTAGCGTCTGTCATAAGCAGGTGAGAGAATAAAAATCAGCCTGATGTCATGCAGTAGTATGATTTGTCTTTTCCAGATTGGCATATATATGGAACCACATACTAGGAATTCTGTTGAGTCCACCTTTTCCCCCTCACTTAACCCAATGGCTTTGCGATGTCTCCAAGTTGTTACACTTGTCAATAGGTTGCTTCTCTCAACTGATAAGTATTCCATTTTAAAAATGGTCAGCTCTTTTTTTTTTTTTTTAAATTTAGCAGTTGGGAAGTTGGCAGTTTGGAACAATGCTCAATAATTCTGGATCCAGGTTTACATATATGTTTTTTGGTAGACATGTGTTTATTTCTCTTAGATAAATAGTTGGGGAATGACTGCAACCAAAATGATCTTTTAGAGGTGAAGTGATGAACGATCTACATACCAGAAGTATGACATGTTGAGGAGATGGTATTTGGGGGATGCAACAAGAGATGGCTGAATGCTTTTTCAAATACCAATATTGCTATTGCCTTAATATTATTCTTGTGTGTTTGTGTGTTTGTGTGTGTGTGTGTGTGTGTGTGTTTGCCAAAGCAGAACTGGATAAAAGGGTAGAGTTGATTTCTCAGGGCCTAATCTTTGACTATGCAGATGAAATTCAAGATCATTATCCTTTTCTAGTGTGCTCTCCACAGACTTGTAGATTTATTGTTGCTCTGTCTCCAAGGATGAACCTTCTGGTAGGACATGCACACCATCTTCTAAAGGTCCCTTTTTAAAGATGCTGGGGCTCACTGAAGGTTCCATGTTAAAGATGCTGAGGCTTTCTTGGAAAAACTTCCACTAGCTCTCTTGCTTTGTTTTCTGTCTCTGTTATTGACTGGAATTCCTCTGCTAGCATCACTGATGTTCTCTCTCCAGGTAGCCCTTGCTTCAGCAGTACAGATGATGTGTGATTCCTTGACTACACCTCTGCACAAGTAGCCCCTCTCCTGTGATTTTCTGTTTTTTTCCTCCTGAACTGATAGACCCTCTTCTTCCTTTCTAGAATAATACTTTTACATTATTATGACATTCTTACTTGACCAATGAATCACAGGCATTTGCACAAATGATAAGAATATTTTCTTGGATTTTTTTCTTTCTATATGACTTCTCTGGTGCAACCTGTGTCTTTCTTTATTCTTTGTGTGTTTGTTTGTGTCTCAAAGACCTAGCCTGGGTCCTTGTGGATTGCATAATAGATGGAGCACCAACTGCTGTGGTTGATGAATGAATGGTAAGTTCTCCAGGGATTTTTCTCTAGTTCATCCTCATCCTTTAGAGGAGATCAGCATTTAGGTGAGTAAACTGACACCAAAAAAGGAACAGGACTCCTGGATGTAAAGGCAGGTTTGGGGTGGAAAAGAACTGGGGCTTGAGTCTGGAGCCTGACTCTGTTGCCTCAGGTGGGTTTTCTCGCTCCTAAGGGATGAGCTGATGAATTGAAAGAAATTATTAGGAACAGGTTATGGTGATGGTGGTGTGACAGAGACAGAGAAAGGCACATTAGGTCAGATAGGGCCAAATCCTCAGCTGATCCAGAGAGTGGGGAAAGAAAAGGGAGGCCACAGAGGCATCATATGCTGGACTATGGCCTTTGGCATTGTTTTATCATCCTATAAGATAAAAGATTCAGCAAAAAATGTTGCAAGGTGTTGCATTAGCCAATTTACCAGCTGTTTTCTTTTGATTTCTCCTTCATTTCTTCCTTCACCATGGCTTGCTAGGCCAAGGAGGGAGGTTTCAGGATACTCTAAGGAGGGCAGGAATAAAGGGGACGATGAGAATTGCTTAAAGGAGTATTCCACGACTCCTAAATAGAGAAGAGGACTGTTTCAGTCTTTTACTTCAGTGAGGCACATGGCTTTCTCCTCTGACCAGAAACTTCCTCTTTGAAAATGTGACTCTGGTAGATGGTGGCATTCAGGCTGCCCTTCACTCTATACCCTGCATGGGAGGTAAGTTTTGCTTTACATCATCAAAATGTCTGTTAGATGTGGTACACCATACAGGACCTTTTGATCTTACTTTGGCATCTCTTTGAGCCTATGAGAGCTGGTATGCAATCCTGCCATGACCAGAGCTCCTGCCAAGACAGGGATGCTGATAACTCTGTCATCTCCTTATAGAGAGACCAGCTCCCCAGTGTGTCACAGAGGAGAGAGTTTCACCCAGGCTTCTTGACTAGTAATCTTGGGGATGCAGATGGAAACAGCAATTAGTCACAATTTCCACCCATCAGAGTAATGCAAAATGAATCGACTACTGAGTAGTGTATGCATGATAGAGCCAATCTGGAGAGCAATTAGGCAGTTCCTGAAAATAAAACTAGAAGTGCACATACATTTCACTTGTAAACCAATGTCTCAAAGTAACTTTGCTTTTATTTATTTATTTATTTTTTATTATTGGTTGTTCAAAACATTACAACGCTCTTGACATCATATTTCATACATTTGATTCAAGTGGGTTATGAACTCCCATTTTTACCCCGTATACAGATGGCAGAATCACATTGGTTACACATCCACGTTTTTACGTATTGCCGTACTAGTGACTGTTGTATTCTGCTGCCTTTCCTATCCTCTACTATCCCCTCTCCCCTTCCCTCCCATCTTCTCTCTCTACCCCATTTACTGTAATTCATTTCTCTCCCTTTTTTTCTTTTTCCCTTTCCTCTCACATCCTCTTATATGAAATTTTGTATAACAATGAGGGTCTCCTTCCATTTCCATGCAATTTCCCTTCTCTCTCCCTTTCCCTCCAACCTCTCATCCCTGTTTAATGTTAATCTTTTTCTCATGCTCTTCCTCCCTGCTCTGTTCTTAGTTGCTCTTCTTATATCAAAGAAGACATTTGGCATTTGTTTTTCAGGGATTGACTAGCTTCGCTTAGCATAATCTGCTCTAATGCCATCCATTTCCCTGCAAATGCCATGATTTCGTCATTTTTTATTGCTGACTAATACTCCATTGTGTATAAATGCCATATTTTTTTACCCATTCATCAATTGAAGGGCATCTAGGTTGGTTCCACAGTCTAACTATTGTGAATTGTGCTGCTATGAACATCGATGTAGCAGTATCCCTATAATATGCTCTTTTAAGGTCTTCAGGGAATAGTCCGAGAAGGGCAATAGCTGGGTCAAATAGTGGTTTCATTCCCAGCTTTCCCAGGAATCTCCATACTGCTTTCCAAATTGGCCATACCAATTTGCATTCCCACCAGCAATGTACAAGTGGACCCTTTCCCCCACATTCTTGCCAGCACTTGTTGTTTGCCTTCATAATGGCTGCCAATCTTACTGGAGTGAGATGTTATCTTAGGGTGGTTTTGATTTGCACTTCTCTGACTGCTAGAGATGGTGAGCATTTTTTCATGTACTTGTTGATTGATTGTATGTCCTCCTCTGAGAAGTGTCTGTTCAGATCCTTGGCCAATTTGTTAATTGGGTTGTTTGTTTTCTTATTGTTTAATTTTTTAAGTTCTTTTTATACTCTGGATATTAGGGCTCTATCTGAAGTGTGAGGTGTAAAAATTTGTAACAAGGATGTAGGCTCCCTATATACCTCTCTTATTGTTTGTCTTGCTGAGAAAAAACTTTTTAGTTTGAGTAAGTCTTATTTGTTGGTTCTTGTTTTTAACTCTTGTGCTATGGGTGTCCTATTAAGAATGCGGAGCCCGACCCCACAATATGTAGATCGGAGACAACTTTTTCTTCTATCAGATGCAGAGTCTTTGATTTGATATCAAGCTCCTTGATCCATTTTGAGTTAACTTTGTGCATGGCGAGAGAAAGGGATTCAGTTTCATTTTGTTGCATATGGATTTCTAGTTTTCTTAGCACCATTTGTTGAAGTTGCTATCCTTCCTCCATTGCATGCTTTTAGCCCCTTTATCAAATACAAGATAGTTGTAATTTTGTGGATTGGTCTCTGTGTCCTCTATTCTGTACCATTGGTCCACCCACCTGTTTTGGTACCAGTACCATGCTGTTTTTGTTACTATTGCTCTGTAGTACAGTTTGAATTCTGGTATTGCTATACCTCCTGATTCACACTTCCTGCTTATTATAATTGCTTTTTCTGTTCTGCGTCTTTTATTTTTCCATATGAATTTCATGATTGCTTTATCTATTTCTACAAAAAAATGCCATTGGGATCTTGATTGGCATTGCATTAAACCTATAGAGAACTTTTGGTAATATCGCCATTTTGATGATGTTAGTTCTGCCTATCCATGAACAGGATATATTTTTCCATCTTCTAAGATCTTCTATTTCTCTCTTTAGGGTTCTGTAGTTTTTATTGTATAAATCTTTCACCTATTTTGTTAGGTTGATTCCCAAGTGTTTTATTTTTATTTTTTTGAGAATATTATGAATGGGGTGGTTTTCCTTATTTCCATTTCAGAAGATTTGTCGCTGATATACAGAAATGCCTTTGATTTATGTGTGTTGATTTTATATCCTGCCACTTTGCTGAATTCATTTATTAGCTCTAGTAGTTTCTTTGTAGACCCTTTTGGGTCTTCTAGGTATAAGATCATGTCTTCCACAAATAGTGATAATTTAAGTTCTTCTTTCCCTATCTTTATGCCATTAATTTCTTTTGTCTGTCTAATTGCTCTGGCCAGTATTTCGAGAAGTAAATTGAATAGAAGTGGTGAGAGAGGGCATCCTGTCTTGTTCCAGATTTTAGAGGGAATTCCTTCAGTTTTTCTCCATTTATTAATATGCTAGCCTGAAGCTTAGCATAGATAGCTTTTACAATGTTGAGGTAAGTTCCTGTTATCCCTAGTTTTTCTAGTGTTTTGAACATAAAGGGATGCTGTACTTTGTCAAATGCTTTTTCTGCATCTATTGACATGATCATATGGTTCTTATCTTTAAGTCTATTGATGTGGTGAATAATTTTTATTGATTTCCCTATATTGAACCAGCCTTGCATCCCAGGGATGAATCCTACTTGATTATGGTGTACAATTTTTTTGATATGCTTTTGTATCCAATTCGCCAGAATTTTATTGAGGATTTTTGCATCTATGTTCATTAGAGATATCGGTCTGTAGTTCTTTCTTTGAAGTGTCTTTTCTGGTTTCAGGATCAGGGTGATGTTGGCCTCATAGAATGAATTTGGAAGAGCTCCTTCTTTTTCTATTTCCTGAAATAATTTGAAAAGTATTGGCATAAACTCTTCTTTAAAGGTTTTGTAAAACTCCACTGTATTTCCATCTGGTCCCGGGCTTTTCTTGGTTGGAAGTCTTTTGATGGCTTCTTCTATTTCCTCCTTTGTTATTGGTCTGTTTAAATTGTGTGTATCTTCCTGACACAATCTGGGCAAATCATATGACTTAAGAAATTTATCGATATCTTCACTATTTTCTATTTTATTGGAATATAGTATTTCAAAATAATTTCAAATTATCTTCTGTATTTCTGTAGTGTATGTTGTGATATTGCCTTTTTCATCACATATGTTACTACTTTGAGTTCTCTCTCTCCTTCTCTTTGTTAGCATGGCTAAGGGTCTGTGGATCTTTTTTTTTTTTTTTTGAAGAACCAATTTTTAGTTTTGTCAATTTTTCCATGGTTTCTTTTGTTTCAATTTTGTTGATTTCTGCTCTGTCACCTTAGAGTTCAACCTGGAGACACCATCATGGGTGGAGAGCAACACTACAGGGAGCGGTTTCTCATGCCTGTCATCCCAGCTCGGGAGGCCGAGGCAAGAGGATGGCAAGCTGGATGCCAGTCTCAGCAACTCAGTGAGGCCCTGAGCAACTCAGTGAGGCCCTGTCTCCAAATAAATTCAAAAGAGGGATGGGAGGTGGCTCTGTATTTAGGTGCCCTGGGTTCAATCCCTAGTGCCCCTCCTCAAAAAAAAAAAAAAGAAGAAGAAGAATTGAGGGTCAGTGCTCTCCTGACAAATGGGGAGGACTTCTGCTGGCAGGTGACCATTGGGCTCCCTGTGAGCTGATATGGAAATGTCCCAAAGGCAGAGACACACAGCCACAGGATCAGACACTCAGGCCACTTCCCACTGTTCAAGGGGGGCATTATCTATTCATGCCATCACTTGCCTTCTCTAGACAACCAACCAGGACAAGAACAGTCAAGACAGGAAGCTAAGGGCCAGCTCTCCTCTGCCTGGGATCCATCTGAGAGCCTATAAAAAAGGCTATTGGAAAACACACAAAAGACAAACCACATTCTGTGTTTGATGAACCAAATTCCCAGCTCCTGAACCCCAAGACAAACTTCCCAAACAAAGCTGGGTGCAGCTGTGAACACCTCGAGTCCCAGCAGCTCCAGAGGCTGAGGCTGGAGGATCATGGGTTAGAGGGTAGCCTCCACAACACTGAGGCCCTGAGCAACTCAGGGAATTCTATCTCTAAATAAAATGCAAAATATGGTGGGGATAGGGCTCAGGGTTCCAGGGCCCCTGGGTTCAATCCCTGGTAGAAAAAAAAAAAAAGAAATTTCCCAGACAACATGAAGGTATCAGAAAACTCTGTCAAGTTTGGAAAATTCTGGGCTTTTAAGCCCACTTTGATTTTTTATAATAGAACCTTTTCTATTCTGCAAAGAGGAAATTCCTCCAAATGGAATGCCTGCCCATACTCACTGTGAGGGCACAGTGACATGTAATTCCTCCAGGAGGGTAAAAAAGGCATTCCTATCTCTCAGCCATTCATATATTTCTAGAAGTTTCTCAGTGGTGACAAGTAGACAGGTGAAGGCCTGGTGGACAGTGGGCCAAGCTGGTGGCCAGGAGAGGGGCTGCAGGCGCTGTCTATGGCCACGACAGCACAAAGGACATGGGTTTTATCTGCTGGCTCGGGTTTCCAAGTCCTTGACAGGGACCTTTATCATGGCAAAGGAGTGGCACAGACAGGAACAGATGAACTTCTCTCCCTCCCTCTGCATCTCTGCAGGAATTCAAAGGTGCAGGGACAGAAGACTGCTGTCTGAGGGGAGGACATGGCCTGCCCTTTCATTCTGTGGCAGAATCTAGAAATTTCTCCTCACCAGCTGCCATCAAAAGCCCCTGCTGTGTCCCAACCCCCCCATCCCAAGGGCGACTCCCATCAAATGTGCCTGGTGACCTATACTTTTTCAAATTTTAAAGCATTTCAGATTCTGCTGGGCCACTGAAACACAAGCATCTGTGTGAATGCCATTTTATCAAGTTTTTGTCTCACAGAAAATTTTTGTAATTATTTTTTTTTCAGTTGTAGATAGACACAATACCTTTAAAAAAAATATTTACGTGGTGCTGAGGATGGAACCCAGGGCACGACACATGCTAGGTGGGTGCTCTGCCACTGAGCCCCTGTCCTAGCCCAGAAAAATGGTGTTTTTTTTTTTTATTTAAGTTCTTAAAAATAATAGTATTCAGGTATTTGAAAGGTTGTGATATCTTATTGGTCACATTTTTTTGGTTCTTTTTGGTACCAGGAATGGAATTCCAGGGCCCTCAACCCCTGAGCCCCATCCCCAGCCCCTTTTATATTTTATTTAGAGACAGCATCTCACTGAGTTGCTGAGGGTCTGGCTAAGTTGCTGAGGCTGGCCTCCAACTTGCTATCCTCCTGCCTCAGCCTCCTGAGCTGTTGGAATATGGTTCATATGTTTAATTAATGAGTTAAATAAAATCACTGGCACATGTTTAAATAAGGAAAAGTAGGCCAGGCACCATAGCACACATCTGTAGCCATAGTTACTCAGCATACTGAGGCAAGAGGATGGTTTGAACCCAGGAGTTACAGGAATTCCTGGGAAACATAGTGAGACCCTGAAAAATAGGAAATGAAAAGGGAAAATAAAATGATAAATGAAGAAAAAACAATAGAGAGAAAGATTTTAAACGTAAAACCCAGGTGTGGTTGTGCACACATATAATCCCAGCACCTCAGGAGGCTAGGGCAGGAGGATTGAGAGTTGGAGGCCAGCCTTGGCAACTCAGCAAGACCCTGACTCTATATAAAATATAAAAAGGACTGGGGACGGGGCTCAGTGGTGAAGTGCCCCTGGATTCAATCCCTGGTACCAAAATATAAAAAAATAAAAAGCCTAAGTTCAATGTGACACAAAGCTTAGCTTCTGGACACAGTTCAGAATTAGAACTCTTCGGTTCAGCATTAGTGGCACACAGGGGCTGGTGGTGGCTCAGTGGCCATGGTCGAGAGAGAGAGAGAGAGAGAGAGAGAGAGAGAGAGAGACCCATAATTGAGTGCTTACAGGGACCTGCTGGGGAAGATCAAGAGGCAGAGTCAGTCCCTCATAGAGGCACTGCAGGAAGACACAGAGCCAGTCACCAGGAAATCAGATAGCTGTGGGGGATGAAACAGGGTCCCAAGACATCTCCCCATTTCCAAACGCTGCACCCTCCCATTGCATTTTCTTTCCTTCAGCATTAAAACAAAATCTCCCCAAGTAGTCTTCTTAGCCTTTTTATTTATTTATTTTTATTTATTTGGGTACTAGAGATGGAACCCAGGAGCCTTTGACCACTGAGCATGAAACCCAGCCCTTTTTATATTTTATTTAGAAACAGAGTCTCACTGAGTTGCTCATGGCATCACAAAGTTGCTGAGGCTGGCCTCCAACTTGTGATCTTCCTAGCTCAGCCTCTCAAGCTGCTGGGATGGCTGGCTGCTCTTGCCTGTCTTATCAACAGCACCAAAAGAACATGAGCAGTTCAATCAACACATCACAGTAGCATTTCATGAAAGGATTCAAAGCACCAGAGAAGTAACAGCCATCTGTCACTCCAACGTGACACTCACCGATAGCCCTGTGGAAGTACTCCATCAGCACCTCTGTGTTCTTGATCTCCATGGAGTAAACTTTGCTCCCCACCATGGGGCAGAAAGGCACCTTACTCCCAAGATCCCGAGCAATTGCCAGGGCCAGGGCTGTCTACAGAGGCAAGAAAGGAAAGGTTTACATTTTACAGTCTTTTTTGTTTTTTTAGAGAGAGTGAGAGAGAGAGAGAGAATTTTAATATTTATTTTTTAGTTTTCGGCGGACACAACATCTTTGTTTGTATGTGGTGCTGAAGATGGAACCCGGGCTGCACACATGCCAGGCAGGCATGCTACAACTTGAGCCGCTTCCCCAGCCCATTTTACAGTCTTGAAAACATAATTCAAAGCCATCTATAAAAAATTTATTCAAGAGGCTGAACATGGTGTCGCACACTTGTGATCCTTGAGACTCAGGAGGCTGAGGCAGAAGGATGGCAAGGTGGATGCCAGCCTCAGCCACTTAAAAAGGCCCTGAGAAACTCAGTGAGACCCTGTCTCTAAATAAAATATAAAAGGGTTGGGGATGGGTCTCATGGGTTAAGCACCCCTGAGTTCAATCCCTGGGTCAAAAAAAAAAAAATAACACTAACAAATCAGGAAGGATTTATTACATGACCTTCATTTTATGTTAAAAGACCAGCAAATAGTGGATGATATGTGAGGCCAAATCTGGAAGTGGTGGGTTGGTCTGCACAAGCTCCCCATGACTGTGCACTGTGGTCAACTATAAATTGATGCTCAGTAACCTAACTTAGGTTGGCAGATGCTAAAGAGAGCCAGGTGGAACAGACGTCTCGACAAATGCCAAGTCATGGAAAGCAAATGCTCTCAAGTGGGCCCAGGACTGGGAAATGCCATAGCTTCTGAGTGCCATTTCATAGTTTCTCATCTCTGAAATGAGAATGAGGTCAGACTCCAGGTGTGCAGGCCAGCAGAGCCTCCTGAGTTGCTGAGGGCCTCACTAAGTTGCTGAGGCTGGCCTCCAACTTTTGATCCGCCTGCCTCAGCCTCCCAAGCTGCTGGGACAAGGCCAACTGGAGCTACTTCCTCAAAGATGGCCCAGGGGAGGCTCCTCTTAGATTTTCTTTTTAATGCCCTTTTGGAGACACCTCTGAGCAGCCGACCTGGAGGACAATCAGTGAACACTGTCGGGCAAAATCCACTAGCCCATGGGGCAGAGGCTGGTTCTAGTTCTTATATTCTCCCTGTTTTCCAGTGTGGTCTTCAGCACACAGTAGTACTGATGCTGCACAGCCTCAGCTGGTGAATTAAAATACTGTTTAGATTACAGGAATCAATGAGCTGTCCACATGATGGGACCACATAGTCTTAGAAGTGCCTTTAAACTTGGCTTTTTTTGGTGGGGATTGAACCCAGGGGCACCATCCCCAGCCTTATTAGGTATTTTATTTAGAGACAGGGTCTCCCTGAGTTGCTGAGTATCTTGCTTTTGCTGAGGCTGGTCTCAAACTCGCTATCCTCTGGCCTCAGCCTCCCAAGCCAGCCACTGGGATTAAAGGTATGTTCCACCATGCCTGGATCTTGCCATTTTTTGATCCCTAGGAACTTTCATTTAGAAATCCAGCTACTTGGCTTCTTTGGAGAAACCAGGTCTGGACCCCGTGGCCCTCTTTTAGTGAAAGGGCACCACATCCTTGGGCTTGAGCCAGTCACTTTGCTTACCTCGCTGCCCAAATGCTTAGGTACCTGTGTTGGCAAGCCCAAAGCAAGTATTCTAATAGCATAGGGAAAATGTTTAGAACAGAACATGGAGGGATGCAATTCCAACACCACGAGGCCCAGGGGAGGCCACAGGCGGCTCTGCCCACCTGTTTTATTTTGCTGGTTCTAGGAATGGAACCCAGAGCCTTGTATGTGCAAGGCAGCTGCTCCAACACTGAGCGCCAGGCCCAGCATTTCTATTTAGAGACAGGGTCTCACTAAGCTGCTGAGGCTGGTCTCCTCCTTAAGATCCTTTTGCCTCAGCCTCCTGAGTTGCTGGGTTTACAGGTGTGAGCCATTGTGCCTGGTTTTCATGTCCACCTTCTTCCCATAATGTGTCTTCCCTGATCTTTCACAGCCCCCAACTCCCCATTCTCAGTTTCCAGAGTCAAAACAGTGACCACGTCCCACTGAACAGCATCCCTGCCTCCCTCTACCTAATACTGAAGGGGTGACCATGACCCTTCCATTTAAATAGGATCAATACTTGGTTAAGAATGGCTCCATGTCTGTCCAGCTTTCTCCAATTAAAAGCTCATGGAAGGGGCTGGGCTGGGGCTGGGGCTCAGTGTTGTAGCACTTGCCTAGCATGTGCGGGGCCCTGGGTTTTATCCTCAGCATCACATAATAATAAATAAATAAAACAAAGATATTGCGTCCAACTACAACTAAAAAAAAATAATAATAATAATATTATTAAAAAACTCATCTAAGAAAGCCACATATAACTACCCTTTCCTATGGAGCTCTATAGATCTCACATATCTTTCCATAGCCTGTTATCTTGGAAGTCTAACTTGTAATTTTTTAATATTTTAATATTATCAGGCCTCCCAGCTGATCAATCAATACCCACCAAGACACATCCCAGACCTTTATGTTGTTTATTTTTGAATAGTGTTGCATTATTTATATTTATTTTTAATTTTTTTTCTTTGAAACAAGTTTAATTGTTTTCCAGCCCAAAATTAGGGGAAAATCTTAAATCTTAAAAAATGCTCAAAAATCAAGCCATTATAAAGTTAAGCACCCCTCCCCTTAGCAATAAATATTGAACTGATATAGGTGACTGAACTGATATAACTGATTTAGTTGTAGATGGACACAACACAATGCCTTTATCTTTATGTGGCTCTGAGGATCGAACCGGGTCCCACCCATGCATGGTGAGTGCTCTACTGCTGAGCCACAATCCCAGCCCACTTACATGTGTTTTATGGATTAAGAAACTGAGAGCTGTGTGGGGTGGGTGCATGCCTGTCATCCCAGCAGCTTGGGAGGCTGAGGCGGGAGGATGGCTAGTTGGAGGCCAGCCTCAGCAACTTAGCAAGGCCCTGAGCAACTCAGCAAGACACTGTCTCTAAATAAAATACAAAAAGGGCTGGCGACAAGGTTCAGGGGTTAAGCGTCCCTGGGTTTGATCCCTTTTAGGAAAAAAAAAAAAGATTTCTCAGTCTTTCTTCTGTTTTTTTGGGGGACAGCCTTGCAGTGCAGGTTGCTTGCCAGAATGACTGGCCTCTAACACTAGATGCCAGGAGTCCCCCCACCACGTTTTGAAAACCACAAGAGACAACTCTCCAGATACTGGCAAATATCTCCTGGGGGGCAAAAACGGCCCAGGTTGAAAATCGCTGCAGAGCTGATCTCACCTAGCTGGACTTCCAGAAAGAGCACACAGAGAACAGGAAAACCCCACAGCTCAGGGGTTCAGAGCTGGCAAGTGTCCAAACCAACGACACCAAACGGTGAGACTCAGAAAGCCCTGTGGACATCAAGAAAGGGAAATCAGGGGAGGGCGCCCTATCCAAAAGTACCTCCAAAACATTCAGAAAGAAATGTTCCAACCCTGAAAATCAGACTTCTTAAGAGCAACACTGGAAGACAAAAAGTACCAAATAACACTCCGAGAATCAGCACTGAAGGAAACAGCTATCAGGCTGGTGCTGTGGCACAGGCCTGTCATCCCAGTGGCTCAGGAGGCTGAGGCAGTAGGATCACGAGTTGCAGACCCAGCCTCAGCAAAAGTGAAGCCCTAAGCAACTAAGTGAGACCCTGTCTCTAAATAAAATGTAAAAAGGGCTGAGGATGGGGCTGAGGAGTCGAGAGCTCATGGGTTCAATTCTTGGGGTTCAATTCTTGGTAACCCCCCCCAAAAAAAATGGAAGACGTCTTGGAAAACCTAATGTTCTTATTAAGTGCACATTGTATGGCATTCCAGCCTCAAAAAACTTCCCCCAGGCACAGGACTTCTTCATCCACCATCACACACCACACAACACACCCTAGAAACTCCATATGTACAACTTCAAAATTAGAATTCAAGCTTTTATTTCACAGCTGATTGTGTTTCTGCTTCTGATAGATCAGGAGCCTGCCCCAGGCCTCCCGGCTGATCAATCAATATCCATCAAGATGCAGCCCAGAACTTGAGGGTGTTTATTCTTGAACAGGGTCACATTAAGTCACTTAAAGCCTGGTGAAACTGCTGAGGCTGACCTCCAACATGTGATCCTCCTGTCTCAGCCTCCAGAGTCACTGAGATGACAAGCCGGGGCCACCACACCTGGTAAGAGCCCACTTCTTTACATACAAGAGTGCAGGCTCCTACTGTCCTGTGCCAAGAGGCCCTTCTAGAAAACAAACCTTGCCCACACCAGGAGCTTGGGAAGCCTGAGGATCTGGCCAATCCCCTTGCAGATCCCAACAAGCTGCACCATGTGTCCTCTTTTGTCCCCTGGAAAGCCCAACTCTGGGGGAATTATCAAACTCTGCCCAATTCCAGCATTTAAAATTAGTCAGTAGGGGTTGGGGATGTGGCTCAAGTGGTAGCGTGCTCATCTGGCATGCGTGCACCCCGGGTTCAATCCTCAGCACCACACACAAACAAAGATATTGTGTCCACCGAACACTAAAAAATAAAAATATTAAAATTCTCTCTCTCTCTCTCTCTCTCTCTCTCTCTCTCTGTCTCTCTCTCTTTAAAAAAAATAAATAAAATCAGGCAGCTGTTTGAAACTCAGCACTCAACTGAACCATTTTGTGCCATCAGGAGACTTCCTATTTCTCTGCCCGGAAAACACTAGAAACCCCTTGAAGATCAAAAGCACGTTTCTCTTATTTGTCAATCATGCTCCTAGCCAAAATAGTGGTGGGCAAAGTTCACTGTAGAGTCTGTAAACAAATCAAAATAACACCTGGTATTTTGCCAGAGAAATGTTAGAGTTTGTAAACAAGTCTGGATGGTGCCTGGCAAAATGCCAGAGGGAGTGGTTTGAGAAGTAACAAAAGTGAGCCATTAAGTGTGGAGATTCCTTATTGGTTGACTGATGTATCTAGTTTATGCTAATTAAGATAAGCTGTGCAAAATGTATAAATAGCTCTGTTGCCCTACAATAAACGGCTTCCACTCCTGCTGTATCAACGTGCACAAGTTATTCGTGCCCCCCCCCCCCCCCCCCGTTATTTTGCTGCAGCCGGACTGCGGCAGTTCGCATTTGAAAAAAAAAAAACTGGCTGACTCATTTTTTCCCTCTCCCATAATGTGCCACAGAAGATTTTTAAATTTTTTTTTAATTGTGCACCGACATAATATCTCTATTTTTTTTAATATTTATTTTTTAGTTGTAGTTGGACACAATACCTTTATTTCACTTCTTTATTTTTATGTGGTGTGGAGGATCAAACCCAGGGTCCCACTGTTATACTCGAATTCAGGACCCCCAAAGACCACCAGAGACCCAAGATCGATGTAAGCAGCAAAGAGGTGTTTATTGCGAGCTAGCTGGGTCCTCCGCACACACACAGCAACTGGTGACTCTGAGAGGCCCTGAGCCCAGGGTTTGCAGCATTTTTATATATTCTTTGGAGAGGGCAGGGACTTCACATACATCATAGCAAATCATCACACACCTCGGGAAAATCAAATAACTCTAAAACATGATTAGCACATTCACTGGCGGGAACAAGTTGGGTAGGGGTGATTGGTCAGAACAAAAGGATATTGGTTTGAACTGATTGGTTTGAGCCAAGAGGAGTGTACGTGCTGAACTACATGGTTTCCCAATATGTTATCAACCACCATAAACTACTGGGAGGGTCATGTGGCATCCCAGGTGTTTCCCTGTCTCATGCTGATTGGTGGCTGCTAGGGGGTTGCTATGGATCTCCACCTAGCCTGACTGAGTCAGGGACACCTGGCACAGCAGATCTCTCCTGTTATTTGTAGATAAACAACTTAGCAGGGTGGGAATGTGCCTAGGAGTGCTCTGTGGGTCTTTCCAAGGACAAAGGTCATGTCCCTTCCTTGGACAGGCTTTGCTCTGAGATAGAGGCTGGTTTTTCACCACACGTGCAAGGCAAGTGTTCTACCACTGATCCACAGCCACAGCCTGTCACAAATTTTTAGGAGGCACTGGACCAACAGAAATGGATTTTCAGCTGGGCACGGTGGTGCAAACCTATAATCCTCAGGAGGTTGAGGCAGGAGTATCACGAGTTGGAGGCCAGCCTCAGAAACCTAGCAAGGCCCTCCGCAACTTTAGCAAGACCCTGGCTCTAAATAAAATACAAAAAAATTTATGTGGCTCAGTGGTTGAGTGCCCTCAAGTTCAATCACTGGTTAAAAAAGAAAGAAAAGAAAAAGAAGAGAAAAGCAAAGAAAAAGAGATGCATTTTCCAAGCAAAGGAGACTTGAAAGAGTTCAAGAACCATCCCAGTGACCAGACCCCTCAGAGGACTATCCTCCCACTCTGGCCAGGATGATTTTCATTTTAGAAGCATGAGTTTGGTATCAGAGTCCTTTCTTAAACACACATGTGACCCACATCACTAAACAAAGACTAGTTAAGATGTATATTCCATTTGGCTTCTACGTGAGGATCGTCCTATTGGGCAGCAGAAATCAATGAGAACACAAAGACCTTTCCAGTTCCCAGAGGTCTTGCCCACAGCACGACTCTTCCTGCCATCTTCATGCTTTGGATTAACTCTTCTACGAAGTCATCTGCCTGCAGCACAGAGGGAAGAAATGGTCAATATTACTGTGTTTCAGTGGGGAAAAAAATGCAGTCCCTGGTCCAAATGATTCACAGACTGGTCCAACCAACCCTGGGTGCCAGCACCTTCCAGGCACTGCTCTGGATGCCCCAACAGTGGAGGTGAGAGAGAAAAGTCTGCTGGGCACAATGGCCCACACCTGTGATGGCAGGGACTTGGGAGGCTGAGGCAGGAGGATGTCAGTTCAAAACCAGCCTCAGCCAAAGTGAGGCCTGAGCAACTCAGAGAGACCCTGTCTCTAAATAAAATGCAAAATAGGGCTGGAGAATGGCTCAGGGATTGAGAGCTCCCCAAGTTCAATCCCTGGCACCCCCCACCCCCTAAAAAAGAGACATAGACAAGAAACCAGAGGCTTTTCATTGGCCTTTTCTGTTAATAGGAGGCTCCGAGGCCACAGTCACAAGCTCATATAAATTGCAGGTTTCTGTAGATGCTCAGCCTAAAGGGAGACCATGGGCCATGACTCTAGGGTCCTGCAGCTTAGAGGCAATGGAGTGCAAAGCCCCAGCTGTCATTACTAAACTGGGTGGCCAATGGATGGGCCATTTTTTTGAAAATAATAATAATAATAATAAAATACCGTAAGTGCTGGGACTTGGTACAGTTGCCACTTAACAAAAGTGGACCTCACTGGTAAAAGGATGTGTAAAGGTAAAACTTCTAAGCTGATTCTAAGCTGCAAAAGTCTGAGTTAAAGTGTAAAAGACCAGGCATCCTAAAGTTTCCAAAGTGCAGAGATTGGGTTAAAAAGTAAAGACTAGGTATTGTTAGAGTCCCTCTGCTACCCCGGAACCTGTAATCTCTGTAAAGTTGTTAGGACAATACTGGAACTGCCCAGTAAATATTTCCACTGACTTTCTGGTTGTTTAATAGCTAAGGGTTCTGAGTTGCTTGGCACGTAGGCAATGCAGGACCTAAACCAATCAGTTTGAATGTGTACCCCACTTAGGAGCACCAATCACCCCTGTCCAATCTGTTCCCGCCAATGTATGCACTAATCCTGACTCAGGGTTGTTGTTCAATTTTCCCGTGCCTCATGATGATTTGTTCTGATGTACTCAAAGCCCCCCACCCTCTCCAAAAAGTGTACTTAAGCTCTGCTTGAACTGGGCTCTGGGCTGCTCTCCCTTCTTGAGTGAGCACAGAGTCCCATCGCGCTGGAATGGATCCTCAATAAATCCCCTTTTGCCAATTGCATGGAGTCAGTCTCTTGGATGGTCTCTCCCTCCGATGTTTCGCCGGACCCCCCTTACAGATGGTTGGTCAGGGCCTTGTGGTGCAGGTCTGTCATCCCAGGGCACCTGGAGTCTGAGGCAGGAGGACTGCAACGTGGAGGCCAGCCTCAGCAGCTCAGCAAGACCCTGTCTTGGAATAAACACAAAAAGGGTCACAGTGTGGCTCCATGAGCAGCGCCCCTGGGTCAACTCTGAGCACCAAAGTGACACTGAGTTGGGGAGAACGCTAGGACGGTCCCCGTGCCCCCACATCCCTGGCTGTGCCCGCAGCTCCTCTCGCGCTTGGCCAGGGCACTCTCATCAAGCTTCAGCCCCTTCCCGTGTCTGTGTGAGGTGATGCGCAGCATCTTCGTGGTGCTCTCCACCTCCTGGATCTTCAAGGTGCCAGCCGGGAGCCCAACCTGCATTGAACCAGGAGCCACTACCCTGCACCTGCCCAGGGGTTACCAAGCGGCAATTACTAGGGAGGCTGGCAAGAGCCCACCTCCGCTGGCGTCCCATTGGAGGATATTGGAACACCCTCACTCTCCATTGGCTCAGGCATGCGCTCATCACACCTGCTGGTAGATCTCCGCACACACTTCCTGCTGTGGCTCTGGGTTGACTTCCCTGGCAAGAGTACTTCCGGCTTGCTCTGCAGGTGTGAGCACAGAAGGACTGATCCCTGGAGTTCTGCTCCCTTAATGAGGAGCAGGGGGGGGGTGGCCCTGAGGAGCATTTTTCTGGGTGTTTGTTTGGTACCAGGGATTGACACCAGAGCTCTAAACCACTGAGTCCCAGCCCCAGCCCATTTTTGTATTTTATTTAGAGACAGGGTCTCACTAAGTATCTTAGGGCCTTGCTAAGTTGCTGAGGTTGGCCTCCAACTTGCGATCCTCCTGCCTCAGCCTCCAAAGCCGCTGGTATTAGAGATGTTCACCCACATGCCTGGCATCTACGCAGAATCTTAATAAATGAGTGAGACTTTGTCAAAAGCAAATGGCATTGCACCATTTTGCACATGAAGAAAAAACCCATACAGAGGAAAACAGAACTTCCAGAGATAAGTGAGCTCACATGAGGGTGAAGGCACGCCTGATATCCAGTCCACCTGTGGGGGTTGCTGACTCCCATGTGATTTCTTTGTCCTCTCTAGTCTGACTTTTAAATATAATTATTTTATTCTGATCATTGACATCATTATTGAGGCGATTTTGTCTCTTTCCCTCTACTGCTTTACATTATGAAGGTAGAGAACACATATTTACCATTTTAATTTTAATTTTGGAACGTGTTACACAGTCTACAAACCAGCTTCTAGATAAGACTTCTTATGAATTCAAAGAAGGTTCTAGAAAACACCCTCCTGCACACACTGTTGAATCCATGCTTTTTATTTTTATACTATGGATTGAACTCAGGGGCACTTTACCACTGAGCCCCTCCTCACCCGTTTTTATATTTTATTTACAGACAAGGTCTCACTGAGTTGCTTAGGGACTCAATAAGTTGCTGAGGCTGGTCTCCAGCTTATGATCCTCCTGCCTCAGCCTCCCAAGTCACTGGGATGACAGGCATATACCACTGTGCCTGGCTTCAATTATATTTTTATCCACTAAATAGGTACTAAAATGCCAAATCAATGCAGGAAACATACACCAATAATCCTATGGAGAACTACCTTCCAGAACCATGCACTGAACAATCCCACCTCAATCCCATCCCAAGTAGCATGAAAACTCCAAAGTAGTGAGTGAGGAAGCAAGAGCCACCCTATTGACCGACAGTAAAGGTCAAATATACAATACAATCAATCCAGCATCACAGAAATTATATACAGCTTAACTCAAATCATCATCTCAATGGTTCCCTGGTGTCACCTTTCAAACATTCCCTCTGGCAAATGCCAGGCCTCATTCTGACTAGGCTGTGGCTCTCAACAGATCTAATATTGTATTAGTTAGAATGTTAGTATAACAGCATTAACACAAAAACTCAAAACAATGGTGAATAAAGCAAAAGAGAAGTTATTTATTTTTCTCAATTGGGCACATTGGCTCATGCTTGTAATCACAGGGCTCAGGAGGCTGAGGCAGGAGGATCTCCATTTGGAGGCCAGCCTCAGTAACTTAGTGAGACCTAGTCTCAAAATGAAACATTAAAAGGGCTGGAGATGTGGATCAGTAGTTTAAGCACCATGGGTTCAAACCCCAGTACCAAAAAAAAAAAAAAAAAAAAAAAAGTTATGGCTAGCTGCAAGGGATTTCCAAGAAAGAAAAGCAAAGCCCAGGACCCAATGGCTTGACTCGATTGTGAATTCTATGATATATTTAAAGAATGAACACCAACCAGGCAAGGTGGTGCACTCATGTCATCCCAGCAGCTGGGTAGGCTGAGGCAAGAACATTACAAATTAAAGGCCAGCCTCAGCAAAAGTGAGGGCCTAAACAATTCAGTGAGGCCCTGTCTCTCAATAAAATATAAAAAAAAGCTGGGGATGGCGCTCTATGGATAGTGCCCCTGGGTTCAAACCCCAGTGCCAAAACAAAGAATCAAACCAAATGCATCTCAAACTCTTACCAAATAAATAAATAGGAAGAAATGTTTTCTAATATGTTCCCATGAAGCCAGCACCATCCTGGTAACAGCAGCAGGTAAAAATTCTACAAGGAAAAACAAAACAAAACAAAAACCCAGGTCAATATCCCCGGAACATAGACACAAAATTTCTCACAAAAATCTGGTATTAGTAAACCAAATTCCGCAGCAGGTTTTCTCATTGATTATGGTCCTAGGAAGGGAACTCAGGGATGCTCTACCATTGTTCTGTATCCCTCGCTCTCTTTGGTGTTTTTATTTTGAGTCACTGTCTTACTAAGGTGTGGAGGCTGGCCTCCAACTTGCTTGCCATCCTCCTGCCTCAGCCTCCTGAGCCACATGGATGACAGACGAGCACCAGTGTGCCCTGCTGGAATGAGATTCTGACACTGTGTCAGACTTCCTCACCTCTGATTCAGTGTGGCATTAGCAGATCTGTTCAGTTCTGGGGGTGACAGGCAGCTCAGCTGGAGGCCTGATAGTCTGCTCTGAGGTTGGTGTATGACACACTGAGGAACACACAGGGTTAATGGCAATAACTGGCAGGGTAGGACCCTCTGAGAAAAGAGAAATTTCCATTTCACTCCTGAAAGCATCTTTAAAGCCCAAATTCCAATCAAAGGGGAAAGTATAATAACTTCCTCTTGGCAAATTTATAATGAATCCAGGATTAATTGGCCTTAATGAAGTTGAATTCATGACTGGCTGTTTGTAAAGAAGTCTGAACCACCTTGGTTTCAAAATGGCATTGAAGACCCAAAAATAAGCCAGCATCCTATGACCATGAAGAACAAATTTCAAATCATGCAGTTCTGCAGGCAGTTTTCAAGCACTCATGTCCCCAGAGACTGTGCCCAGCTGGGACTGAAGACGACTGGGGAGTGTGCTTTAGAGGAAGATGCTATACAGGCTAGTGCTCTGAGGGGGAGTCCCACTCACCTTGGGGTCATGGTAAGTTTACAGGTGTCCATGCATCCTCAGAGCTGGGTGTGGTGGCATATTCTGTCATCCCAGCAGCTTAGGAGGCTGAGGCAGGAGGTTCAAAAATTGGAGGCCAGCCTCAGCAACTTAATGGGGACCTGAGCAACTCAGTGAGACCCTGTCTCTAAATAAAATACAAAATAGGGCTGGGGATGGGACTTAGGGGTGAAGCATCCCTGGGTTCTGTCCCCAGTGTACACACATAAAAGAAAAAAAAAAGGAAAGAAGACCAGCAGCCCTCAGAATGTGGGTGGTCCCCGGAGGGCTGACCTGTGGCCAAACCTCCATGCTCAGTCCTGAGGTTGGCTTTAAACTCAGGCACATGCCTGGTATGGAGGGACACAGGGCCCATGAGGGTCTTGGGCACATCTGGACCACAGATGGCTGTAGAGATGTCCTTACTAGCCTGCTCTCTCCAAATGACAAGAAGATGGAGAAGTGCTGACAGAGGGCTCCAACTCCATGTCAACCCTTCAACAACCTGGGAACCATCAATGGTGGGCCTTAGTTTCTAAATCTGTGAACTACAGCCAAGGACAGGAGCAGCACTGCCCACTTAGAGGTCTGTTGGGTGAATTGCAGACTAGAAAGTATGGAAATGCTCATGAAGCTTTAAATGACTGTTCAAAGTTGGTGACACCTAGAGATTCAAAAATGTCTGCCAGGTTTTGCTACAGGTGATTCTTGAGATGTGTGGGTGCTGTGAGTGAAAGATGATAATATGTTTTTACATCTGAGTCAGAGAAATCTGTTCAGCTTTGCTGCCCACCATAATCTGTTGAGATAGGTGCAGATTCTCACACTCATTACTCAAGAAAATGAAACAAGGTTTCTGAGCATGGGAGGAACTTATCCAAATTCCCACAGCTCCTCTGTGATGGAAATGATGGCACATTGCACTCTGCCATTTGGGCTTTTGTAGGATTTGGTACAAAGTCCTCTCTAAAGAGTCAGATTGACAAAGCTGGGTTAGGAGGAGTCTGAGTGTGATGTCACATGCCAGGAGCCTTGGCTTCAAGTGGATTATTGACAGTTTCTGAGACTTGAGTGTCTCCTTTTCCATTCCCTGTTTACCTGAGATGTATTTATGTCTTCAGAGCAACATTCTGTGCTCTGCCTTCTCTGCTATTTGGCCACCCCTGTCCTTGAGCCAGGAATTTCCTCCAGGAAGAAGCAAGGTTGTTATATGATGCAAAAGACAAAATCTGGCTTTAGGGCCAAACAGAGGCAGTTGGATTCCCAGCTTCACCTTTTTTTAATCTGGGAGATTGCACAAGCCATGGTTTCTGAGCCTCAGTTTCCTCATCTGAACTGACTCCTCTGTGGCTCTGAGATGCTTTCAAATTTTAATGGATTAACAAACCCAAATGAAAGAGCCCAGCCTGGGGCCCAGGACTGAGCAAAAGCTCAAAGAGAGGGGGCACCTTTGTCTTTCCCCCTCCACGGAAGAAGTTCCATGGGAATATAAGATCACTGTGTCCCAGGGAACAGGCGGGCAAGACCTTACAAGCTCTGGCCACAAGGGACTTGAGAAAAAAAGCAAAGATTCCGTGAGATGAGTCCTGAGAAGGTGGTGTGGAAACGTTCAGAAACATGTGGCTAAGATTTCCCTGGGAGAAGAAGGGAAAGTTGCTTCTTGAAAAAAATCTATGTCAAGAAAAAAATCTGGGGAATCTTAGGAACAAACACTATTATGTGCAGAGTTGATAGGGCCTTGAAGATCATCTTATCTAGCTCCTTTGACCCATGTGAAAATTGAGGCACAAAGAGAAGAGGTTAGTATCGGGGTCACAGAAGGCATTCGTGGAAGACTTCCAACTCCCTCTAGTGTTCATGACACCTCCCATGCAGCCTGGGTGGGACCCGAAGAGGGCCTACCTGTGTCATGGAAAGGGACATAGAACCTGCTCCTATCTTTTGGTGGTCAGAAGAGGAACAGGAAAGAAGGTGGGTCCAATGGCAGCATCCAAAGCCTTGACCCCAACTTTTCTGTCCAAGGCCTGGTGGCCTTGCAATGACTCTGATCTGCCAGTGGAAGCTGGCTGGCCTGCTCTATCTGTCTAGAATTCTTCCTGGCCCATCCTGCCAAGAAAGAAGAAATTCTGCACTCAAAGTGGGGGCTGGGGGGCTGGCGTTGTGGCTCAGCGGTAGAGCACTTGCCTAGCATGTGGAGGCCCTGAGTTCGAGCCTCAGCACCACATAAAGCTAAATAAATAAAGGCATTATTCATCTACAATTAAAAAATTAAAAAAAAAAAAACAAAGTGGGGGCTGGGACAGGCAGCATGTCCTTGGAGGTCCTCAACAGCTCTGGAAGTCTTCACACAAGGTCTCTGGAAAAATAAGAGGTGATGTCCCTGCAGAAGAACCATTAGAAACTTCTGTGTGATGGTGACACAAACCATTTCTTCTTCCATTATCATCCTTGCTATAGCCCTGGCTCAGGTCAGACAGCCTGCCATGCATGCACTTTACTTTAAAATACCTCTTGCTTTATCTATATCTATATCTAGATCTATATCTATATATCAATCTCTCTATATATCTATCTACCTACCTATCTACCTATCTCTCTATATATCCATATATCTATATATCTATACATCATATATCTATCTATATCTATATATCTATACATCATATATCTATCTATATCTATATATCTATACATCATATATCTATCTATATCTATATATCGGTATAACTATATATCATCTATCTATCCCTGTGAATTCCTGAACTCCTAGTCAGAAGAAAGCACTCTATTCTGTCTTTGAGTGTGCTGATGGTGATGTGATTTCTCAGACAGAACCCTCTGAGCTCTGCAGCAGAAACAAGCCCCCTCCTGATGTAGTTTAAAAGAATAGCCTCCCAATCTTCTCATCTCTTTGCTGGATACACCTTATCCAAGGACAGGGTAAGCCAATTTCTGGTTAAATAGTTCAGAGGTTAATTCTCAACAGATGTGAGAACTTTTTTCTTACATTCCTACACTCTTAGAGGGAATCTGGTCAGCTCTTCTTGCTGGATTCACAAGACTACCTTTGGCCCACGTGTGCCCCACTCTTCAGGCCTTCCCACCTACATTCCATCACTGAAATATGATAGAACAAAGGACGGGAATACTGACATAAATGCAGGAAAGCTAAAAGAAAACCTTAGCTATAAAAAGAAGACATCACCCTTCCACAGATACCATCTCTTCGGTCCCCTTCTTCCTCCGGGAGAAGTCTTTTCTGCTGTCCTTTAATAAACTTCTACTTTCCCCTCTGACCTTGCCTTGGCGTGCTTCTCTGGTGCAATACTTCAGCGTTGGAAAAGCAAGGACTCGTCACTGGCAAACAACGATAACACTGGTGTCCGAAGAAGTGAGGATTTCTGTCCTTTTTTGTGTTCTAGGCTTTCTTTGTTCTCATGCCTTTTCTTTTTATTTTTCTCCTTCCTGAATCCTTGACTACGCCCAGAACTAGCCAAGAAATTCTTGGTGGAGTGGCCCAAAGGTGGAACCCAGGTTGGCTGAAGGGGGAAGGGCAGTGCAGAGAGCCAAAGACAAATGAACCACCTTAAAGCTTCCTGTAAAGAGGGGGAATTTTGGGGACAGATTACCGTGGTTCCAGGTGGAGGTGTGAGGTTCTTGACAAGGGTCAAAGAAGCACTCTGAGAGAGTTAAATTCTTCCCTTATGGGACAGTCTCCAAATGATTGGAATCACTCAAAATTGGTCTTCTTGACCTTGCCTGACTCAAGTTATCTATCTGTACTTACTGCCTGTCTAATTCTGGCTTTAGGAACACATTTGTTTTTCAATTTTCAGTATTTTTTTTTCTATAATTTAACACTGCAAAAAACAAAGAAAAAAAAAAGAACCATTAAATCATCAAGGGAGGGGCTGGGGATGTGGCTCAGCGGTAGCGCGCTCGCCTGGCATGCGTGCGGCCTGGGTTCGATCCTCAGCACCACATACCAACAAAGATGTTGTGTCCGCCGAAAACCAAAAAATCAATAAATATTAAAAACCAAAAATAAAAAATCATCAAGGGAAACAATTAATGGAATGCACTTGGGCCCCTTCCGCTCAGCCTCAGGACACTTTCTCAGCATTCTTGCTTTTTTTCTGCCAAGGTCACAGAAAGCACCTAGGGTCACTGTGTTAAGATGATGAGAATCACAGCCTCAAGAAAGAGTGTTTTGTAAAGTGATCCTGAATAAATATTGAAGGAGACAGCAGGGCTCAAAACTAGGATCTCCTAAGCCCTCAGGCACAGGTTAGGCCGAATATTCATTTCTAGTTTTTTAAATCTTCATACAGATATCCAGATTTGTATTAATTTGCAGATCCACTGAAAGACCTAAGCAACCTCATTCTACTTGTGACCTCATTTTGCTCTGAAAGTTAACCTTTGACCTACTATAGTCCTAAAGTCAGGAAAATACCACAGAAAAGCTCTGTGGAAACAGTTCTAAAAAAGCTGCAGATGGTGATCCCTGAAGATAGGCCAAGATATTGAAATATCCGAAATTCCAGATGCTCCCTCCCACCTAGGTGTGGTGGCCAATATCTAAACTAGAAGCCCTGAAGCTGGGCATGCCACACCCTTGTGGTTTAAACCAATCATTTTTAATTGCATCAACCCCTTGAACTAACCAAGAATCCTTTTCATATTCTCTTCTGCCACTTAATCCCTTCTCCAAATAATGTATAAAACTGCTGCAAACCCTGGGCTTGGGGCCTCTCAGTGTCACCACTTGCTATGTGCATATGGAGGACCGAGCTAGCTCACAATAAACACCTCTTTGCTGCTTACATCAATCTTGGGTCTCTGGTGGTCTTTTGGGGATCCCAAATTCAAGCATAACATTAGCTCCAGAGACTCTGCCCCCACCTAACACCCTTCATAACCTCTTTTCCAGATTTTACAACCTCTCTTTCACTTCCTAGAAATGAGATCTGCTCTCTGGCAGGTCCACTCTGCTTGGTCTGTCTGCTCTACAGCATCTCCACAAGGAACCATCAAATCTAAACTCCCCACACATCAGATGAGGAGCCACCAGCCAGATCAGCCAGATCAACTTCACTCACATGCCTAGGCACAAAAAGCTTCACTACCTACTTACTTTGGTTGATACTTTTTCAGGTTGGATAGAAGATTTTCCTACATCCAGGGAAACTGCTGACACCATCACCTTTTTCCTCATCAAGCAGATTATTCCCAGGTTCAGACTTCCCACCTCCACCCAGTCAGACAAAAATCCAGCCCCCACTTCTCAGGAAACAAGCAGACCAGTGCCTTCCTGCAACATTCATTGCCTCAATCCCAGCACAACCACAAACTAAATTGGACCCTCTTCAACTGGGTGACTCAGTCTTACTTCAGGAACTGCATTCTCAGTCATTGCTGGATGGGACCCCATACAGTCATACTTACTACCCCAATAGTGACCAAGCTTTTAGGCATTCTCGCTGGTACCATGTCTCCCACCTAAAAAAGGCACCTGTTACAAATATCCAGTCTTGAACTTCCACCACGCCCATCAAACTCAAAATTTCTCACCAATCCTGTTCTTCTTTTACTAATCATTAAATTTCTTTTAAGTTTCTATTCCAAACACAGATGATGCTTTAACATCTAAGTGACATGGCACCAGGATTACACCACCCACTCTCAATTTATGGATCAAGGCAATTTTGCTTCCACTGGCTGAAATTGGGCTGTCACTTTTAACATTACTGGAATCAACAGAGCTACCTCTGATACTTCCTAGAGTCCTTACGACAGGACCAATGGCTGTTACCAAGGATCTCCTCTGCCCAAGACTGATTTGGTGCTATTGATAACTTGTGGTTTCAAGGAATTTTTATGGACTTTACCCCTGCCAAAAAAAAAAAAAAAAAAAACTGTATATAGCCACTGGGTGTTATTTCTGGCTGCCTGGTGTTCCCTGACCTGTCCCTGAACATTCCTCCACTTTCTCTCCTAGGTCCCACCTTGCCCACCATTAAGCAGGATGTAGCCAGAGGATTTTATGATTTTCCCATGTCACTTAGAAAAACAAATGGAAGGAATATTAGGTTCAGGACAGGCTGAACCATGTTGTCTGTAGGGCAGGCTTAATGGATGTTAGCTGCAGGATAACACATGCACCCAACACCCCCCCCCACGGCCTGTCTGATCCTTTATCACCTGTTTACATCAAGTCTGAACACTGGACCCCCACCCATCTGGTGCAACAGAAACCCACATCTGACCCCTGTCCCATCTGCCTCAAGGCAGAGAAGGATACCCTTAGCAACTACTGTGTAATCCAATCATTATCCACCAACAAGGCAGCTTGGAGACCCAGAGATCCCATTAAAATTTGGCTTTAAAAACTCTCTCCTGCGGGGGGGGGGGAGGCATCTCTTGTTTTCTCTGTCTCAATCTCTTGCTTCACTCTCCCTTGCTCTCTCTTTTTTCTCTCTCTCTCCTCCTATTTTGCACTGCTGCAATAAAGATCTCTTGGTCATTCCGAGTGTTGTGGTCACTTTCCTTTCACTTCCACCCCTAAACTATCATTTGGCCCTGTGTGAGAAAGCAGAGGTAGGCTTAGAGTGACCTTTGTACTCCCGGGGTTGGGTCACTCGCCCAAGGAAAGTGAAATGCTGGAGCCCAAGCCTTGCCTCAGGCAAAGGAAAGTTTGAGTACCCTTGAAGCATGGGATTCCAGTCTGGAAGAGTTGGTTGTCAACCACAGAACAAAGGCTCCTCTCCCTGGTATTGAATGTTTATCAAGCCCACTTTGCTACTGAGCAGTGAGGTTTGTACACAACAGAACCTGCCTACACACATAAGTGAATGTGGGTGCGATACTTTCACTTACATGTAGAGGAGAAATAAAGAAAGGACAATATATGACATGGAATGCAGTCTCACTTATAACCAGAAACTTCAGCACATTGGTCACACAAAACTATTTAAAGGTGACTTGCAAAAAAGAAGTTATCCTTCTTTTGTTTGGAGGGGAGTTCATACCAGGGATTGATCTCAGGGGCACTCAGCCACCGAGCCACATACCCAGCATTATTTTATATTTTATTTAGGGACAGGGTCTCCCTGAGTTGCTTAGTGCCTCACCATCCCTGAGGCTGGCTTTGAATTTGAGAGAGTCTTGTCTCAGCCTCCAGAGCTGCTGAGATTACAGGCATGTGCCACCAGGGTCCACTTCTAAATCTTTCTGTCTAAACTAGAATCCTTTTTTTTTTTTTTTTGCAAAGGTCAAGAATGTTTTATTGTGGCTTGGGGGGTAGGGGAGCGCGGCCCTGCCCTGCACCCTGAGCAATTGTTGCGAGCCCGGAAGTGGTGAGAGGGAGGGGGCCAGGCCTGGAGGCTGAAGACAGCTGGCCAACCAGGGCCCTGCCCATTGGCTCCCGGGTGGGGCGGTAACCATGGCGACGCCATTGCTAAGGGCGTCACTCCGGCTGTTTCAAAAATCTCCCTGCAGCCCTTGGGAAGGGGAGGGGAGAGCGTCTGGTGGGGGAGGGGAGAGGAGGTCCTGGCCCAGCGGGGGTGGTCCCCCTCCTCATTGTCGCATGTAGGGCCTGGGCGCTCACTTGCAGCCCTTGGGCACCTTGGGGACACTGGGCTTGGCTGCCTTCTTCAACTTCTTGCTCCCAGCCGCTGCCTTCTTGGCCTTGCTGCTCTTGTTCTCGGTGGCAGCGGCCTTCCGGGTGCTTGCTTGTCGGCTGTGGCACCCTTGGTGGGTCAGGGCTCCGCGTGGCGCCTGCTGCCTGCTTCTTGGGTTTGTGCACAGCAGGCGTGGAAAAGGGGCCCACCGTTAGCTGGCCGCCAGCTTTTGGCAATTGAGCTTGAAGGAGCAGGTGGAGCCTGTGCCCTGGACCTGCAGTAGCAAGTCATTCTGCACCAGCTTGCACAAAGTGCTTGAGGTAGGTGCGGCTGTTCTGCTGGTCGAACCTCACCACCTTCCTGGTCTCTGCATAGATGCCCGCCAGCGACAAGCTTCTGCTCGCCCAGCCTGCGGTCTCCTCCACCAGCTGGCTGTACTTGCCTGGCTGGTTCTTCCTGCGGCTGCTCTTATGCTTGGGGCCACCATGGCCCTTGTCGCTGCCGCCCCCCCCCCCACCATGGCCCTCTCGGCCGGCGCCCAGGAGCGGCAGGGCCTTCTCCAGCTCCACCAACGTGGTGGCCAGCGGGTTGGTGGCAGGCGGTGCCAGGAAGAGGAAGGTGAAGGGGGGGGTGCTCAAGGCGCGGGTCCTGGGGCTGGGCGGCATGGCTGGGGACAGATGGACGAGCGCCATCGGGGAGCCGGGGTGGGAGTCTGGGGCAGCTCTGGGGCTTAGGGAGGGCTCAAGCTTGGGTCCGAATCTCGTTGCGGTGCCACTGCTCTAAAGCTGCCTGCCTTCTGGACGTTGTGCTGCACTCTGCTAAGCTAGGATTTTTTATTCAGAAGATTCCTATACAGATCTTTGTCCTTGTGTAAAACAAATGGAAGACCAGTGTTCATCAACATGAGGACAATTTTTTTGAAAAGGGTTTGAGGGAAACAAACTTCTTGGTGCTTTTTCATGAAAGCACGTGGCGGGCAGTTAGAGGTTAAGTTGTTCAGACAACACAAGCAGAATTTATGGGATATGGATTATTTTTGTTTCTTTACCCTATTTCTGTAAGTCTGTAGGTCCACTTATAATTTTTTTCAAGTGAGACATCCTTAAGTTGAATTTCAATGATTCATAGTTGTTATAGTTTTTATAAGAATGTATTTGAAAACATTTGTTCTCTGTGTACACAGTTTACGTAGGAAACTAGCTCCATGATATTTCTTGGCTAGGAAGCCTGTATAAGGACTTTTTCCATCTGATACTGAGGACAGGTTTCATGGGAAAGTCAATCATAGGAAGGTTACATAACTTTTTCCCCCCTGGAGGACTCCAGCTTTGCTTATCCAAGTGTGGTCCTATGTCCTGGAGCTTGTTTGAAATGCAGACTGGTGGTGTACCTGAACTTGTGGGAAGATCCAGACAAGATATGTGACTCTCAGACTTGATGGTGTTACCAGGATCACTGGACTACTACAAAGTTTCTGATTCAGTAGTCTGTGTGGGAGCCTGAGAATTTTAATTTTAAGAAGTTATCACATGATGCTGACGCTGCTGGTACTTGGAGAACCATTATACTAGAGTCTCCTCATTTTACACTTTTCTTCCCTTTCCAAAGTTCTTACTCATTCAAATAGATTTTTAAAAACAGATTATCATATTCTTTAACTTGATTGAAGAGGAAAAAAGCATTTTTTTTCAATGACCACACCAAGATTGCTTTTCAGCATCTAATTTCAGAGCAAAAAAATCTCTTTAAACCTTAGTTTTAAGTCTTATCTATGGGTGTCTCTTTCTCTTCTTTCTGTAAGTATTCTTTTTAATGTTTAAAAATTCTTTTAATGTAGATAACATATTCTTATGTTTCAAAAGTTAAAATGACACAAGCATGCTTGGGAAAATGTGATTTCCAACTGCTTTGCCCCCCTTCACCCCTCTTTTTTAGATAACCACCTTTAATTTATTTCCCATAGATGTCAATTGTTTCCTTTTATAGTAGGAGAAATGCCAATGTACTCATATATATATATATATATATATATATATATATATATATATATATATATTTATATATATATATATATATATATATATATATATATATAACGTAGAATACTATGTAAGTAATTCTATCTTATGGCTTTTTCTTTATATGCTCTTGAGATTTTTTCCTATTAGTATTTATTTAGAAAGAATATAATATTTGCTTATAAAAAAAACACTTTAAAAAAAAAAAACAGCTGTGTTTAAACAGTGTCTATTAAGTGCCTGGTTTTCTTAGCCAGCCCCCCCTGGTGGGTGTTTTGGTTGTTTCTAGGTTTACCACAGACCATACTATGGTGAAACAGCTTGTATACATATCATTTTATACATGTGCAAGTACATCTGTGGGATACATTCCTGGAAGTGGGATCGCTGTGCCAGTGGGCAGTGCATTTATAATTTAGTTAAATTCTTCTTTTCTTAGGTGTTGCACTGTTTTAAACTCCCACAAGTACAGTTGCTCCTCATTATCCACTGAGGATTGGTTTGAGGACCCCTTTGTGGATACTGTAATACAAGGATGCTTAAGTCTCTTATGTAAAAAGCATAGTATTTGCATATAACCTATGCACTTTCTGCACATACTTTTAAATCATCTTTAGATTGCTTCGAAGACCTAATACAATAAAAATAGCATGTAAATAGTCGTTACACTGTATTGTTTAGGAACTAGTGACAACAAAAAAGTTGGTATGTGTTCAGTATGACAATTAAAAAAAAATATTTTCACCTATGATTGTTGAATCCAGTCCGAATACCACAGATACAAGAGGGCAGATCGCAGTGGATGAGAGAGTTCCTATTTTTTCCTGGCACCTTTCCAATGTACTGTGTACAACCCTTGAATTTGTTAACAGTTTGATAGATGAGAATTATCAATATAGAGTAGTTTAATGTGGATTGCTATCATTATTAATAAGGCTGAGCATATTATGCTTAAAAACTAATTGTATTTTTTTTCTTGTGAACTCTCTGTTAATGAGTTTTTTCACATTTTTGTTTTGGGTTGCTTTTTTCCCATTATCAATTTCTAGAAATTTGTAAATTGGCGAGATTAGCCCTGTGTAATATCAATTCTAGTTTTCCCCAGATTTTCACTTATTTTTATTTACCTTCACATATTTTGATATACAAAAGTCTTACATTTTTTTCCTTTAAATTTTACAGTTTATATTAATCATTACGGAATCTTGATTTTTATTTTATTTTATTATTATTTTTTTTAAATATTTATTTATTTTTAGTTCTTGGCGGACACAACATCTTTGTTTGTTTGTGGTGCTGAGGATCAAACTCGGGCCCCACGCATGCCAGGTGACCGCGCTACCGCTTGAGCCACATCCCCAGCCCCGGAATCTTGATTTTTAAAAAAAAATATTTCTTTATTTCTATGTGGTGCTGAGGATCAAACCCAATGCCTCACAAGTGCTAGGCAAGCACTCTACCACTGAGCTAAAGCCCCAGCCCAGGTATCTGGAGTTTAAGTCACTGAAAGGCCTCCAAGATTTTTAGAATTTGCCCATGGTTTGTTTTAGTACTTTTATGGTATCACATTTACATTTAAATGTTCAAATTAGGATTTATTCTGGTGTTCAGAATGATGCATATGTTCAACTTTATCTTTTTCTGTGTGTCTGTTATTTTCATCTGTTGCTTTTAGAGCCCTTCTTTGAATCTCTTATGGTATTGTTAACTTTTGGAGGTATTGGGGTGTCTCTGAGTTTTGTATTCTAGTAGTCTTTTTCTTCATATATCAGTATCACATTAGTTGTTTTATAAAAGTTTTAATATCTTTTAAAACTAGTTTCCCCTTGTTGCTTTTCATATTTTTGGGAATTCTTGCTTGCTTATTTTCCCATGAGTACTTTTGAACTGTTTTGTCTAGTTCCAGAAAAACAGAAATCTAAAGGAAATAAACATCAGATTAAAGGTATATATTTAAAATCTATTTAACTTCTCCAAACTTTTTTTTCAGGTTTTTAAGAAAGGTACTATGAAAGAATGTAAGACAGGAAAATAATTAAATATTTTTACTGTGGTAAGTGTTTTATGATTTTACATTTTAAAAATTCTTTAATAATTCTTCTTCTTCTTCTTCTTCTTCTTCTTCTTCTTCTTCTTCTTCTTCTTATTTTAGTCTGCTTCCTTAATGTGTAAAAGGGTTATTGTTTTAGGAGTGTTTGAGTTCATACAACCTCTGGGTAGTAAGGTGGATGCCAATAATGTGTGCTGTTTGAATAATGATGTTTGTCTTTCCCTATCTCTTTGACTCTAATATTTTAATTTCTATTATCTTGTCATTTTAAAGTGTGGTTCTGAGAAGGAGATCCTGTGTTACATTTACTTGCAACATTCAATGAATTCTTTCCTCTTAAATAGGAAGATGAAAAGATTTGAAGTAAGTTTGGTGATATAGAGGCACTTCTTTCTCTTAAAATTTGTTGTGATTTTTTATTATAATAATTAGCAAAATTTTTACCCATATAAAACAACATAATGACAAAAGTAAGCCCTCAACTCCTGCACAAAGAAATGGCAACCATTAACTCACTTTTGGAAACTTATTGTTGGATATGAAAGTATATATAAGACTTTAAATACACAGCAGTCTCTCTCTATATATGAAGCTATGTGGTCATTTTTATAGTATTCTATATATATCTCCATTTGGGAGTTGAACCTGATGTGCATAATCATGGGTGATAATTTTACTGGCTGCCTAGTTTTGTTTTTTAAATTATTGTTTTAGTTGTCAATAGACCTTTGTATATGCAGTGTTGAGAATCAAACCCTGTTCTTCACACATGCCAGGCAAGTGCTCTACCACTGAGCTACAACCCAGACTTGCCTGCCTAGTTTTCTATTATTTAGAGGCATCATACTTTATCTAGCTACTCCTTTCATAACCATTTAGATTGTTACTTGTTTTTCTTTTTTGTTAATAATGGTATATTGATTATAGTATACTTATTCACTTATCTTCTTAGAGGTAAAACTGCCAGGTCAAAGATTATATACATTTTATATATTGATAAATATAGCTAAGCTGTTATCTGTAAAAACTGTCCTCCTCAATGTCCATGAGAATCCTATTTTCAAAACCCTTGCTCACACCAAGTTTTGTTAATCTTTTTAATCTTTGCTAATCCAATAGGGAAAAAAAGTACATTTTTGAGACAACATATGTTTTATTGGTACTGGGGATTGAACCTATGGGTACTTCACTAGTAAATTAGATCCCCAGCACATTTAATTTTAATTTTTTTTTTTTTGAGACAGGGCCTCGCTAAGTTGCTGAGGCTATCCTTGAACTTGTGATCCTCCTGCCTCAGTCTCCTGATTTTCTGGGATTATACGTGTGTTCCACTGTAAACTTGTGTTATTCAAAGATTTCTTTCATTCAACATTCTTATTAACATAAAGAATTCTCTTCCTTAACAATATACTAGTGATTCTTACGTGTCAGATATTCTTACACATTTAATATGATGAAAATATTTAAATATATTGAGTTCATTTTAGGTCTTTTGCCTTGATTTTAACTCATTGTTAATATATGAAAATTTGAGGGTTGGGGATGTGGCTCAAGTGGTGGTACACTAGCCTGGACTGTATGAGGCACTGGGTTCAATCCTCAGCACCACATAAAAATAAAATAAAAAGATTGTGTCCACCGTGAAAAAAAAAAAAAAAACACCTAAAAAGGAAATATTAAAAGCAATATTTGAAAACTTGATCAACCAGCTATAATTGCTTTGAATACAGAATGTTTTCTTCTACAAAGAGCAGTACTTTTGTGTTTTATTCACCTGAAGGAAAGCCTAAAGTAACTTTCAAAATAAATTTCTTAACAATTTTCAAACAGGGATCCCAATGGCTGAATAGCATACAGAATATTATTTCCATAATTGGGTGATAATATAGTTTTTATGAGTTATGTAAACTATATGATTGTGCGATCATCTCTAAAATTATGTGTATCTCTTCTGTCCAAAGATTTTATCACATCCTGATGTAAATATGATTTTTAATTTTATGTTTGCTTTACATTTTATTTCAATCAAATAAGAGTTACATATAAAGATGACCTCACATGAAGCAGATTCTCAACTTTATCATTGACCTCCTGTTTATTCTTTGAACTGTCTTCTATATATAAAGTACATCTAGATTGCCTTTCCTGAGATGCTTTTTTTTCACTTCAATTAACTTTGTTTACTGAATAACCCAAGGCTGGGACAATATGGTCCAATTGGCGATTTATTCACCAGTTTTCATTTAGCACTAAATACCTACCTAAATGGTAGGCATCCACAGACACCCAAATCATTATTTACTTCTTTGTTTAATTTTATGGTACTGGGGATTGAATCTAGGGGCACTTTACCACTGAAACACATCCCCAGCCCTTTTGTTTATGTTTTTTAAAATTTTTAGACAGGATCTTGCTAAGTTGCTTAGGGCCTCACTAAGTTTCTAAGACTGGCCTTGAATGTAGGATCCTCCTGCCTCAGCCTCAACCTCCCAATGGTTGATGTATATTGTCATTATTAAGTTAAAGATGCAAAAGAGAATAGTATACATTTTAATTTAGAGAAGACTAACATGGTTTCTTTTAAATTTAGATATGTATAACTCTATGGCACTTGCTGCCATAACATTCGATGGTACTTTATTTCAAATTTTGATGTGGACTATATTTTATTTAGTTTTTAGAATCACATAAGTCCTGTATTTTAAATCTTTTTTTTTAATGGGCAGAGTAAGTATTTAAACTTAGTATGCTGCTGGATCTTGTTTAAGATCTGTTTATGTTTCTCAGTATAGACATGGCAATATTTTTCACAATATGTTGTTTGAAAATAATGATAAAGTAAATGCCCCCCAAAATAAAGTAAATATAATTGTATGGTTCACATTTTTTAAAATAAAAGCAGAAAATTAGATTGCCAGACTTTGAGTAGAATGAATAAGTTTTTGTCTGAGACTTGCCTGGGAAGCTTTTCTGACTCCTAAACCAGTTTTTCACAGCCAAAGTAAATAGAGACATAGAACAATTTGTGGTTTAACAGATTTAAGCAGTATTTTAGTCTCTATTTTATACACTTTATTTCTATTAGAATGCAGGATTCTAAAGAATACATGTAACTTGTTTTAATTATTATTTTTGCAGAAGTTATTTGCATGTGAAACTTTTAAATCAATTAAATAATACTCTAGCAAGTTTATTTGCACTTTATTTTGCCTAAAAATTGTTTCTTTTTTAATATTTATTTTTTAGTTGTAGTTGGGTACAATACCTTTATTTTATTGATTTTATATGAGGTGCTGAGGATTGAACCCAGGGCCCTGATGTGCCAGGCAAGCACTCTACTGCTGAGCCACAACCTCAGCCCCTACCAAATATTTCTTAATAAATAGTCTGAAATTAAATCAAGGCAGACTTTAAATTACTGAGTCTTCATTACTGGGCCAAATTAATGAGGTTTTCCTGGACTTTTCCTTCTGCTATCTTATTGTGACTAATGATGTAATCTTGTTTGTTTTCTAAAATATTGAAGTTTTAGGTTTTTGAATCTTTTCTGTGGGAGTACAGGAATTTGTTTATACAGTGCCTTTCATTTTACTTATGAGTTAATTTCTTTAATTTTGTGCCATAAAAACTACTAAAAATATTCCTGGAAAGTGAAGGATTAAACAGAATTTGTAATTAAAAATGAAGGCCTTTTTCTTTATTTCTTCTGTTAGCTGCAATTGTTAAAATTTTTATACTACATTTAAATAAATATTAAGACTTTATTACAGGGCTGGGATTATGGGTCAGTGTAGAGTACGTGCCTGACATGTGTGAGGCATTGGGTTTGATCATCAGCACCAAAATAAATAAATAAATAAACAAACAAACAAACAAATAAATAAATAAAGCAATTATGTCCATCAAAAACTACCCCCCCAAAAAAAAAGAAAAGACTTTATTACATATTAAGTGGGTTGGATTTTCTGTATTTGAAACAGTTTCTTTCTATATTAGGCATAAAGTTTAAATTAGACTGGCAGAGTAAGTGATCATTTGATTGGAAAGTTGGGTAGACAATCTTTGGTTAGTTTTATTCTATAACCTTCCAGCTAATTGTTGAATTGCATGCTCTTTTGTTCTTTGCTCTGTCTACTTTTGATCTGGTTTTATGGTTGGTTGAAATAGGGATTTATTGGTAGGAACATAGATTATTTTCTGATTTAAATAGATTGTGTGTTCTTCTGATAGCTTATTCTGTCACAAGCAGATTCATTCAACCAGACCGTTGTGCAGAGGTGTTAGTATAGGATTTGGGCAGCCATTTTCAAAAATAACAGCTTTATTGATATATAATTCACATTACCATCAAGGTCACTCCTTAAAAGTGCAATTCACTGAGTTTTAGTATATTCACACAGTTGTGTGCCTATCCAGCTATCTAATACTGAAACACATTTGTCATACCCAAAGAAGACCCATGCCCTTTAGCAGTCAGTCTCCACTCACTCTTGTATCCATGTAGGCATGAATCTTCTTTATCTCTTTGTGAAATTACTTGTTTTGGACATGATATATATATATAAATGTAATCATTCAATATATGGCCCTTTGTATCTGGTTTTTTAGCCTGTTTTTGAGGTAGCACATATCAGAACTTCATTCCTTTTATTGCTAAATAGTGTTCTGTTATGTAGATACACTACAGTTTGTTTATCCATTTATCAGTTGATGGATATTTGAGTGACTTTCACTTTGTGGTTCTTATGATCATGCTGCTGTGAATATTGGTGTTTTTGAGTTGACTTCTGTTTTTTGGGGGGTAGATACTTAGGATTGAAATTTATGGGCCATAAGAAACTCTGCCAGACTGTTTTATAAGGTGACTCAACCACTTTATATTCCCATCAGCAATGTTTGAAGATTCCATTTCTCCATATCTTTGCCAACATTGTGCCATGGTGTTTTTCCATAGTAGTCATCCTAATGGGTATGAAGTGGCATTGCGTTGTGGTTTTTATTTGCATTTCCCTGATAAGTAATGATATTCAATATTTCCATGTACTTGTTAGCCATTGTTTATCTTTGTTAGACAAATTCCTATTCAGATTCTTTACCCATTTTAAAAATTGAGCGGTCCTTTTTTTGTTTAGTTTTAATAGTTCTTCTGTATTCTGGATATACACAAATGTACACTTATCAGATGTATGAAGTATAAATTTTTTTCTTATTCTATAGTCTTTTCATTCTTATAAGGCCAATAGGTTTTTTGTTCAAGTCCAATTTACCAGTTTTTTGACTGCTTATGCAGTTTTCTCTGAAATTTTCTATAAGTTAAAAAAAAACAGACCTTATTTCTCAACATCTTCCAATATTTTTTTTCTACAGAAACAATGATCATTTAGTTAACTACACAATGGGTTAGAGATATTAAAAATATTTTTTGTTTTCAAATATTTTCATCACATTTAATGGAAGAAGCCCAAGTTTTCTAACTTGATATCCAGTGCACTTTAAAAAAATCTGCTTAGCCCAGAATGCACACATTATTTACAGGTGTCTAATGTATTCTGATGACTGGTCTTGGAGATCCAGGGATACTTGGAACATGGTCCTGTCCTTAAGGAAGCAGAGGTCATGTGCCAGTCTACAGATTTCTACAGAGGGTAGTGGCACCAGTGGAGAAACAGGGGAAATGTCTGGGTGAGAAAGCCTCTCAGGGAGTCAGTGCTGGTGCTCTGTCTGCAGAGATTCATCGCTGATCAGAACCTTTTGTTATAGCCTATGATTCTTCCTTTCAGACATTTGCTGCTGCTGTGTGTTATGTACATTGGCACCAGTTATTTGTAACAACAATATTTAGGAATTTGATGCAATGAAATGTAGACATCAATGTGATGACTTTGATACCTAGAAGCAAGCTGGAAGAAAGTCATATTTTGTTGATTTCTTTAGGTTTTCAAGAATGGGAACTTTCTACTTACTAATTAATTTGGTGTGGTGTGTGTATCTGAGCTCCAGACCAAACCCAAGCAATTTTGGGTAGTCAGAGCTAAAATGTGAGTCAAAGAGGAACAGCTGTTTGACTGGAGGGAAGATTGTATATAGAGATTTGGGCGAGTCCTGTTAAGGAATTTAGATCTTTCTTTAATAATGGAGAGCCATTGATGAGTTTGGATGTGTGTGGGGAACATGGACCTTCCTGTTATCTGTACCACAGAAGCTGTTTGTGAGGACTAGAGACAGGAGACTTGTGGGGCTGTGGGATGAGAGCCAATGAGGACCTGAGCTAGGACACTGCTGATAGATGTGGACACAGAGATTGGAAATGTTTAGAAGGTGTAAGTCAGGATGCTTGGCTGCAATCAACCATCATAATTTAAAAGGAGGATTACTGAAGAAAGAAGATTTCTGAAGAAAGATTCAAAGGAATGAAATGCTACAGAAGCCAGCATGATTTTAGGGCCTTAGGGGCTAAGGGACAGAGCAGGGGCCATACTCAGGCTCTCCCACAAGAGGGACGAAAGAGGGTCTCCTTCCAGCTGTGCTTTTTAAAATCCCATGAGCACTCTTTTTTTTATTTATATTTTTTTTAGTTGTTGATGAACTTTATTTTGTTTATATTTATGTAGTGCTGAGAATCAAACCTGGTGCCTTACACATGCTAGGCTATTGCTTACCACTGAGACACAACCCCAGCCCCCAAGAGCACTCTTAGCCTTGGGTTTTGTGCCCCCTGTTCGGGCAGAAGCTTTGCTGGGAACTCCATGCCCTCATCACTAGCATTTCCAGAATCAGGGAAGGATTGTGGAGCAGAGCCATCTGTTCCTCTTTGGTTATTCGAGTTGGCTTGGGCAGATGTTTAGATCTGAAGATGAAGATTGGGAATGCTTCAGAAGTTTGTGGCCTGGGTAGACCATGGTGACAGCATTTCTGTGCAAGAACAAGGTTCACAAGTGAGTAGACTAGAATGCAGGAAGTAAACAGAGTTCACTTTTAGACCAGCTTAGTTTTGGATGTGACTTTCAAGATGTTATGTTTCTGTTACAATTCACTTGACTTCATTCACTAATAGAAGCCTTTCTAGGGATTGGTTAATTTCTTTGCTATGACTTTCCAGAGACTAGCATGGATTTTCAGAGGTACCTTTATTAGCTCTTAGATAAAGTCATTAAAATTTTTTACAGTGCAGCTTATTCTGTTTCTATGTTTTCTGACTTTTTTTTTTTTTTTTTTTTGTACTAGGAATTGAGCTCAGGGTGCTCAATCACTGAGCCACATTCCCAACAATTTTTTTTTTTAATTTGTTCTTGAGACAGAGTTCTGTTAAGTTGCTGAAAGCCTCACTAAATTTCTAAGGCTGGGTTTGAACTTGCAATCCACCTACTTCATGTTTACAAGCCACTGGGACTATAGGTGTGTGCCAACAATCTGGCTGAGCAATCTTTCTTAATTAACAAAGAACAGTAGATGCTGTTTAACTATTCTTGCTCCTATGTTAGTGAAGTCTGAATTGAAATTTCTTTCTGCATCTCAAAGAGTACAATATAGTGTACAGCAATTCTAAAAAGGTAGACGTTATATGGTTTCTGTAAACTTCTTTTCTGGATGTAATCCATGAAACATCAGTGTATGTAGCAGTTAAATAGGAATTTTTGTCAGAGGACAGTGGATGGCTGGGCTGGCACTACACTGTTACTCCAACAGCATCATTCAAACACCAGCATTCTGGGCTGGAGATGTGGCTTGCCTCACATGTGTGAAGCCTTGGGTGTGATACTCAGTTCCACAGATAACTCATTGTTCTATTTTCATTAATGAAATACAAAGTCATTTTTGGAGGAATGAAGGATAAATTACTCATTTATATATCTTATGTGTTATAACATGACATGAATCATTTGCTTATGTGATAAACACTGCTTCATTTAAGATCAGAATTGTTTTGAATATTTAAAATATTTAAAGTCACTTTAAACATTGTCAGGATTGATAATAGCATTGCTGGTAAGGCCATTCCATATATGTCATTTTACTAAAGAGATCTTGATCTTTTCTAGCTTTGCAAGATATGACAATGAAGGCTAGCTAAATGCCAAAACTTGGAAGATAAATTGTTGCCCACACCAGCTCTGCCACTATGTTGTTTCTCCTCCATGCCAAGGCAGATGGTCAGATAAGGTGAATTCGAGAAAGATAAATTTGCTGAGATTAAATGGGAGGTACTCATGGTGGGATGAATCCATATTCTCTGGCAGGTGTGGTCTTATTTGGGGCCCTCTTGATAAAAGATTCAGGATATACTCTGTGCTGTTAATAATGGGAAGTAGCTCAGTGACCTTGGACAGGTATATTAAGGTTAGTGACACTGTCTATAATATTCTCCATTATAGCATTGTTGTGAGGATGAGCAGAGCTGCTGCATATCAACTGCTAAGCACAGTGCCAAGATCATTTCAAATTATAAGTAGATCTTACTCCACACAACAGTGTTTTTCTTCAAAGTAAAATGCAACAGGAGGGCAGTAATTGACAGCAGAGGTATCACAAGGAACAAATTGGCTCTTATCTTCAATGGAACTCAAGCTGTAGCAGGTATTATTTCACAATTTTAATTAAAATCAGTGTCAGAGGTGAGATGTTTGTTGCTGGGGATGTGGCTCAAGCGGTAGCGCGCTCGCCTGGCATGCGTGCGGCCCGGGTTCGATCCTCAGCACCACATACCAACAAAGATGTTGTGTCCGCCGAGAACTAAAAAATAAATATTAAAAATTCTCTCTCTCTCTCTCTCTCTCTCTCTCTCTCTCTCTCCCCTCTCTCACTCTCTCTTTAAAAAAAAAAGAGGTGAGATGTAAATTTTCATAATTTTAACTATAAGTTAAATTTCTGTGCTTTTTTCACCAATTTACCTAAAACAAGCCATATTCATTTGTAAAACTCCAAAAATCAATAAATATAAGATGCAATAACTGTATACTATGGTTGGTTTCATCTTTTGTTTAGTGGATACCGCTTCTCAGTGAAGGTGAGAATACTTGGATATTGTGCTTGCAGAGCTCATGGTCTAGGTTCCATGGTTACTGAACACTCAGGATTAGTAGTGTTTAATGTAGATATGAATTTGGGTATGATGTGTTTGGAACACGTGCAGAGTAATCATGTCAGTCAAAATTTACTAAAAGCTTATTGTTTAGCAAAATTGTACTTTGAGAACACAAAACATGACAATTCTGAAGAACCTGAAAAAAATTAGAAGAGTAACTTTCTAAGGGAATCCGAAGCACATGCCATCCACAGTTATCACTGACAATTGATTTTTATAGATTTTTGTGGATATGGCATGATTTTGTTGGGTTCTTTTTTAAAAAAAATATTAACTAGTTCTAATCAGTTATACATGAGAGTAGAAAATGCTCTAATTTATTGTACATAAATGAAGCAGGTGTTGGGTTCTTTTAGAGAAACAACCTTAAAGGGTAGTATCATTGCAAGAGAAAAAGATAGTGGATGGTTTTCAAATGGATATGCTTGCTAAGCTGTAAAATGTCTTGAATATTGTGGCAGAGTAATGGATGGTTATATTTATGATGAATAATTAAGGTTGTATCTTCTATAAGATATAGTAATTTGCATTCTTGGTCCAGTTATCTGAGCTCAGTAATGAAGAATATGCTGTTAGAGTATTATATTTAATACCAGCTGTTAGAATATTTACTTAAAATTTCCTGTTAGTTATTGGTATTTAAAAAAATCATTTGGGGTCTGTCTTCACATCTTTTTATATTTCTAAGCCAGAATGACCTCTTAGAGCTGGTAGACTCCATACTTGCTGTGTGTAGAATAATTTTTAATCTTTTTTCTGGTTCACTTAAAATGTGAGTGATACTTGTCATTTTGGAATTCTAAGCTGTTAGGATACAGTTCTTCAGTCATGTAATCATTGAAATTTAATATTTTAACCTTTAATTAGAAGAGTCAATGTTCTAGGTTATGGCCTGTTTCCATTGCTATTCTTTCATCATGTGATTTAAGTGTTGCTAAACTTTACAAATTATTTCAAAAAAAGATATGGAATAACTTTGTAATTTTGTACTGTCTATTCTGCAGGAAATCCAGCACTTTCAACAGTGCCATGCAGAGAGCACATGTGCAGTAAATATTTATTTGAATTAGAGAATTGCTTTAGGGCAGCTTGCAAAAGTAATGTTTTCAGTATTCAGTGACTGAGCCTTCAGTGCTGGTAGTTTAGCTAAACATTCAGACTTCATTTGAAGCCAGTAAACAGACAACTGTGCAATCCAGGGAGACAGATTTCTTTACTTTTCTATCCAATAGTAATTTTCTTTTACAGTCATGTTTACATAGAGTAATGGTCAAAGGAAAATGTGACTTTGGAGCAGGTACTTGAGTAAGTTTGCTACAGTGAAAGATTTTTGGTATGCTGATGAGTAACAGAAATCCACTAGGCAGCTCTTTGGTCAGTCATATTTCTTAGAATGCTGCTGCTCTTTTTTGCATTCAAAGCAAGGTGTGGTTAGGTGCTGAGCAACTTGTTGAGGCAGCTTGTCTTCCCGGCCTCCTCATGATGCACCTGCAGTACGCACTATGCATCCTGCTGACTGACAAGGCATTCTGCCAGCCCCAGCCTCATGTGCTCCTGGTGTGTTGCAGGCTCTGCAGGTGGCTGGGAAGGTGAGGAAGGATGGCCATGCCTGATGCAGGCAGTCTGTGCTTGTGGACTGCCTTTGTTCCACTAGGCTGCACTTTCAGAGCACAGGTTCAAGGATGAAAATGTTGAGTATTTCTAGATGGTGAGAACAGCACAGCAGAACTACTGGAGGCCCTTCTGGGCATAGGATCTTTCATACTTGTAGGGCTGGCACTGTCTGACCAGAGTCAGAAGAAGGAATGCTGTTGGTATTTCATGAAAATATGGCCTTGGACAAAGTTCACTTGGACTGGAGGAAGGCTCTGTTTGGGAACTCAGTGGTCAAAGACCTGCTGAGAGGGTAAGAAGCCCAGTCCTCTTGCCTGAATTTACCTGGAAAAGATGAAGGAGGCATCTTTGAGGTTCCATGTATTGTGGATAAGAAGTGTGACTATCAATCTGGATTTGGTCCTTAAACAGTGCTACGTGTGGGAGGAGGGGCCTTACCTCTTGGACTCCATTTCTTTCTGGAGATAACAAATCTGACTTCACAGCTGCTGCTGAGATCAGGCAGTGGTGGGGGTTGGGAGCTGGTGCTTTGTGGTCCTGTGCTCAGGTCATTAAGCAGTCAGGTTAAGTCCACTAGCCACTGATAGCATCCTGGGGGACCACATGCTTGAGACCCAGGTCCTCAATGCTGAGGAGCCTTGGACCAACTCCATGTGGCAAAACTGCACTCAACTTCACATGAGGATTTGTGTCTCACTGGCACACCTAGGCAGTCATATCCAGCTTTGAACATCTGAACACACAAGCTTATTTTCATGGAAAAACTGCCCTGCCAATGTCAACTGCATCATCCTGGCTGATGGATCCTCTTCTCATTTTAAGTTTGAGGAGATTGAGGCATGGACACTAAAACAAAATGCAGAGGCCATGTGAAAAGACAGCTGTGATTTGAGCCATGAATGCTATGGAGCCCACTCTCTTTCTCCTTTGTTATCCTGTCACCATGTCCCTCCTTGGTTTTGGGAAAGCCTACTTATTGCAGAGTGTATAAGACGGTGGAGTGACGTATGGCAGTCTCAGAAAGCACTTCATGTGATGTCTATTTCTGCAGAATTGGGTGGTGGGAGGCAAAGCCATCTTCCTAATAGCCAGGGAAAGAATGCATTTCACGCTCACTTGGCAGGGGCCTCTGCCCACTGGAGGCCAAAGAGAAATGAAGGACAGAACCTTAAAAGACAAAGTGATCTTTTCCAAACAATGACCCATTCAAGGGATTTTTCCAGGCAGCACTTTGAGGAGCACCTCTGTTTTGTACAGTGAGGCTAATTCTGTGTTGGGTCCACAGATATCTGATGTCCCATTATTCTTTATCCTGACCATCACTTTGACTCACTACTGGGCATCTCCTCCAAGACAGCTACCTGTGGGGCAATAACTCATCACCATGAGAAAATGTGAGACACCAAAAAGACCAAAGCAAAAAACTAGTTAAGAAACTACAAATAATAAGTAAAATCGATGGCCCTTGTTAGCTTTAACAAACTGATGGATTTCTTTCCCCATGAAACAATGAAAGTTCACGCGGATTACCCAGTAAGTTTTGAAATAGAGATGACAGTCATTATTCCAGGATATCAGGTTAAAAACATTCTTAGGAAACATGCAACCTTGTTAATTATGTTATGTTTTTCTTCAAACTAGAGTGAATAACAGAGTAAAGTTTACTGCCTGACCCTAAATCTGTTACTGCTCTGCTCTTCATAATCTCACATTTGTATTTTACCCATAATGTGCATTTATCTTCCTCAGGCAGATTGATTTTCCTGTGAGAAAGATACTTGCTTCAGTGGGCACAGCAGGTCACTCTCAGGCTTTATCATGATGTGCTCACCAGGCCCTCATGTGCTCACACATGAACTTCACACCCATCTTTCCTGGATGTACAAAACCACATCATCACTAGATTCTTAGCCATGAAAATTTCTTGTTCCACCTTTGCTTATGAACTTGATGAAAGGGGCTGACTCTATGAATTGTTGTCTCTCAGAGTTTCTGGTGATGCTGATGATGGCAATGATGGTGATGATGATAAATGTGATGGTGATGATGGTGATGATAATGATGGTGGTGATGATGGTGGTGGTGGTGGTGGTGGTGGTGGTGATGATGATGATGGCAGTGGCAATAATGATGAAAATGATTATGATGGTGATTACAGCAATGGTTATGCCAATGATAGTGACATAATGTTGATGAGAATGATGTCATGAAGAGCATGATGAGCATGTGACGATGATGAATGTTAGCAGCTGACATAAATTAGATTATTTTATCTTTCTCATTGGGCAGAGTCCAGCCTAGATTCTGTTGCCCTCAGACTTGGTCATGTGATCTGTTTCACCAGTGAAAGGAGAGTGGATTCTTTGAGAGTCGTGGTGAGATTCCACTTACACATTACGGTTTCTGTTGGAAACATGGCCTCACATCTCAGCTCTTCAGAAACAGGTTTAGGTGGAGAAAAGGGTCAGTAAAATTGGGTGGTATGTGCTGAGTTCCTGTGGCAGATGTTGATTCAGGATTTGTCTGAACAAACATTTATTGAGCATCTCTGTTCTAGGCATTGGGGATACAATGTAATTGGAGCTTATAATTTTGAAAGGGGGGAGAGAGAAAAGTAAATATAGAGTAGATCAGGAAAGGTAAAGGCAATGGGCACAATGTGGGGGGCACAGAGATTGTCTGTTGGAGACAGGGATGAGCGGGGGGAACCTCCAGACTGTTGAAAAGCTCATGTCCAAGCAAAATCCAGAGGGAGTGAGTGGGTATCCATGTGATAAGTGGAGACGGGAAAGTTCTAGAGAGAGAAGTGGAATGGCAAGGGCCCTGGGGATAACATAGAAAGCTAACCAAGGGGGACAGTCATGAATGAGGAGGCCACGAACTCCAGGAAGGGGCTCCATGGGATTTCCAGGGCCAGAGACTCTGCCACCCTAGACAGCACTTATCCATATTCAAGAGTCCAAGAAGATGATCAAAATGTCAATACACAGGGAGCCCTTAATATTCAGCTAATCCCACTCCACTGTGCATACCTAAGCTGCCCCTAGTACCCCAGATGGCTATGTCCCAGCCTGTGGGTGCAGCCCCTTGTGTCCCTGCTGGGCACCTTCTCTCACTTGAGGCTTTTTTTTTAACAGGATTCCAGCCCTAGAGGCCTTGTGCATCCCATGATCAGATCACCACCTGATACTCTGTGACCCTCTCCCTCACATCTTCTCCCCAGTTACATTCCTTTATTTGTCGTCTCTGACTCTTTCTGTTCCACTGTCTTGTCTCCAACCTCCTTGAGTTGTTAGTTATTTTCAGCCATTTCAATCTCCATGGATATGGGTTGGGGAGGAGTAGAGTCTCACTTGAGGCTCTAACTCACATGTTCCAAATGTCCCTGTGGTGTGTCATGTCCTATCATCCAAGGACCCTGGAATCTTGCAAAATAACTGCCAGCATTCCAGCAGGCCTTTGTCGCCCCGTGTAGCATGTCTCTTCCTTGTTCTGATTTTCAATTTTTCCTGTTCTTGAGTGGCTTCAGATGACTCTGTGGTTGCTCCATGTGTTTGCTCCTAAATTACATCTTCACTAAAGACAGAATACCATTAGTTCAAAAGCTCATGAATGCCAAATCCAAACTTATTTATCCCTAATTATTTTAAAAATATAGATGAAAGTAAAAAAAATTCTCACCATTCACATCCCACCTGCTTTGGGCACCTAGCATCTAATGTCCAATTAAAAGATAGTGTGGTTAAGAGACCCCAAGGTGATACCACCCTTCAGATTTTTATAACCCCTGCCATACTACTAGCTATATTACCTGGGCAAATAATTTCCAGAGACACTTTCTCTGACTCTCTTTTTCCCCATGAGTTCACTTGAAATTCTCAACTTTTGGATTATGGCTCTTTGTCATAGTTCCCTGGGCAGTTTCGGGCTGTGAAGGGTGTTATTTTTTTCTTTTTCTTTTCTTTTCCTCTTCTCTTCTTTTCTCTTTCTTTCTTTCTTTCTTTCTTTCTTTCTTTCTTTCTTTCTTTCTTTCTTTCTTTCTTAACTAGGAATTGAACTAAAGGGCACACTTAACCTTTAAGCCACATCCCCAGGTTTTTTTTATTTGTTTGTTTGTTTGTTTTTTAACATGGTCCCTCTAGGTTGCTTACAACTTTACTAAGTTGCTGAGTCTGGTTTCAAATATGTTATCCTCCTGCCTCATTCACCCAAGCTTCTAGAATTACAGGCTTGAACCACCACACACAGTGAAACATAGTTTTTTTTTTTTTTTTTTAATGAGACCCTCTCCCATAATTGTATTTTTATGCCTTATAAGCATCCAAAACCCCCAAATTTCTTACAATAGTCAATTTCAACTCCATCACTCCAGAAGCAATCACTATTTTTATATTTTCTCAACTGATAATAGTCTGTGCTAGAATTTTATATAAAACACAAGAGTTTATGTATTTAAAAGAACTTTAGTTATCTTGTTTTATTATTAATTCATAGTACATCTAACAGTAAGGCATTGAAGGACTTTACTAAATGCTATTCAATGTATAGGTAATTTGGCCAGAGTGTATTTAATTTTCTATTTGTAGACTCCAAACTATAAATATTAGGTATTATGAATAAAATGTTACTAAATGCTACTTTTGTGATGTATGTCTTCACTTCTCTTGGGTAAAACTTCAGAGTGGAGGTTTTGGGACTCACATTTGGTGTCTATGTTCAATTTTAGAAACAAAAATGGAAAATACAAGTTTGTTTTTCAAAATGTTGGGTCCATTATATATACTCAGAAATATCACAGAGGATTTCCAGTTGCTCTGCAATCTTGCCCACATGAGGGGCTATTAGCCTTTTTGTATTTTAACCAGTCTAATAAATATGTAACAATATGCCATTCAGATTTTAATTTGCATTTATCTGAAGACTTTTTTTTGTTCTTACTGATATTCTGTACATCTTCTTTTATGAACCATTTTCTAATCTTTTGTGCACCTCTAGGAAATGGATTATGCCTCTTTATCATTGTTTTAAAAAATGTTTTTATATATCATTTACCAGAACTTTGCAAAATATTTGTTTTGTAACATATTGCCTGTAGGTGAGTCAAAAAAGTATGACTGTGAGCTATATATTTCCACTTAAAAATTCAATTTGTATCTTACTTTTTTGATAATTTTATTGTTTTACCGTACAAAACTTCACTTATTTTAGGAAAACAAAAGCAATCACATGAACAAGCAGCTGTTATAGACCTCTTATAGAGGTCTGCCTTAAACATATCACAAGTGCTTCATGCCAACCTCTGCTGGAATATCTAATTGAATCTTGACATTGTCCATTTGAAGAAATCAAATTTAACGTTTCCCTATCAAAGTAAATGTAAGCCTTAATGTTAAAACTAGATAGAAAATATACAACAAATGTTGGTAACATGAACTGTGCTAAAGAACTTTTAAAGAGGGAAAAAAATTATATTTGATTTGGAAATTATTTTCCAAATATTAATCTTTTCACCTGGTGTGGTCACCATTGGTATGAATATTTCAATGAAATAATATAAAAAATAATTAAAAAGTCCTGGGATTTTAAACCAATCTTTTGACTCTGAACAGTATTAATCATGAACCCAGCCTAATTCCAGTATAAGACTGGGAGACATCTTGTCAAAAAGCTATAAAAAGTTTATTTTTATTTTCTGTAAGAAAACTAAAAATTCTCTTTGGCCTGACAATATTTTGATGTTTTAAACTTGTTTGGAATTTCTACCTGTGCTTTGAATTCAAATATGCCTGGCTATCCCTGACCAGATAACAACCTTCTCTAAAACCTTACTGGTGCCTCATAAATCCTGGCTCCCGCTGACCAAATAACAACTCTCTCTAAATCTCAGTGGCAGCTCATAAATTCTAATGTCTGGAGTTGAATTTATTCCCTACCTTGAAATGTTGAGACATGTAGATCCTTAACCTGCTATCTGCCTTTGTTTTATGCTTGTCAAAATCTTGTTAGCTGTATAGTACCCGAGACACCCACCTTCTTTGTAATATTTTGTGCTGAAAATACTTTTTCCTGAAGATCAGAGGATGATCTCTAGCATGGAGTTTTGTAAGAGACAGTTCTGGCCAGGTTTGTGTACACAATACAATCTTGATTTAATTTAATTTCAAATTGGAGTTGGTGGTCTTTTCATTGTGTTCTCTTTCAACATTAACTTTTTTTTAAACTTCATTGTAAATAAAACCAAAGAACAAAACAAAACTCCTGTAAATGAACCAGGTGCATAATAATAGCCATTTTTACTGAAAGCACTGTATTCATTATAGAAATGATATAAGCTTAAAAATTAAAAGATAGCTCAAATATCAAGGGAGTTTAGAAGTTAGAAATTTTTTCTTTCAGAATACAGGTGGTAAAATAGGTAGATGGAACATGTGCTGAGAGAAATCAAAAGTCTTTGCAGAGGTGGCAGCAGAGATTTGAGTCTTTCTCAGGTCTAAATTTTGCACAGAAGAGAAAATGTGAAGCATAACTATATCAAGTAATGTGCAAAAAAATCACAAAAATATTTATTATAAAAAATCATATCTACAGAAATGGTTCTAAATGGTTTTTCTAATGGTTTTTTTGTCAGGAATAAACATTTGGACACGAATGGAAGTTTTGGTACTATTTTTAAGTAATTTTACTCATAGAGAATAATCTTTATACCATTTCTCCATTTTACTGGTTGGAATTAATTACAATTTATATATCTGCTAAAAAAGATACTGAGTGCAGAAAAATATTAATTTCTCATGTTTAAGTCACCTACATCATTTGATCTTTCCCTTTTTAAATCAAAAATATGCATCTCTTAATAAATATCTCTAACTCTGTATATTAGCAGCAACTCAGTCATAAAATATACTATGATAACTTGTCTCTTCATGTACTTACAGACAATGAATTTGCTGCTTACCATTTAGATATAATTTTCTATGGTGTTCTCTACTTATTTATGTCTGTATGCCAAGTTTTATTCAAGCTCTAAGTATATGCCTTAATTACTCTGTGTAGCAATGTAGGATCCATGTCTTATTTGTGACACATTTTTCCCAGAACTGTGTCTAAAGGGAAATATGTACAAGATGATTATCCAGGCAAAAAATATCTATCTAACATTATATTTTATTATATATATATATATATATATATATATATATATATATAATTTTTATTATTTAAAAACACACTTTGTTCTGAAACTACAGTGATACTACTGTATTTTAGCTTGAATTATTTGTGAGAAACAAACAAACAAAAAAGACATTTCTCTTTGTTGGCTGGTGATTTTTTTCAACCTCAGGAGTCTCTTGAAGAATGGCAGAAATAGATATGTAACTCTCTAGTTTGATGCAGACCCATCAAACTAGATGATGTTTTGCTTCTGCTTTCTATCTTGATCATTAGAAACATACATTTATATTCACATGAAACATTTTTGGAATTCTGTTTTGTTAGTTCTTCTAAAAATGAAATGAAAGTGAAAAAGAATGCAGGAAAGATAAATAATTAATTTCAAACAATTCATTTTAAAAATATTTTTTTCAAATTACCAAAAATTCTTAAAAGTTAGAAAAGTTAAAAGCTTTAGAAATAGCCTAAGGCTATTTTCTCTTTTGCTCAGGAGAGTAGACTATATCTCCAACTCATTCCTCTCTAGAATTGTACTGTGTGCAAATATGAAAAAAAAAATGTGCTAAGATGCCCCACGTGGCTTATAAGTTTTAAAATCCTCACAGGGGCTCAAATGTGCCATTTTTCTACTTTACAGGTACAAAATCTGAAATTTGTATACTTAACAAACATTTACAAGACTGTAATTCAAAATGACCTAAAGAATAAAAAAAATTGAAGAACTGACCCACTGAACATTAATCATAGGGACTTATATTGAAGCCATTATATTAAATGTCTTTTTATCATTGTCACAATTTTCCATATTTATATCATCAATATATTAATCAAAATTTTTACCCACTTAATAACAAATCTTAGTTTCTATTTTAATTGTTTTTTAAGAAAAAATTTGTAGTAATTCATATTAATAATTTAATGTTCATACTTGTTAAAGTATGAAATATATACTTTAAAAGCTATGGCTTTGGCAAGTGAAAAATCCAGCCTAAATTCTTCTTAAGATTGGGAGCCATCTCATCACACAAGCATGAAAAGTTAATTTCTGCTTCATTATAAATTACTGTGATTTCTAAAGTTGCTTGAAATGTCTGCCAGTGCCTTGAATTCACCCATGTCTGGTTTTCCCTGATGAGATAACAACCCTCCCTGAAACTTTAGTGATGACTCATAAATTCTGGCTTTCCCTGACCAAATGACAACCCTCTCTGAAACCTTAGTAGTGCCTCATAAATTCTGATGTTGTGATCTAAACTTACTCCCTAAGTGATGAACAATTTTAAACCATTAACCTTGTACCTGCCTTTGTATTATGCTTTTAAAAATCAGGGTTGTTTTCCCTGATAACAACCCTCCCCGAAACTGTAGTGATGACTCACAAAGGGCTCTCTGGTCTCAGATGCAATATACATGATCTGGAGCCCCTTCCAATCAAGAGCATTTTGTGGGAACTGTCCAATTCTGTGTGTTGTGAGGGAGGAGGAGGGTGGGCTTTCACTGTTACTTCTTATCTCCTAAGTCCTCTTTTTTTTTTTTTGACATTTGTCTGGACTTGAATCTCATACTTCAGAGTCACAGGTTGCTCTCCTGTGCAGAAACTGAGGATCCCAAGGAGGCCCAACTGCAGAGAACCAGGAAATGGTGAGTGTGTATTGGTCTAGTGAGGTAGGCTGGGGGGGAAAGACTACTTATTGGAACCACTAAGACTGGCTGTGGTGAAAACAGGAGCTAGCAGATTGTGACTCTGGGCAGTTTCTGCAGGCTTAAGTCCTCCACTGGGCCACTATGTCCTCAGTCCTACTGACCAACCAGGTGGGGAACATGTCAGTGGAAGAGACTCTTTGCTGTCTTCCTTATGCTTAAAGGGCATCTTCAGTCTGCCTAAAATACTATGTGTCAGGTGTGTTCCTGCAGCCCACTGTCTTACCAGATGCTGGAGATTGACAGGTGGAATAATTATCAAAATCAAATCTCCACAGGCCATTTTCTTGAAGGAAAGGAGCTGTTGTTTTGGGGCACCTAATTTCCTCTTGAGCCAGCTAATTTTTATTGTGACTTTCTTTTATTATTATTATTATTATTATTATTATTATTTAGGTAGTTAGTGTCATTAGGTAAATCAGGTCTAATATCAAGTAAAATGAAGAATGAACATTATATTGAGAATGGAGTCCAGGAAAAGGGGAATTGAAAATGTCCCCAAGGCCCAGAGCCCATCCCAAGTAAATGTTAATGAAGCAGCTCCCAGCAAACAGGGAGATGCTAATTCAAAAGCCCTTCCTGCCCAGATTACTGCTTCAGCCCACCTGTCCCCCAGCCTTTGGGCCTTCCCATGTACATTCCATCACTGCAAGATAACAGATCAAAGGACAGAAATTCAACAGGAATGCAGGAAAGCTGAAGGAAGAACTTAGTTATAAAAAAGAGAAGATCTCGCCCTTTCATGGATTCCTCCTCTTGGGTCCCCTTCTTCCTCTGAGAGAAGTCTTTTCTACTGTCCTTTAATAAAGCTTCAACATTCCACTCTAAACTTACCTTGGCATGCTTCTCTTATATTATACTTCAGCATTGCGGAGGCAAGGACTTGTCACCGGTAAATAGCTCTAATAGTAGGTTTAAATTTATTTTGAGAAAGGTCATAGCTAAATTGCTGAGATTATTTTTGCTATGGTTGATATATCTAGACTTTACTATCACAATAAAGCATACAGGTTTTGCATACAAATGTATTCATATGGGGATTTTATTTGTGTTGTGATACTTTCATGATTATTGTAATATTATGATTTCTCAATATATATGAATAGTAGGCCATGATAAGTTTTTTTTTTTTTTTTGCTCTTATAATTGAAAAGGTTTTTGGCTAAAGTTACATATAATTTTGTGTTTTTTTTTTTCTTAGAGAGAGAGAGAGAGAGAATTTTTAATATTTATTTTTTGGTTTTTGGCGGACACAACATCCTTGTTTGTATGTGGTACTGAGGATCGAACCCGGGCCGCACGCATGCCAGGCGAGCGCGCTACCGCTTGAGCCACATCCCCAGCCCCTATATATAATTTTGTAGATTAATTTTAAAAATTTATGATTTGGTTACTTATTTCATTTAAAGTAAATGTTTTTGATTTTTTTTTATTATTGCATTATTGTTGTATTTAATACTCAGGATTATTTTGACATAATCATAAAACATGGAATATAATTTGCTACCCATCAGTATCCAGTAGTTCCCCTTTCCCTATTCTCCTACTTCCTTTTATTGTATATTTATTTATAGCTTTTTAAAATTATTGCATTATAGAATACACATAAAAGTAGACTTCACTGTGATATATTTATATTTGTACATAGCAATTTTGGTGAGATGTTTTGGGTATTAATTTGGGGGAAAATTATCACCTTTATAATGATGAGTTTTATCATCTATACATGGGATGTATAATTCAGTCTTTTATGTGCTTCTCACAATTTTTATTTTCTTATAAGTTCTACATATTTTATTTCTAAAAATTTACACATGTAAAATACCACTTTCATAAGGCACCTCTGTAAAATTTATACATAGTGTTTTATGCTCTTTTTTAAACTGAATATGTTATGAAATGTGACCGGCCTAGTGACCATTTTTCATACAGATTATTATTTTTCTCTTCCAAGATGGGTGTTGTATTGAGCCATGCCCTTGGAATTAAAGTGTTTGGATGAGTACCATTGCCTACTTATATGTTATCATGGTCACATATGCTCTAATTTCACTAAGTCTCTATGATGGGGAGTATCATGTATATTCAATAGCAAAATATTTTCCACAAATAGATACTAATTTAAACTCCTTTTTAGTTAATAATTATTCATTTGTTCTATATTTTCATCAATATTATTATTTTTTCCCAAAATGGGTTTTTATCTTGCAATTGTTAATTTCTAAAAATTTTGAATTTTTAAATCTAATAGACATAACTCATGTATAAATTTGCAGTTCAAATTTTTGGCCTTAATATTTTTTTTATGATTTCTGGCTTAAAAGAGAAAATGGATCCAAAAATGCAGCTTGAGTTTGATTTCAACAAAAAGAAAAAGGTTTAAATTATTTTTTAAAATTGCCTTTTTTATCCTCATCATTTATTATAGGTTTCTTGTGTGATTGTAAGTGTAGGTTATTTAAAGTGGATTCTAGGTTTTATCTTTGGAAGTTACTACAGGAAAAATAAATAAGAAATATGTCAACACTATGGCTGCAGGAAAATGAGTAAATTTCCTCAAAATCATATGGTAATTAAATTGTTAAATGACATATTTACTAAACATCCACTCCTTAAGGAATTTTTTTCTTAAATATTTTTGGCAGTGAATCATGAATTCTATTATCTGGATTTTGGTGTTTAATATAAAATCATATGGAATAAAATTTGTTCAATCCTAGAAATATTCATACATAATTTGTTGTTTACTTAATGACATGCTGAGGAGATAGCAACTAATGAGCATATTTATTTTTAGAAATAGTTACTTTTTTGCTTTTCAGTTTCTAATAAGCCTTTTATATTTATTTCCTTACTGAGTCTCTCAGGGCCACTGATTTTTTTTTTTTTTCATTTTATAATCTCCAGGCATTTACCCTTCTAAGAAATCTGTCTTGGGAGCTCTGTTTCTGAATAGTTTCTTAACATGAAAAAAAAAGTACTTGTGTTGCCCCTGAAATGTATTCTCAATGCACTCTCTTCAAAATGGAAAGAAAATAATATTTCCCCAGACTGGCATCCCTGTGTCAGGAGCTAACAATACATTGATGGTCTTTGAAGAAACTTCATACAGTTCTGTCTGGGTAGTTTGATGTGGGCTGCTGAATTGCCATTCAGTATACAAATACCCATTTTTTTTTATCTGTACTGTGGGAATAATTTTAGAGGACACAGATAAATAATGCTCTTCATGGAGGCTATGAATACCTGTATGTTCTGTAGTGCACAGCTGATAAAGCCCCTGGAAGACACTGTGCAGATACTATTTGGTTAACGATTATCTGCCACTCACATAAAATGTATTTCAAAAGCTTGTAATAACCTTTTCACTTTAGGCATCCATGTCATCCACATTCCTGAGTATAAAAGTATGAATCTTTCTTTTCTGAATTCCAGGGTCCATTTCTTTTGTGCTTCAAAGTGGTGCAAATAATTATGTTTTTTTTTTGTCTTTCTTTTACACTGTGTTTCTAATAAAAAATGTTCTCTGCTCCAAGTCTCTATTTCCCATGTCCACCTATGTTTAGAACATGACATAGAAAATTGTATTTGATAATTTATAAAGGAGAGTTGAGAATACTTCTGGTTCATGTCTTCCTTCCTTAGAAACTGAACAAGAACTATGCTTGGTCCTGAAAAGGGAGCAGCATAACCTATCAGATATATAGAAAAAATGTTGATTGATTGTATATTCTCTTCTAAGTATTGTCTGTTCAGATCCTTGGCCCATTTGTTGACTGGGTTGTTGTTGTTGTTGTTATTATTATTTTTATAATTATTATTATTTGCTTAGATTTTTGAGTTCTTTATGTACCCTAGAGATTAGTACTCTATCTGAAGTGTGAGTGGTAAAAAAATCCTCCTAGTATGTAGGCTCTCTCTTCACCTCACAGATTGTTTCTTTTGCTGAGAATAAACATTTAGTTTGATTTCACCCCATTTATTGATTATTTGTTTTAATTCTTGTGCTATAGGTGTCTTGTAAAGGAAATTGGGGCCTAATCCTACATAATGAAGACTAGAGCCTGCATTTTATTCTATTAGGTGCAGAGTTTCTGGTTTAATTCCTAGGTTCTTGATACACTTTGAGTTGAGTTTTGTGCATAGTGAGAGGTAGGGTTTGTTGAAGAGACTATATTTTCTCCAGTGCATGTTTTTGGCTCCTTTGTCTAATATATAATAATTGTAATTTTGTGCGTTAGTCTCTGTGTCTTCTATTCTGTACAATTTGTATATCAGTCTGTTTTGTTGCCAATGCCATGCTGTTTTTGTTACCATTGCTCTGTAGTATAGTTTAAGGTCTGGTATAGTGATGCCACCTGATTCACTCTTCCTGCTAAGGATTGCTTTAGCTATTCAGGGTCTCTTATTTTTCCAGATAAATTTCATGGTTGCTTTTCTAATTCTATGGGGAATGCCATTGGGATTTTGATTAGAATTGCAGTAAATCTGTATAGTGCTTTTGATAGCATGGTCATTTTGATAATATTAATTCTGCCTATTCATGAGCAAGGTAGATCATTGCATCTTCTAAGGTCTTTTCTGATTTTTTTTTCTTTGGGGTTCTGTAGTTTTTCTTGTATAGATCTTTCGCCTCTTTCATTAAGTTGATTCCCAAGTATCTTATTTTTTTTTGAAGTTATTGTAAATGTAGTATGTACCCTATCTTTTGTATATAAATTTTTAAGTTTTGTACTTTTTATATATTTCAGTATTATTTATTAATAACTTATATTCAGCATTTAATGTGTCTATATGTTGTTATGTTTTCTGAATAAAGGGATAAAATAGCATTTTATTATCACACTGTTTTCCCAATATCCTAGCATCTTTCTTTGGAATGAATGCCATTTTTCCTCTTCCCTGCACTCCAATCTTCATTATGTATCACTGCCTAAATAACAAGAGGCTTATTAAGAGTTTTGTTTTTGTTGTTGTTTTCTGTAGTTCTACCATTTATTTTATTATGAGGTTTACCCTGATTGATTTAAGTTCATAGCATCAATCATGTGGCATCATGATATTTTCATCAGCAGTAGACTTTATGTACAACAGTGGAAATAACAAATATCTTAGCCAGATATCTAGATTCTTGTCATTATACTCAGAGAAATGAAAAATTGCAGAATATTCTTAGGATAAAATTTCCATCAGAGTGTATTTCCATCAAATGAGAAATCATTATATATGCATATATTTGAAATTATATACTATATAATTAAAATAATTATTATTTGTTGAATTTTCAAATTTGCTACTGCTTCTTTAATTGTATCTGCTTTTTTAAAATTTGTACTGTAAATTGAACCCAGGGGTGCTTATCCATGAAGCCACATCCTCAGTCCTTTCTTTATTTTATCAGTCTTGCTGAGTTGCTAAGTGCCTCACTAAGTTGCTCAATACAATATATATAAGACAATATTATATATAATATTGTCTTCGAATTTATGATCCTTTTTCTTCATCCTCCTCAGTCACTGGAACTATAGTTTTCCATCACTAGACCTTGCTCATTTGCTTTTTAAGAGCACCAACATGGATATTGGTAACTGTCTCTGTGTTATGTTCATCTTTAATAGCTTCTGATTTTGTTCTTTTGCTTAAGATTTTCTTTACTTTTAGTTTATAAAATTTACTTTTCATTGTGATCAAAGATTTGATAATAAATTCTTAGTCATTTTATGGCTTACTAATTATTTTCTGTATGTTTTATTTTCAACCTCAGGTTTAGTTGAATTTTAATTTTTGCAGCTGTATAGAGGTCTAAGTGAAACATAATAACCTCTATGGATATTGTTTAAAGAAATGGAAAGACAATTTAACCCAGGTTTTTTACTGTACTGTATAAACCCGAAGGACATAAAATCAGAATGCTACATTGACTCAGCCACATTAATGTTCATAGCAGCATAATTCACAATAGCTAAGCTACAAAAGCAAACATTCAATGAGGAATGGGTCCATTCAATGATGACAAGATAAAAAATTGTTGCTTATGTACACAATAAACTATTAATCAGCCATAAAGAAGAATAACTTTATGACATTGGCCAGTAAATGAATGGATCTGGAGATGTTATGCTTAGTAAAACAAACCATTTCTTTAAAACTGAATGTTTAATTTTTTTTGCTGATATGTAAAATCTAAAGTTCATAAAGTGGGGAAGGGTAAGAAAACAAGAACAGTAGATTGCACAGTGGTAAAAATAAATAAATAAATAAATAAAATGGAAGGAGATAGAAATATTAAAGATATATATAAATCCTACCATCAGAGTCACCAACAAGAACAAGATTCTAATTAGGATAAAATATATCCCATGATTACATAATACCATAAAAATTGATTCTACTCTCAGGTAGAACTAGAAAGAACCAAAAAAAAAAAAAAAAACAAATTATATATTATTTGGTATGTTAAAAATTGTTAAAATTATAAAACGGAAAATGCAAACAGGATTGTTTTTGTTATTTTTTATATTAATAACGTCCATAAATACCATAGAATGTTTGAACTTAAATTCACTATTAAATATTTCCATTATGTGGTCTGTCTACCTTGTTATATTTCAAAATTTCTCTTATACCATTGGTATTGGGATTACTAGAGATATTACTACATATTCAGAAAAGCCAGCTCTATCAGAGAAATAAAAAATAAGATTCTACACTTTAGTAAATCTCTGATTAGTGGTTGTACAATTAAAATTTGAGGATTCCCTTTTTTAATTACAATAATTTTCTCATCTGAACAATATACATAATTTAGATCATGATATAAAATATCAAAAATTATATATTTTTCTGGTAATGTCTGAGTTTTATGTTGTGTTTCACAAATGTGGAATATATATACTTTTTGGAACTTAAATCACTTTTTCTGCAGAAGTAGATAATAGTATCATTTTGTTCCAGAACACCACCTACATGATAGTCTACTAACTTTCATTTTAACTTCATTTACCTTACAGACTGTGCAAATGTTCATGTGGTTAATGTGTTATTTATTTATCTATTCTTTTTACAGTTACTGTTATCATTCAGGGATATAGCCATTGATTTTACTGAAGAGGAGTGGGAATGCCTTCAGCCTGCTCAGAAAAACTTATATAAAGATGTGATGTTAGAGAACTATAGAAACTTTGCCTTCCTTGGTAAGTTTAATTTCCATTTAAAATTTTTAATTAATAGTTATTATTTAATGTACTTCTGTTGTATCTTCTGGGAACTTCTCAATAAGAATGAGTTTCAGTTTTGTGTTTCAAAGATAAAGGGCATTTTTAGTACAGATAATTTACTCTTTAATATATATTGTTACTCTTTAATCTCTCTCTTTCTTGGTATGTTATACATTCTCCACTTTAGATAAGTAGTTCCTAGCATACGTTAGTGATGTAAACTCTTGTAGCCTACACAGAGCAGGGGACACAGCGAGACATTCAAATAGAGAAAACCAATCTAAAAAATGTTGGTAGAGTAGTTATTTAGCAGAAAAAAAAAACATTTTAGAAGCTTAGGTTTATTTCTTTTGATTTTAATCATTGAACACATACTGCCCTACATTTATCACATTTTCAAATTCTTTGTGATCCTCCATTTTCTTCTTTAGTTATGTCCCGGTTTATTCAGATTAACTATCAATACTTACGTTTTATTGTGAGGGCCAGCATGATGTGCTACAATTCTTCTTGTGAGGAAACCTTTAAAGAAGCAAAAAGAAGACAGAGAATCAATCTCAGTGAAAAGAAAAAATAAAAAAACTGGCCACTCCTCTTCATGGCTGTACATAGTATGCCCCAAAATTACATAGCTTCTGTTGGAATGACTGCATTCTAACCTAGTATTATTTTAACCCCAAGTGTTAGCTAACCAAGATAGCGTACAGTTAATACAAACAAAGAGTCTCTTCTCCCAAAGGACATTACCACAGAAACTAGATAGTGCACCTGTAAAGTTGTCTTAATAGCTTCAGAGAGAAACTGCTGGGACTTAACTATTGTGGGACTCAGGGTGCCAGTTTCCATCACCCGCACACTTTCTATTTCCAAGGTCAGAATACTTAAAGCCCCCCCCCCTCTTTTTTTAAGGCCTTTTGAATAAATAATATTACTTATCTCCTTAATGCTGGTGGGGGCAAAAAATAGGGCAGCCATAGACAACAGCAAGTGCCAACATCAGTAAACATCCAACTATGAATATTTTTTGACGCAGATGAAATTGAGTAAACATGAAGTTAGCCAATCCAACAAGTCAATCATTAATCATCTTGTTGTACCTTATTAATGATATCTTTAAGGTAATCTAAGTCTTTTGAAATAAAATTACTATTATCACTTAAATTGAAGGAACACATGTTATTAAACTTCTGATATCCATTATGATATAACAATACCACACAATCAATTGCAATCATGAATTTTAAGTATGGCTTGACAATGTTGTTTTTGTTCTTCATTAAGCATATTAACAGCCATGGAGGCATGACTAATACTTTTTATGATAGCATAGGTAAGTTTCATTGTAGTTTTGTAAGCCCATAGAGCTAATCAGGGAAACCCACTAAGGAAAATGTCAGAGCATCAAATTCTGCCTTAGAGAGAAGGTTCACTGAATTATCACAGTTTTTATCAAGAGGATAGACCTTTCATGAATATATTATGCAGGATTGTGACCTATTAAATACTATGTGGATGGTAAGGACACAGTTATTCTGCTAACACAACAATGAATATCATGAGACATTTTTTCAGGTATATAACGATTTCATCCAAGTGAGTCAAGATATTTTAATGGGTTGTAGAAGTCCAGGATCTGACAGTACTGAGTTTCCCACAAGTGGTGTACAAAAACAGAGCTAAGCATTAACAGAGTTTTGTGTGAGTTTAGCAACCAAAGCAGTAACTAAGTTATCCATAGTGCATTCTAACCTATTTGAGCCAACTCCTTTTGAGCTGAGGTTATTAATGGTTTTATATCCCCCGAAGAATCTGGAATTATAGTATCTTGGGTTCCTCTATTAATCTTTCTCCTCTTTTAAGGAGAATGATTATTCTCTTGTTTGGAGGGACTCTTCTCTTCCAGGGTTAAATGAATCTTACAAATCAGCTTGTCAAGTCCCTGATATACATTTATAATTGCTACATTTCATGCATCAAAAAGAACATTTTGGCATAAGTTTAACAGTCCATGCTTTTCCCCATGTGATCAAAGGCATAGTACCTTGCCATGATAATAAGGTGGAATCTTATATATATTTTCATAGATAGATAGATAGATATAGATAGATAGATAGATAGATAGATAGACAAATAGATAGATAGATAATGGCTGTTTGAGAATAAAATGCCTATTCAATGCAGATGACCAATTTTGAATATTAATTTTATGTTGTATATTGAGCACATTAAGTGTAAATAAAACAGTATTTAATGTATATTAATATGAGAGAGGCTAGATCTTGGTTTGTTTCTGTTTTAAAAGGCAAGGATCAGGATATAATTTACTCAACAAAAGCTTGTCAAATGATTATGAGAAATTTCATAATTTAAAACTAAACCTCATTCATTAAACATTGTGCAAAAGGATGAGATGTAAATGCAGAGGTATTATCCATCTTTAAACAAATAGGCCCTCTAGGAGCAGATCATGCTTGGTTTCTTTTCATGCTCAATGCTGGTACTGACTAGGAAGTTTCTTTTTTTAGATTCAATTTTGTTAGTATTTTTTATTTTTTATTGTGTTTTTTAATAATGCATTATAATCATAAATATTTTGAAGTGAATAACTCATTATACTTCTGCTTTGTAAGCTATTTTCTATATTTCTTATTTTTCTATTTTGATTAATGATTTAATTTCTAGATCATTGCTTTTTATTGTGACATGAGTGGATTTTTTACATATATATATATTATATATATATATATGTTTTATATCCCCTCAAGTGTAGTGTGTGTGTGTGTGTGTGTATCCCACTTATCTTTGTATATTCTATAGGTTTTTAATTTTTACAGTATTTCACAAGTTGCTTAGACTTGTCTTAAACTTGGTCCTGCTTGATAAGCCTCTCCCATAATGGTAGAATTTCAGGTTTGCACACTAGGAATGCCCCTCTCATTTTTTTAAAAGAATTATTCACATACACGATTTATGCTTATTTATATTTATATTTTTGTCTTAATTTCACTCTCTAAACTTTCTTTAAATCATTATTTAGTGTTCTTTGAGTAATTCATAACTGCCAGTATCCTAATTTTCAGTTTTTAATTTTTTTTCTTGTCACTTGGATTAAGCCATGCTTCTCTTTGTTTATATTTGCTGTATTATTTTTTTTTGTTCATTAAAGGAGCTAACAGTAGATTATATAGTTCATTTTTGTAAAAAAGTATAAAAAAACATTTAAATAAATAAAAATAGGCAACAGCAGTGCTGCATCCTTGTAATATTTGCAAATTGGGAGGCCATGCAAAAGTACTTCATGTTGAGGGAAGTCATAGAAATTTAGAAACAGCATGAGTCAAAAACTTTTAAAAAGACTTGTGTTGTAGTTCAGTGATATAGAATTTAGGGGGTTAATCTGAAGCACCACACATGAAAAATTAAAAGTTAGATGACCTAAAGATGGAGAAATGCCAGTGCTAAATATGTATCCATGAATAATTAAATCAGAAAACTCAGCTTTTGTGTTTAGTGCAGACTTTGTTCTCAGTATTAAAGTTATGGGCTCAATGTATGTGCCTATCAATGACCAAATGTGTACAAATATTGTACTTATATACTATTATTATTGAATTATAAAATATTTTGTCTCTTAAAGTGTTATAAGAAATATATGCAGGACTTTGCATTAAGAGAAATGTGGCATGCAGAGATTAAGTTGCAGGTACATTTGATTCACATGTGGAAGACAGAAATTTAGTGGGTAAAATTTTGCTCACCAGGTACTGTGTTTTGTGTAGGTTTGATATTATACTCAAAGTTACATATTTTTATTTTATTGAGCATAAGAGAGTCAAGAGTTTTGTTTTACCACATGGTGAGTGTATTATATTCTTCATAAATACTCATAGAAGAAATATAATACCTTGTAAGAACAAAACTGATAATTATCTAAAATAATAATTGTGTTAATTCATTCTTTTTTGTGTTAATTCATTATATTTAGTAATTTTACCTTGTATATATATAGTATAAAGTACCATGTTATATTTAGGAAATAAACAAAGGTGTATTTGTCAATGAAAGAAATCATCATATCTCATGAATTTAAAAATATAAAAATCAATTTATTATACTTGATTGTTATGGGTTGACTTCATCCAAGTATTATGGCCATAGGCTATGCAAGGTTTTTATAGTCTTTTAAAATGTTTTAATGGAAAATTTTATAGACATATATGTGTATATTTCTTAGTAAATTTTTTTGTTCATTTTTCTGTTTAAGAGTCCATAGCCTCTTTACCCTTGTTGAATATTTGTGGTATTATCACTCAAAATACACTAGTTATTTTCATGTCTGTATGTCATGGTAGACCAAAGCCAGTTTTTAGATACTTTCTTTGAGAAAGCAACAAATGTTTGTATGTTTTACATTTCTCGTGTTCTACTGAGAGTGAATGTAGCTGGTAGATATTTCCTAAATACACAATGCTATCTTATAGAGAACAAAAGGCTGTAGATGATAAAAGTGACATACTTACCTTCTCTTTATTATATTTCTCTTCTTAATGATATACTCCTCTTGGATGCTGTGATCTCTACAAAATTTTGAGTAATATTCTGAAGGTTATTTTGTTTGTGCTTTTTTATTGAACTGATATATTTTTTTGATTTATGATGACTTGGACATACTAATCTTCTACACTCCTGATGTATTTATTCTACCTCAATTTCATGTTATGTATGTAAAATATATTTATCCCTGTCTAGTAGGTATTGCTTATTTTTTAATTTTTGTTTATTTCAGCCATGACTCCTCAGGACACCCAAGAATATTCACCAGAAAAGGGCATAAAACATATATTTCACAAAGTGATAAGTGGGAAATACAGAAGTTGTGATCTTGACTATTTACTACAAAAGAAAATAAGGAAAACTACAAGTGAGAGTGAACACCAGAAATCATATAAAAAATCAGGTCTTGTTCACCACCAGAGAATTTATACTGGAGAAAAGTCCTACAAATATAAAAAATGTGGCAAAGATTTTAGTAAAAAAAAGGTCTTATTTGCCACAGAAGAAACCACACTGGAGAGATGCCTTACCAATGGGAAGAATGTTTTTAAAGAAATCTCAATCTTTATTAAGCAAAGCAGAATTCACACTGAAGAGAAGCCCTACAAATGTGAAGAATATGGTGAACTACTTAGTCAAAAATTAAACATTATTTACCAAAGAAGAATTCACACTGGAGAAAAGCTCTACAAATGTAGAGAATGTGGCAAAGCTTTTAGTCAAAAAACAGACCTTATTCACCACAGCAGAACTCACAGTGGAGAGAAGCCCTACAAATGTAAAGATTGTGGCAAAGCTTTCAGTCGAAAAGTAGGACTTACTTACCACAGCAGAACTCACAGTGGAGAGAAGCCCTACAAATGTGAAGAATGTGACAAAGCTTTCAGTCAAAAATCAAACCTTATTTGCCACAGGGGAACTCACACTGGAGAGAAACCCTACAAATGTAAAGAATGTGGCAAAGCTTTCAGTCGAAAATCACACCTTATTTGCCACAGGAGAACACACACTGGAGAGAAACCCTACAAATGTAAAGAATGTGGCAAAGCTTTTAGTCAAAAAACAGACCTTATTCGCCACAGGAGAACTCACACTGGAGAGAAGCCCTACAAATGTAAAGATTGTGGCAAAGCTTTCAGTCGAAAAGTAGGACTTACTTACCACAGCAGAACTCACAGTGGAGAGAAGCCCTACAAATGTGAAGAATGTGACAAAGCTTTCAGTCGAAAATCACACCTTATTTGCCACAGAGGAACTCACACTGGAGAGAAGCCCTACAAATGTAAAGAATGTGGCAAAGCTTTCAGTCGAAAATCAAACCTTATTTGCCACAGTAGAAGTCACACTGGAGAGAAACCCTACAAATGTAAAGAATGTGGCAAAGCTTTTAGTCAAAAAACAGACCTTATTCACCACAGCAGAACTCATAGTGGAGAGAAGCCCTACAAATGTAAAGATTGTGGCAAAGCTTTCAGTCGAAAAGTAGGACTTACTTACCACAGCAGAACTCACACTGGAGAGAAGCCCTACAAATGTGAAGAATGTGGCAAATCTTTCAGTCTAAAATTACTCCTTATTCACCACAGCAGAATTCACACTGCAGAGAAGCCCTACAAATGTAGAGAATGTGGCAAAGCTTTCAGTCGAAAATTACTCCTTATTAGCCACAACAGAACACACACTGGAGAGAAGCCCTACAAATGTAAAGAATGTGGCAAAGCTTTCAGTCAAAAATCAAACCTTATTTGCCACAGCAGAAGTCACACTGGAGAGAAACCCTACAAATGTAAAGAATGTGGCAAAGCTTTCAGTCAAAAATCAAACCTTATTAGCCACAGAAGAACTCACACTGGAGAGAAACCCTACAAATGTAAAGAATGTGGCAAAGCTTTTAGTCGAAAATCACACGTTATTCTCCACAGCAGAACTCACACTGGATAGAAACCCTACAAATGTAAAGAATGTGGCAAAGCTTTCAGTCAAAAATCAAACCTTATTTGCCACAGCAGAAGTCACACTGAAGAGAAGTCCTACCAATGCAAAGAATGTGGCAAAGCTTTCAATCGAAAATCACACCTTATTTGCAACACAGAATTCACACTCGAGAGAAGCCCTACAAATGTGGCAAAGCCTTTAGAATAAAACAGGCATTATTCACCATAGAAGAACTCACGCTGGAGAATAGCCCTAAAAATGTGAATAAAGTGGCAAAACTTTTAATAAAAAATAAAACTATTCACCACAGCAGAAGACACCCTGGTGAATATGAAATGTAAATAAAGTGATAATACTTTTAAAGAAAAACTAAACCTCATTAACAACAGAATTTATATAGGAAAGAACCCCTATGAATGAAAACAATGTATCAAAGCTTTTAATAAGAAATCAATTCTTTTTCACCACTAGGCTATTTATTCTGAAAAGGAAACATACAAATATAGAGAATGTAGAAATATTTTAAATTATATATCATACATTACTAGACATCAGAGAAAATATGTTGGAGAGAAGCCTTATAAATTAGACCATTGAACCATTCCTCTAAGAAGGGGTTAAAATTTAATCCTCACCACAATAATCATAGCAGAGAGAAAGTTTGGAAATGTGAAAATTGACAATGTGACAATGCCTTCAAAATTTATTCAACAATACTCAGCACCTGTGGATACATACAGGTTAGAGAGAATACAAATGGAAAAAAAAAAAACAACAACATTTCATAGCCACATGTTTCTTAAACACTAGTGATTTTTGGAGAATACATTGTGCCCAGAAACCCTAAAAAGTTAAATAATATTTCCCAACTTATTCAAATTTTAAATCCATTGAACATCTGAAAAATCATACCTGTAGTGAACATTGAACAGATTTTGTCCAAAATGTATGCCTTATATAACAATGAAACATTTAAAATCAACACCTTGACAAATGTGAGAGTATAGTGAAGTCATTATCTATACATTACACCTTGATGTATATGAGGATCAATAAAGACACAACTCATTTAAATATCGAATATAAGTAACTTTTGATTAAATTTATTAAGCATTATCAAGTTATTTGGTAGAAATGTCAGTCATAAATATCATACATGTATAATGCAGAAACCTCATCGTTGAAAGCATATATATTTTTTTCTAAATCAAATATTACTATTTTCACTTTTGAATACCAGAGAAAACAATTATAAGGAATCTATTTTTTGATGTGTAACACTGAATTGTAATATTTTAATCTTTTTTTGTATTGCAGTTTAAATTTAGGGATTTTTAAACACAGTGCCACATTCTTATGTCCTCTCTCTGCCTTTTCAAATTTTGATACTGGTCTTGCCAAGTTGTGTGAATCCACACTAAGATGCTGAGGCTGAATTTAAACTTCTGAAACTACTCAGCTTCCCAATTTGCTTGGATTACAAGCATGGACCATCTTGCCCAGTTTACAGTGCATTTTTTAACTATTTATGTATGCAATATGTCTTTGTAACTGAATATTTCTGTATATGTTAACACTCATGTATTGCATTTTGTCATTAAAAGACAGATATCACAGTATTCCACTTGATTAAATATTTTATGCAACAGTAAAACCTACTATTGAGTAAATAATACTCTAGCATCTCTTAATACTTTTACACATTTTAATCAAACTTAATGTGGAGTATAATTTGCATAATCAAATCATTGTAATTTACTTTATGTTTTTTTTTCATGGTGAAATTACAAGTTATAGGAAGGACATAGATAAATATTGGAAAATAAGCCCCAGATTTTCACATCTTGATTTACAAATTTCAACATTTTAACTTTTTAACATTTTAACATTTCATAATGATTTGAATAGACTGAATTTCCACAACCTTAAAGGAAGCTCTTGCAGGAGAGAAATGCTTTATCTTTCTTGTGTGTGCATAATGCACTTCTAGACTTCAGCCTCATTGGAAACATTTCATTTTTATGTGAATGAGGTAAATGATCAGTGTTTTCATATACATTAGTTAATTCTGACATCACTGTTATTCTATAGGCAGTGTTATTTTAGGGCAGGAATCAGAGAAATGGATGTGGAGTCAAGGTTGAGTGAGGTCTTATACTTATGAAAAAATAATCAATGAGCTATGTTTCATAGTCTTATTTTCTGTGAACCAAGTGGTAAGAGGTAAACTGAGAAGGCTTTATGTAAAGATTAAGTTTCTTATCATAAAATGTTGGCTTACCAACTACAATAGGGCAAAGGCTTTTTATGCATGGAATCCATTCAAAAATCATATTGAATATCATTCACAATATTATTAATATTACATATAATTTTTGAAGAACTGAGTTTAAAACAATATATGGCTAAGAACAATGCCTGGGGACATTGTACACTCTCCAATACAGACATATTTATACCAATTTAATTATACATCAAATTACACTAAATAAGAAGAAAAATAAATTGGATCAAAGCACAACAATATACAAATAAAAACTTGTAAAGATTTAAGCAAGAGACAAATACTGGATGAAGTGTGGCCTCTAAATTCTAGGGGGGAAATCATCATATAATCAGAGGTAATTGAAGAAAGATGTTACCCAATTTGAGCTAGAACAGCATTTGAAAGAAAAAGAATCACAATGTTAGCAAAGATTATTCACTTCCTTTTGTATGCCTTATAATATATTCCAAAAGATTCCTGCATGTTTTATTTCAGTCAAATTGAGAAACAATCCAGAAAGTTAAAAAAAGAAAAGCATTTCTCCTCTGGTTTTAAAAGCAAGAAAAGGAATAAAGATTTATTGAGCTAGAAAAACTTACTAGTTAGAGGTAAAAAATAGAACTGAGATTTCCAGAGTCTCTGTATAATGTATTTCAGTGATCTCCGGATGCACAGGGCATTTTTGCATAACAAAGAATTTGTTCACTTATGTACAGCTAAAAGAACATTGCTGTTTTTAGTAAGTCTTTTTTATTAATAACAGTGATGTACCTTTCAGGTGTTTCCAGCCACAACAATACACAATTTCAGAAATCTTCTGGTTCATGCTCCATATATTCTGCCACAATATTCACCAGGACAAGATAATATAAACCTTTTGTCAGCCCCATCAAAGCATTCACTTCTATTAATTTTAAGGCCAAACATATACTGCAGAGAAAAGTATGATACATTGAACAACATAGTTTTACTTAGTAAAAAAATTTTTTTAATGAAAAATATATCCCAACTGTTTTGTCTTGGGATTGCATTAGAAAAATATGAGGTAATTATACTGTGTATTATGACCTCAGGCTCTGAGCCTTAAAATACAAAAGAATATTTTGTGTTTATTTTTAAATATAGTTTTTATATTTCATACATTCAAATCAAATTCCCCAGCAATTAATGAAAAAAAAAGAAAAACAACTGCTTTTTGGTGTCTCATCATGACCTTTCAATACCTGCTGTAGATTGCCTGTGGGTTCCACTTTTAATTTAAAAGATAATAATGTTTCCATACAGTTTGGATCAAGTGTTGGACAAAATCTCCTGCATTGTTTTCCTGGGCAAGCTGTCATACTTGAAACAACTGAACCCCCAATTGAAATATCTTTACATTCTAATTATATCAGTTCTTAACTGATCTAGCATAAAACAAATCCACTTTCTTCTTGTTGAATATCTTGAGCCCAAAGATATGTAACCTGAGAGCTAAAAGAAAAGGACATAAATGAAGGGGTCTTTTTAGCATAAGGCAAATTGCACTTTTTTCTATTTAATTTTTCTGCTTGTGATGATGTACACTTCTCTACCTACTTAAAATATCTACTTCCACAGACTACATAATTCATAGTAATTCTCAGGAGTATTATCTATCTTTCAATTTTTTAGCTTTCTATATAGTTACCGCACCATCTCATGGCCAGATCAATATTTTCTTGAACTTCTTCATATATTAACCAATACACTATCTCAGATATGTTTGTTTCTAGATTGTCAGGGATCCCTCCTAGTGAATTCTGAGATGTGTGAGAGGTTGAACAAGCATAGAAATTTGCTTATAAAAAATAAGCCATGTTGTAGGTGGGAAGTAAAAGCAGAAAATATGCAAAAGTCCTCATCAAAACTTGAATATGCTGATACTACATAAGGGTATTCCAATGATGTCTGGTTTGGGGTGTGGAAGCAACTTTTCTTATACACTATGAGAAAAAGTTCATCAAATATGATTGTTATAAACTTTTTGAGAACACCCAAATTTACCTTAGTAATTTCTACATTGGAAAACTACTGTTACTTTTAAACAAAACTATTCATTGCAATGAATCTGAAATAGTTCTTTAATATTGCAGAACAGAAAATTGGTGGCATTACTGACTGAATGCCAATATTTTCCAAAAACACCTATAGGGGTACTTAACAGAATGCATGGATAATTAAAGTAAAGACTGAAATGACACCCAGAAACAACTACTTATAGAAAAAAAAAATTATTACCTTATTTCAAATACTAGTGCACTCTTTTGCTTTTTTTCCCCAAAAGTTAATTTTTTTAACCTTTTGGTATGATATTTCACTTCATTTATATAATATGATCAATAGTATGTTTTTTCATATGCACTCTCTGATGCATCCCAAATATGTTTTCATACCCCAACACCTTAGCAGATTTCTATACACATTATTCACTAGAGAAACAGTAGTTACTTCTGAAATCTATTTTGCCCTTTTCAAATGAGGTCTTGTAGGGTTTTTTTTAATATCTGAAATAATTAGGATGAACTTAATTCTAATTATCATATAGTAAATTTCTGTTAAAAAGAGCATTTATATAATCTATACAATATGGTATGTGGTTTTTCATGTTTTTAGCTACAATTTATTGAGTATTATAACAATCTTATTATGTGGGTAAGATGTGGGTATGATGAACAAATAACAATTACATGCTGCATTGTTAGTAATTCACCAAACAATTTTTTTCAAAAACAGACTCTCTGATGTGTGGTTTTTACCAACTATTATATTATGAATGAATGAAGTTCAGTAAATGAATAATTGGAACTACATACTTGCTTAGGGTGCCTATAGCTCATTGTTAAAAACCCTTTAGTTATATAAAATTTTAATACTGTTTCTTACATTGTGACTTAATGGAATTTTGATAAAATGTACATTAATAATGCTGAAGTCTTTCATTGAATCTTATATCAGTTTATGAAATAAATATGCTATATGTAATTTCCTCAATTCTAAGTGTCGTATGTTTTAAGAAACTATGAAAAATTCAAATTAAAGTTAACATACTAATATCAATAGCAGAAGCACCACAGGAAAAATGAAAACAAAGAATTGGGAGATTTCACCATTATAGATATATTTTTCTCAACATGTTTTCAATGTACCTAACACAGTATTGATACCAAAATTAATGAGCAACCTCTTCTCGTGCTGAGTGTGCATGATGTTATTATATAAAATACAAACAATTGCAAATGTTTCAGAGATGCATTTTACAACATTACTTGAAAATACAATTGATTGATCAGTATCTCACTGATACTGATACCTTCTCAGTGTTCAAGATAAATGGGTAAAAATAAAAATGAAAAAATTCAAGTAAAATCCATGTTAAACAGTAACAACTATTTTTTTCATAAGGAAACTGTCAATGTTTTTTTGAAACAACATGACAATAAACTGTTCCCTATCACATAAAGGAAAGCAACAGTTATTTATTTTATTATTTGAATATGCCAAGTATTCTTTGGCAAACTGCCACATATATTGTTTTAATTTCACAGGTGTGAATTATATCTAATTTTCTCTAGATTGCTACTTATTTAATATAAATTTGTTGAGAAATTATTTCTGCATGTGCTGATTAGTGAAATATAGTGAGGAATAGAAGTCATTGAAAGCTTTATGTATTGCAATCCCAGTATTATAGGAGGAAGCTGTATATAATTATGAGAAACATTGAGTAATATTAATTTGTTCCAGATATTTATTTCCCTTAGTATCCACTTTTCACATAAACTAGTGCTTTTAAATTGAGCTGACTATAAAATATCATAGGAAAAGCCATGAGAGCAATCAGAATACGTAATTTAATAGAAAACAATAAAATCATAAACATCTGGTTGAATCAACTAGCCAACCGTTGGATCTTAGCTTTTGACTTTTCTAAATTTCCTCCTATTTTCTTTTGATGATGACTAAGAGGAAGGTACTTCTATTAAGAGCATGACCAGAAAAATTTATGGTAATTTGTTTTTCTAAAACATATATAAAATTGACTTGCTAACTCAGAATAAAATCTATTGAGTATATCTTTTGATGGTCAAAAATGTATAATTACACAACATGAAGATTGGCCTTCTGAAAAAAAAAGAATGTGATGGTGAAAAACAATTTGGAAAGGTAGTATTGAATATTTTATATAAAAGAAAAGGCAGGAATATTTAAAATAGTTTTGATTATTAGACTCATGTAAAAAATTAAAAGGTAGTATCCAGGCCTGATGTGGTGGTACATACTTGTAACCTCAAAAATCATAGAGTCTGAGGCAGAAGGATCACAACTTCAAGGCCAGCCTTGGTAACTGAGACAAGATCTCCATGATAAAATATCAAAGAATTGTGAATATAGATAAATGATAAAGCACCCCTGGGGTTAATTCCCAGGACTATATAAAACAGTAGTTTCCAAAATATTACACCCAAATCAGCAGCCTCCACTATATCTGCAACTATGTAAAGTTCTAAAAGGAAACTAAATTAAGCCATACCTACTACTAGTTGTATGATATTGACCATAATTTTGAAATATATACATAGGAGACCCTTCACAATGTATTAGGTGTTCCCATTACTTTTTCCAATTGCAATGAGAGAGGGAGGAAAACCAATTTAGCTTATGGAGCCACTTCTTTCTCTTCAGGCTTGATGAGTCAAATATTAAAAGGCTTTAGTGTTTAATTGAATTTCATTTATGTAATCATAATGATATGTGTTCTGTGATTTCCTGCTTAATCAACATTGGACACTTTATTATTTCTGAACATCAGCATTTGTACAGGCCTCTACACATCACTCTATTTTTTAATAGTTACAAGTGCCTGTGTTCATGCTTCATCAGTTAGTTATTCTCTTTTAAAAATAATTTTGTATTGCATTCTTTGTCTACAGAAAATTTATGAAGGTTAAAATAAGCATTTTCACAAATTTAACTTGAAAATAGTTTTCATCGCAAAACACATACCAGAAGTAAGAATAGTTTATTTCTCTAATTTATTAGCTTTTCTGACATCCAATATCAGGACATGAATGCTGTTCATGAAGGGATGTTCTTCCCATCAAGAACAATCAATACTCAAATAGCCCTGTCACTTTCAAATGCAGGATATTAAGAGTTCAAAACTTTAAGAAGGCAAGCAACATTAAATAATTTTAAAACAGTCTTATTTACTGTGGATATGAAAACAAATGGATCTTCTTGCACATGCACTGAATAGTTAAAAAAAAATACTATTTTCTTCAATGCCATCAAATGTTCCAAAAAAACCACACTTTACTGTGTTTCATATGCAGAACTTGATGTTCCTTTATTTGTATTTAGTGGGTTTTTACTTTCTTTTCCATCACTTTGTTTTTTCTGTATTTTCTAATATTCAATTTTTTTGTGTTGAGGAAAATAGATCACTAGAATCTTCTAACTTTTGCTACATTCAATCACTTGACTACTCACTAGCTAATATTTCTATTAAACCATCATTTTAAAAGTAGGACTGGGGTATGCTAACAAAGCTATTTTCAAGGTCTACTGCAGAATCAGCAGAACTTTCTTCAGCTCTGTAGTTAGAGGCCCTGTTTCTATCCAAAAACTTTGCTCCCTTTGTTTTATTTTTCTTCTATATTGAGTAACTCTCTTTGAAATGAGGAACAGAAAACAGCTTTTTAGAATTTTATCATTTATGAAAATCTATTTTTATTTATCATTAAAGGATAGTCTGTTTCAGTTTAGAATACCATGTTGAATACGAGTTTTCCTTTAAATCATGAGGTTATTCTGTATTCATCATCTACAATCTATCGTTAGTGATAAATACTTGGGTTCTATTCTTGCTTTCTTGAAACTGACCATGTTTTTTTTTTTTTTTTTTAAGTAATATTTACTTTTAAAGTCACAGGCATTCAGACAAACCATGGTTTTTCTTTTCAGGAAATTCTCTTTGTTTTAGGCATAGCTACCTGAGAAATTCTGGAGATATATTTAGCATATTTAAAATTTATTTTCTTGATTATAGCATTCAATCAAAGTGAAGTATTTCCAGACCTGATTTTCTTTCCAGTATAAACATGGAGGAAACTGGGTAAAATATGTAAAATAATTTGTCTGTTTTTCAGACACCAAAAACAGGCATAATAGGTGAGTGAAACCATAAGCAATAAGTACAGACTGGTGAAGTGAACTATAATTATATTTTTAAAATTTTTCTTAATAAGTGCAGTTTGATCAAATTCTGTTAAAACTTATGGGTAAAGGGGAAGTAAGAATAATCAAAGTATACCACTGTAAGAAAAACTTGAAGTCTGGCACCTGAGAGCAGACTGTGGGGGAAACTTCATGTTATGATAGGAAAGAATCCCCCACTTTCTTTTCACCCTCTCACCCACTTAAACTCACTAGAAACCAACAAGATGTTTAGAATAAAAGGTTTCAAGTTCAATAGTCGCACTCTCTTCAAATAAAAAAAAGTTAAAATTCAACTGAATACAGAATCTTGTTTGCAAAGTTAAGGGGATATGAAACATCATATAAACAGTTAGGTTAAAGATGATTCTGTTTTTTTTTTTTTAATTTTTTGTATGTGTGTGTTTTGTTTTGTTCCGAGGGTGTGGCTATTCCTTGGTCACCTGAACTCAGCAAAGAAACTGTTATTTTGATGAAGTATCAGTGGCTGACCCACATTAAATATGGACAAATGTTAAAAAAATTTTTAAAAAGCCTAATTTTGAAAAAAACTGTTGCTGCTTCCTCCCTCCACATTTTTCTTTTTAAAGTATTTTCTAAAGTTTTTTTTTTTTTGTCTTGAAAAATAATAAAAAATTCTGGAAGAATTTACAACCAACTGCATGAGGGTCTGGGAAGCTGAGAGGCTGGAGCAAGGCTGGGAGGAGCAGAAAGAAAGGGGTCTTTCCCTTAGTTACTGGAGGCCAGCTATAACTAAAAAGATGCAAAAATCAATGAGTGTTTGTAAACCAGGAAATGATACAGATTATCAAGTTAATATCAGTTTTAAAAAATTCATATAATCAAGAAAATAGAGAAATCATGAACAGGATTAGAAAAAAATAGGTGTAAATTATATTTTTAGAAATTTATTGGTGATATATAATAAATAAAGATCCCAATTTAAGAATCTCATTTCATTCTAAGAAAATTAATTCAAAATGCCAAATAATTTAAAAATTTATAAAGATTCGCCTTAGACTAGAAACCAAAAAAGGAGTTTTCTTTTGTCGGCTTATAATCACCTTGGGTAGTAAAGACTGAAGTTTAGTTCTTGAGACTTGATCCCTAGAATTGAGCTCTTGGCAGAAATATTGGTTCCATATGTCCACAGAATGTTTCATTTAAAATATATGTGCTTTTAAATTGGTCTCTAACCACTCCACGCATTTTCCCAACCCTTAAGAGCCTTGTTTTTCTCGGAAGCTAGACTCTTTTATTTGCATTGGAGGTAACCTATTTCCAGCATGCCAAAACCTGTTCACTTTCAAAGCCACTTTTGGAGATTTTATAGCCTGAAATGGAATAAAATTTAAATTTAATAAAATTTGAGACCTGATCTAAAAAAGAATAAACTTGTTTAAAAGGCAGCTACCCAGACATTGAGGAAAATATTCTGAGAAAACCCCACAGGGCAGAGGGGGTGTGAAAAGCCAGACCACCGTTAGCCTGCCAAACGTCATTTCGGGCTGGCTTTAGAAGAGAATCAGAACTGGGGATGCAATGCAATTATTTAAATCCAGAAAGAAAACTGTTTGCTCCCAAATCTGGCTGGAGATGATGGCCTCTGACTCCACCTGATTCTGAACATAGGCCTGGGGAGCTTCCGGCCTAGGAGAATGCCCAGGACACCGTGTCACACCTGGGCTTGAGGTGTAGTGTGCAAAGGAGAAGGGCCTGGCCTTGCATCAGATGGACTCAGGGTTGCACTCGAGGTCTCCTGGGGGAGCAAGCCACAATTTTCTTTAAACCACAGGTTATAACAAGAGGGGATTTTTCTTCCTTTGTTTCTCTGTCTCTTCCTTTGTCCCTGGCTGGCACCCCTCTTCTGCCCCTGCAGCTCTCTCTCTTTCCCTCCTTCTGGCTCCTGGGAGTGCAAAGCCTAGGCTGGCTGTCACTCAGGCCCAGGGAAGGAGGCCATTCAGGGCTCCACCAGCATCAAGGTATTTATTACACCCTCCCCCAGCCCCAGTCCCTCTGCAGCCTCCAGGGCTGCAGCTCCAAGGGCATGAGGTCACACACCCACGGAAGGGCCTCTGGTGGGTGCATATGAGGCCTCCAGTTGGGCTTTTTGGCCCCCACCAGAGAATGTTCAGTTATCTCCGCACCTCCTCTCCCACTGCAGGGAAGACACGCAAGAGGAGCGCTCCAGCAACCTTGGCTGGCTCAATGACAGTTCCAGCAAAAGCATGGGTGGACCCTGTGGGGACGGGTGTCTGGGTACAGTAGCCTCCCTGGTGTCAGGGCTGAAAGGTCAGCTCATCTGCCTCAGTCACCCCCGCAGGACTCTGTGTGTGCGATGCTGGGCGAATGCTCTGCTGCTAAGCCACCTCTTCAGCCAATCACAGGAGTGTTTAAAGACAAGTCTGTGGGGCAAAGAGGACTCTGTTCCTTCATCCTTCCTCCTACAGATGCACATCCCACTGCAGGGCCTTCAGCTGGCCCAGAGGGTGGAGCCCCACATTGTGGGTGAGAACTGAGGTCCTCTAGCATCTTTAATCCTTATTAAAAAAAAAAGTCGCTAAAGTTATTTGGGTTACTTAGTTGGAAATAAATGTCTTTAAGACACTCAGAGCTGGAGCTATTAAAGGCAGATTGTCAGCCCCATTTTGCTAGGTAGCCAGGAACTCAAAATAGTAAAGGCATTTTAGAATCGACTTTCTTTTCCATCAGTGGCTTCCTCTCAGTTTTAAGCAGGGCATGGCCATCCAGGACCTGGGGGACAGTCCTTGGCTGCTCGAGTCTGGGGATAGGGTTCTGGTATTGAATGGAGAGAGCATGCCCAGTCAGTAACGGAGGTGTGGATCCAATCCCCAAGAGGATTCAGGCCACCAGGTTTCTCTAACCCTTCTGGAGTTGTGTCCAGCTGACCATCAGTCTCTCCCTCCATCCATCCAGTGTTTAGCCATCCTTTTCTTCAACAAATATTTCTTCCTATGAGCTGAACACGGCATTAGTCCCTGTCCTCAGGAATCCTGCCTTCTGATTGCTTGCGACAACAGCCTTGAGGAACTCACAGGAAAGCCCACGATTTCCAACATGACGTGTGCTCTGGCATCTAGACCAGTGCTACCTGAGAGAACCTTTGCAGACAGGGGAATGTTCTCCATTTGGACCATCTTGCATGGCTGCCACCTGCCCCATGTGGCTGTTGAGCATTTGAAATGTGACTAGTGTGACTACTTTTGTTAGAGATGAGCTCTTGCTGTGCTACCCAGGCTGGCCTTGAACTCCTGAAATCCAGCCATCCTCCACCTCCCAAGTAGCTGGGACTATAGACATGGGCTCTGCCTCACCTGGCTTACTATTTTTAATTTGATTTAACTTTGATTTTCACTTAAGTAGCCACAGGAGGAATGGCTACTGTCATGGATAGTGCAGGCCGGATATCACCCTCACCTGGGAACCCAGGCCCCTGGATCTGCTGAGCCAGAATCTCTGTGGGTGGAGACCAGGAATCTGAAATTGCAAAGTCTCTCCAGGTGATTTTTATGCAGCTTTGCTCAGGCTAGCTCGGCAGTGGGTGTGATGCTACAGTGCAATTTGGTTGGACTGAGTGCTGCTAGGAGCAGGGGAACTGAATTCCAGACGTACAGACCACTCCTGAGAAAAAGGGATGGTAGGGCTGGGTCTAAGGAGTAAAGAGGTGATGTGGATGGGCTTGGGGGCTGGGGCGTTGGTGGGGATGGTCCACAGCTCCCCAGGCCCCCTGGTGGGAAGGGCGTGGCACACTGGATGAACTCATCGTGTTTGAATAGAGAGAAGGGAGTTTGTAAAGAATCTGGTCCTCCCCCCTTCGACCCCATTTGTTTCCTGGGAAATCCTCTCTAAGCCTCTGCCTCTCCTTAATTGTGTCCCTAATCTTGGAGTCCTCTTCCAGAGCCCTCGTGTGGAAACACAGGACAGGCCAAGAGGAGAGGCTTCCATCAGTGCAGTTTTAAAATCCGAGGTAACCGGATGCCTTTTGGGGAAAGGCTTTGTAGTAATTTTAGCAGCATCTTTTCTGCTGTCTAGACCTAAGATCAGTATTTTAGGGAAAAGTGTCGAGGCACAGCTTCCCATGCCTGCCCACCTACCTCTGTCCTCCCCTCGGCACTGCGAGGACTCTGGGCAGAATTTCAGGTGGCCAAAGCCTCCGCTGAGCCCCAGCGATTCATTTGACAGCTAAAAGTTTTGTTCCTGGAAGACGCCAGACTTATTTTGGGATGGCAAATGTGGCGGATGCTTCCTGGTTGGCAAGACACCAGCTTTCTGATCTCAGCCTCTCATGGGTGGTATATTGGGGGGATATTGGCAGCTTCTTATCTAGAATAGACACGTGCCTTGCTTCAACCTCTCAGAAGCTTTGGCGGCACTCTGTGTCCCTAGGTCTTGGGGTGGCACCTGGGGCATCGGAACTGCTCCGTGTCGTCCAATTGCTCTTGTCTATATTACTTTTTTCTGTTCTTCCAGGGCCAGGACACTACCTAGATCTGTCCTCTAGACAAAGATATTTGTAATAAACTCATTGAAATCTTTTGGCAAGAATATCTGGGGAGAGCACTGTTTGGCTCACAAGAACAAATCCTAATGGAAGAATTTGAGCCACCAGGACCAGACACTGATTCATAAAGATACTTTCCAAGAACCTCTCATGTCATCCTGACTCGGTGCCAAAAAGTCATCCCCAGGTCCAACCCTGAAATCCTGAACCGAAGTTGCAAACTGGTAACCCAAGAAGTGCATCTGGCTCCAGGTTTTTGTTTGTTGGTTGCTCAGGTTTAAAATTTGCTTGGGGTCCGGGGCTGTTGCTCCGCGGTAGAGCACTCATCTACCATGTGCGAGGCCCTGGGATCGATCCTTAGCACCACATAAAAATAAATAAATAAATAAATAAATTAAAGGTATTGTGTCCAACTACTACTAAAATATAAATATTTAAAAAATTTGCTTGGAATTAGACTTAATTCTTTTTTTATATTTATATTTTAGTTTTAGGTGGACACAATATCTTTATTTTATATTTATGTAGTGGTGAGGATCGAACCCAGTGCCTCACACATACTAGGTGAGCCCTCTACCATTCTCAGCCACAACCCCAGCCCTAGAACGTAATTCTTAAGATTCAGGGAAGTTTGCACAAAAACTCAGGTTTCTAACTGTCCTTCAAAGTCACCAGGAGACCTGGCAGCTCCAGACTGAGTTCTCACATAGCAAGGATCTCTGGTGCTGTCCTGCCAGTTTCCATGACTCCTGAATGCAGCTGAGCCCTCTTTTCCCCTTTTGTATCTGGCCCTGGAGGCCTTGAGTGTTGCTAACACACTAAGGGTTAGATAAGCTGGGGCAGCACACAGGAGTCAGCATGAAACTTCTGGTCCAGCCCTGCTTCCTGCTTGCTGTGTGACTTTGCTCCAGTCACGCCACCTCTCTGTGCTTCAATTTCCCTATCTGTCTGGAGGACAGTAGACTAGATCAGTGGTTTTCCACTTTAAGCCAGGACAAGGCTGAGAGGTGGGCTGCCTTGTCTCCCTTCTCTCCTTTTTGAATTAGGACTGGGAATCAGATTTTGCTTAGGTGACTCCCTGCTTTTCCAGGGTTGGAAAACTCCCAGGTAACTACTTGTGTTAACCCCATAGCCAGGGGCGTGAGGTGTATTAGAACAGGAAAGGGACAAGACCTTTTAATTTTTATTTCTTTTGTGGTAGTGGGGATTGAACCCAGGGTGCTTTACTGCTGAATTCTATCCCCAGCCTCCACCTCCTTTATTTTTAAGACAAGGTCTTCTAAGTTGCTGAGGCTGGTCTTGAACTGGCAATCTTCCTGCCTCAGCCCCCTGAGCTGCTAGGATTAAAGGCATGCACCAAGGCTTCTGGAACTATAATGTTTTTATTGATAAGAATGATGGGATTTGTTGAGCAGCATTATTCTCCTACAAAGTGAGGCTCTCCTCCCCTGTTTTACAGAAAAAAAAAACTGAAGTTTTGAGAGGTTGAGTAACTTGCCAGAGGTCACATAGCTATGAGTGGCCAAGAGCCCGGGTTTGTGTCATTGCAGACAGTGGGGCCCTAACTACTGTTTCTGTCCCTTAGGTGGCTTGGGAGGAGGTGGGTGTAGAGAGGTGCCCTGAGGCAAAGGGGAGGCCAGTGCCCTGGGGAGACCCTGCCACCTCTTGCACTAGCCCTCCTCGCAGGCCATCGGCACAATCAGGGAAGTCCCCCTCTGGCTGTGTGCTAAGGACCAGGCTTCCCTCCCCCAGGGCTGACCCGGGCTGCGCTCCCAGGCTCCAGGTGATCAGGAGATCTGGCAGCCCTTGACTGAGTTCTTGCACAGCAAGGATCAGTAGTGCTGTGTGGTGCCCTCAGATGGGATAGGGAGATGCACTCAAGGCCCATCCAGCCAAAAGACCCTTGTGGTTCTTTGCAGGTGTAATAATTGCTCACCGAGTTCCATAGGCCACATTGTGCAGCCTGGACAGCTGTGTGGTTGTTTAGGAGGAACCTGGAGAATGGCGAGTTCTCGTAGTTCTCAGGACCCAGCGTGTCCTGTCTGAGCCTTGGTTCTCCTATCTGAGAACGGAAAACCCCTGTCCGTGCCCACTCCCAGCCTGTGTCCCTTTGATGGAAAGGACAAGGGTAACCTCCCCTGCCAGGCTCCCCCTGCAACTCACCCCCTCTGCAGCTCCTCTGGGGAAAGGGGCTGAATCCCCCCATTTATAGGTGATGTCTGAAAAGGTTAATGTTATAGGCTCTGGCCGACGTTCTCAGCTGCTGATGGCTGGGTTTGTGACTGCTTCCAAGGCCTCATCCATCCCAGGCCTGGGTTCGCAATGGCTGGGAGAGCCTGGACCCAGCCAGGGACTCCTGGCAGCCTCTAGCCAGTCCCTGGGCACAGGCTGCCCTTCCTGCACCAGCTGCTTCCTGAGCGCTCTGGGCACCAGGGAAGGAAGTGGGTGCTCAGTGGGCCCCACCAACCTACAGGAAGGAAGAGCTTGCTTTCTTCCCCCAGATGGGGCCTGGGCCTGACTCTCCAGGGCAGAGTGGAGGGCTGTGCACTCTCAGGCCTGCTGAGATCACCCTTCCAAGGTGGCTCCTGTGTGGGATGAGGGTGGAGACATGATTGGTCTCAGCTGCTATCTTAGCAACAGGGCTGCTCTCCTGTCCATCAGGGTTCAGGGTTTGCACACGACAGAGGTGACAACTTAGGTCCAAGAGGAATTTCCTGGTTGGGGGAGAGCTGCTGGGATGGATGGGAGAAGGACGAGGGCTTGGGTGCTCCAGACCCTAGGGGATCAAGGAATGGACCACCATCCAGGGAACTCCACCGTGGGGAGAGCCCCTGTCCTGGTGTCGCCGTGTCCCTGGGCTGTGGAACCAGGGCCTGGGGACGCATATGCACTATCCTGGGTTAGCAGAGAGAGTCCCTCAAGGTCCACACAGTGTGAGGGGGGTCTTAAGGCACAGTGAGGGTGCTGGTAGCAGAGGTGGGGCAGAGGCTGCCTGGAGGTGGGGACACCTGCCCAAGCACTGCTGCTGCTTGGCTGTGCTGTCCCGCCATCTTGGGAGGCTTCAGAGGCCCAGGTCTGGGTTGTGGGGTGGGCTGGGTGGAGAGGTTTGTCGCCCATCAGGGCAGCTTTTGGCCCTGGATTGGTTTACCTGTCAGGGGCTAGAAGGTAGGGTAGAAATCCATTAAGCCCAGTCCAGAGGGGATTTTCAAATAGTTCCCTTCATCTCTTTTCTAGATCTTCTTGAAGCTGCTTAATTTTAGTGCATACTATGCCTGATTTATTGGCATAAAAGCAGCATCGTTCCCCTAGGGCCAAGCAAATACCTCCCTGGTTAGCTGTCAGCAAATCTAAGCCTCGTCTGTTTTGAAGGACCACTTCTGCCAGGGAGTCTATTTGGTCCTGTAAATCTTTAATGGTTCCTGATAGAGTTTGTACATCATTTATAAGTTGTTGAGGCAGGCGACGGTAAGAGTGTAACTACCTTCTAGCCCCTGACATTTACCAAGTCACAGCACATGGGACATTGGGATGGGAGGGGTCTTGGGGGAAACCTGGTCTAGTCTCACCTTGTATCACAGGGAAATGGGAGTCCAGAGAGGCCAAGAATGTCTCCAGGGCCCCACCACCCAGCAGGGACATGTTGGAGTGAGGGGGTTGAGATGGAGCACCACAATACCCTGTCCCCAAGGGAACATGGGCACCCTGGGGATGGGGCAGAGGGTTGTAAGGAGGACACACACACACTTTTAAAAACACTGGCTGCTCATCAATGCATACGAGATAAAATTAAAAACAGCCCTCAGCCACCCACCTGCCTTTCCTGGAGGCCACCGTCGTTCTAGTTTCTGCTGCCTGGTTCAAGGCAATTGTGTGTTGGGTCACACGCGTGGCAGATGCAGACATCTTCCTCCTGTTCCCGCACCGTGCTGCGGACAGTGTTGGAAACGATTCCAAACCCGTTCATTCAGCACCACTTCAGGACTTTCTCTTTCCCTCCCTCCCTCTCTGCCTCCTTCCTTCCTTCCTCTCTCTCTCTCTTCCCTCTTTATTTTTTGGTACTGGATGTGGACCCAGGGCCACACCTGCTAGAAAACCACTTGACCACATAGCCACACCCTCATCCCCTTCTGTTTTTTGGGGAGGGGATTGAACTCAGGGCCACTCCACCACTGAGCCACCTCCCCAGCCCTATTTTGTATTTTATTTGGAGACAGGGACTCACTGACTTGCTTAGCACCTCCCGGAATCTGAGGCTGGTTTTGAACTTGCAATTCTCCTATCTCAGCCTCCCACACGTGTGTGGCCCTTTCTGTTTTTGAGACAGGACCTCACTGAGTTTTGTCCAGGCCAGCCTGGAACTCGCGATCCCCCAGTTTCAGCCTTCCGAGTCACTGGGATTGCGGGCGTGGGACACCGCATCTGGGAATTTAGTACTTTGTAAGTCAACTTGTTTTCATTGAAACTTGACACACAGACAAGTCCACTGGCCACCAGCATGTTCCACTGAGGAACAACAGGGCAAGCTTCCCAGGGGCCGACTCTGCTCCACCCTTTGCCTGAGGACAGTGGCTGCCCTCACTTGGAGGTTTTAATTGCTATGTGTTTGTTTTAGTTGCTTTGTGTTTGAAAAACCAAACCAAACCAAACAACAAAAATCCCAGCCGGCACACCCCACTGGAGATTTCCCAGGGAGGATTGCTTGGGATGGCAAGTGTGGTGCTGGGCCTGGGGCTCTGATTCTGTGACACAGGATGGCTTAGGCTGCCCAAACCCAGGAATGACAGTGGGAAAACTGAGGTTCCCTCTGGGGGCCGCAGGGACCTTATTTCCTCCTGCTCACCCTCATTCCAGTCGCACCCCCTTGACTGTCCACACACAGTCCACCATGCCTGTGAGACATGGCTCATCTGTCATGCTGCAAGACACAGACTCCCCAGGACAAGTGGGGAAACTGAGGAAAGCGGCTGAGCCTCTGCCAGCGTATGTGTCCCAGCCTCTACCAATAACATGACTCGGCTCTCTGTTCCCCCCACCCACAGCCACGGCCTTGAGCGGGATGGAAGGGGCTCATGGGTGGAGCACCCACAGCGTCTGCTACAGCAAGTTACCCAGCCCCAGCCTCCAAGGCTTCTTCTGTAAAATTGGGGCATCAGAACAATCGTGGTTGTTTGTCTGTTTTTTTAAATAATGTTGTTGTATTTTTTTAACCTTCATTTCATTTATTTTTATGTACTCCTGAGGATTGAACCCAGTGCCTCACACAAGCTAGGCAAGCAGCTCTACCACTGAACCCCAGCCCCAGCTCCAGAACAGCCTTGTTTAAAAAATAAGAAGCCAGTCATGGTGGCACGACCTTGTAGTCCCCGCTGTCCCTGCTGTACAAGGGGCTGAGACAATGAGAATCACTGGAGCCCAGGAGTTGGAAGCCAACCTGGTCAACATAAGCAAGACCTTGCCTCAAACATAACATAAAGCCAGGCACGGTAATGCCCACCTGAAATACCAGTGGCTCGGGAGGCTGAGGCAGGAGGATTGTGAGTTCAAAACTGGTCTCTGCAAAAGCGAGGTGCTAAGGGTTAGCGCTGTGGCTCAAGTTACAGAACCCTCGCCTAGCACATGTGAGGAACAGGGTTCCATCCTCATCACCATAAAAAATAAAGATATTATGTTCACCTAAAACTAAAGAATAAAAATTTTAAATAAACCTAAGGTGCTAAGCAACTCGGTGAGAACTTTTCTTTAAATAAAATACCAAATAGGGCTGCAGATGTGGCTCAGTGGTCAAATGCCCCTGAGTTCAATCCCTGGTAGCTCCCAAAACAATATAAAATTTTAAAAAATATATTCAGAAGCTCTATGTCGTAGGGTGACTCATGGGGGACCATCCAGTCGGTGATGACAGATGAGACAGGGTCATAGAAGAGCAAGAGAGAGTATGGGGGCATGGACACCCCGAAGGAGGCATCTGTTATGTCTCAGGTAGGTATCATGTTGGAGACCCCTTCCCTACCTGCCCTGGGTCTCCCAACAAACCAACATGGCCAGGGTTTTTAAGTTAGGACTGGGTGATGTTTATGTTTTGCATTGAGGGATCAAGTGGAAGGAAGAATATACATCTTGAAACACTACCAGTATCCTCAATGCAGGGACTCGGTCTCAGGTGGCCCATGGCCAAAGAAGGTAGGAGGGGCAGGGCTTACTCCTGGAGAGCACGGTGGGCAGAGCAGCCTGTGTTGGAACAATGTTTTCCTCTCTCCCCCCACCATACATCAGGAAGAACTTGTCGCAATATAAAACATTACCAGGATGGAACCCCACTTTTTTATTTTTATTTTTTGTACCTGGGTTTCAGCCCAGGGGTGCTTAACCACAGAGCCACATCCTCAGCCCTTTTCAGATTTTCATTTTGAGACAGGGTCTCACTAAGTTGCTGAGGCTGGCTTTGAAAGCACCATCCTCCTGCCTCAGCCTCCTGTGCTGCTGGGTTTCAAGTGTGCACCACCACTCCTGACCTGGAGCTGCACTATTGTCACAAAAACGGTCGGCACCTGTCATAGCCCACCCCCTGCACTCACCATGGTGGGCGTGCCCATCTCGTGGCCTCAGGCTGCCAACCCTTGACTTCTGAGGGGTTTTCTCTGGCCCCTTGACGTTGTGCACGAGTTGGACCAGAAGTGGGGAAGAGCTGTGCTCCCTGAACAGGCTGCAGCCAGCTGTGTTACCCCTCCAGTGGGACGACCGGTATCTGCTCTGCCCCGAACTACCCAGCAGAGCAGAGCACCACTGTCCCCAGGGCAGAGGAGTATGTCCCCTGCCGTGTCTTTCCCTCCTCTTCACCTTGGCAACTTCTTGGATCTGCTTCCTGAGTCTACCTGACCCTTTGTCCAGCCACCTACCTGTCCTTCCTCTAAGTTCTCCTGCCAGTTCCTCAAACATCCTTTGTTACAGGGCGCTGCCAGGTGTACATTACTTGGTATTTTTATTCAGATCAATGTTTTCATTTGCTCACACTTTTTTACTGTAGTAAGAAAGACATGACATAAAGTTTACCACAATAACCATGCGTGTGTGCATGTGTGTGTGCATATGAGTGTGTGTGCACGTGTCTGTATGTGTGCATGTTTGTGTGTGCATGTGTGTGTGTGTGCGTGTGTGTGTGTGTGTGTGTGTGTGTGTGTGTTTCTAGGGATTGAGACCAGGGCCTCGTGCAGGCTGGACAAATATTCTACCACTGAGCAGCCTCTTCAGCCCCTAACCATCATTCACTCCAGGTTCCAGTGACAATAAGTTACACAACCATCCCTGTACACATCTCCGGAACTTTCTATCATCCCAAACAGAAGCTCTGTCCTCATTAAATAATAACTCCATTCCCTTCTCCCCACAGCCTCCAGTAATATCTATTCTACTTCATCTCCATGAATATTCCCACTTGAGATACCTAAAGCAAGTAGAATCTTGCCATGCTTTTGTTTTCTGAGCCTGGCTTACTTCACCTAGCATAACATTTTCAAGGTGCAACTATGTTAGAGCATGTGCCAGATTTTTATTTTTTTATGGCTAATTTTTATCCGGGTTTGGTGTTAACCACAGTTTTTTTAATCTATTCACTCATTAGTAACCTTTTGGATTGTCTCACCTTCTAAACTCAGTCAGATCCTAAGCAATAATATACATAAAATCCAAGGACTGGGGATGTAGCTCAGTGGCAGATTACTTACCTAGCAGGTATGAGGCCCTGGGTGGGAACTTTTTTTCTTTTGTATTGGCAATTGAACCTCAGGGTGCTTTACCACTTAATTATATCTCCAGCCTTTTAAATATTTTATCTTGATATGGGGTCTCACTAAGTTGTTGAGGCTGACCTTGAACTTGCAATCTTCTTGCCTCAAACTCCTGAGTCACTAGGATTATAAGCGTGGGCCTCCATACCGAGCTCTGGGTTTAATCTTTAGTGCTGCAGAAAAGGAAAACCAAACTATACTTGAATGGTAAAATACATTTTGGATACTCATTAAAATAAATATATAACTAACAAATAAAAATTAAAAGTGTTCTTGCAGTCCCCCAGAGTGACCCTGTCTGCCACTAGAGGTTCACATGGCACCTCTATGCGACAGTCTGCACACTGTATGCATGTACAGGACAAAAATCAAGACTCATAACTGAGTCTCCAGACCTAACTAGTATCTACCTAGTGCCTTATAAATGCTCAAAATTATTTGCTGGCTGGTTTAGTTCTGAAGATTCAGAATCTCTCCTGGCCCAGGAAAATTCAGAGCTGCATTGAATGTTTGCACAATCCAGGAACTAACAAGCTTATGCTGGGGCTGGGGGTTGTGGGAGGGGTACTTGGGTCTGTGCTGTATCATCCTGGGGATGTCTGTGCCCACCCCCTTTCCCCCACTCTGATCCCTTCAGCATTCACCAGCCCGACTTCTGCTGCCCATACCTGCCTGCTTGGTCTGTGGCTTTATCTGGGAACTGAGGCCAATGTTGCCACCATGCAGTGGACTGCCAGGGAATTAATGGCCCTGAAAATAGCTCTTAACCATGTCCTGTATTGGGTCCCACAGTTCCCAGCAGGATGGGCAGCAGGATCCATAATACATCTTTTACTGATGACTTCTCTTCCCCTTAATTTCCCTCTCCCCTCGAGGACATCCTGGCTCCAAGTAAACATCATAACCGGGACCCTTAACTCATTCTCTGCTTCTAGGGCAAGCCATATGGAGACACTGGAGAACATGAGATTTCAGCTCATTTTTTTGCCAAAGAAATTTATTTTTTTCCTATTGGATTTCTTTCAATACAGTGATTTGGGGATAGGTGAAGGAAGGACCAGAAACTGTCTCGCTTTACAGCAATCTCTTTTCCACAGGGGTTACCCCCCAAATGGATGCAGCTTCTTGAAGACATAGAGCATTGTAATTAACATATGAAACTCTTACTTCTGATATTATTAAATTTGTTACGCTTTTACAGTGCAGACCATATTGAAAAGGCAAATTAAAATGTTATGTGTTAATAAGCTTGGATTAAATTGGGCTTTGAAAACCCAGGGAAGGCAAGTTTGTCCCACGTGGATGCTGCATGGAGTTTTGAAGGAGCCTTCCCTCCCCTTGAAGTTGCCACCACTGAAATTACTCAAGAAGAGGCCAGATCTTAAGAGGAACCCCCCCTCCAACTTGGATCTGTAAGTGTGTTTCTGTGGAGAGTATGTTTAGAGGTGGGTTTCTAAACACTTCATTCCCCAGACAGGAGCGTGGAAAGAGGAAGAGGAAATTGAGAAAGCTCTTGAAAGGTGCAAGAAAAAAAATGAAGAAATCAAACCCATTCCCAACAGCGTAAGCACAAGGAACAGGGGCCACCTATGTGAGGAGCCCCTCTCCCCATAAGCTCTAGGTGATCCGTTTCCCAGGGTTGGAGAATTTGCCTGAACATTCTTGGTCCAGGGTGAGGGTGGGTTGTCCTTTGTCTGTGGGAGGATGGACAGTCGACTCAACCTTCAGGTTCCTTATCCACCGATTGGACCGTGGAGAGAAAAGATTTTTAAAAATAGAAATGCAACAAGAAAACATGATTTAAATAAAATTGCAGTATAACAGTGATTTCCATAGCATGTGTATTGAATTAGCACTGTAAGTCCTCTAGAGGTGGTTGAAAGTACACAAGAAGAAGGCACAGGTGACACACATACTGCACCATTTTGTTTAAGGGACTTGAGCACCCAGGGATTTTGGTATCCATATGGGGACAGGGAGGGTGTCCAGGATACTGAGGAGTGACTTCACTGAGGAAAGCCCTCAGCCAGAAGATCTTAGAAGACTGAAAACTTGGAGCTACTCTCTCAGCAAGGCCACCATGTTGCCCCTCAGGACTTCACAGTCCCCTCTCAGTCCATGGCTTTCCAAAGCTCTCCCTCTCCCAAACACTACTTTATTTCCTAGTCTCTTTCTGCCTCTCTGATGGCTTCTCCTCAGCCGCCTTCACTGTGGTCTTCTCTGGGGCCTTTCCTCAGCCCTGTACTCTCTCTGCTCCATGAACTCTTCCCTAAGTTTATTTTCCCACCTCTCCCTCTCCTGATCTTTCTCTTTTAACCTTCAAACATTTATACCCATGGTCCATGGGCCACCTTCACCCAAGACCCCTAAGCTCAACGTCCCCCAAACGGAGACTACCCTCTTCCCCATGACAGTTCCCGGTATTGAATCTCATCTAACCTAACATCCAAACTGGAATCCAGGGATCCATTACTGACGCTGTATTAGTGACGTTTCTCTATTTAAAATGACCCTAGAACTTAAAAGTGGCATTAACACACTACGTTGAATCCTCTTCCACATAGGCTGTGGGTCAGAAATCAGATTGGCTCAGCTGTGTGCTTCTGGATCAGTCTTTCATGAGGCTGCAGGACCGCGGTTTTCTGAGGGTTGGACTGGGGCTGGAGGATTTGCTGCAACTTGGCCACTACGATCTTATCCTTCATTTATCAGTGGCCTCTGCCCTGAGATGTCTCCCTAGAACTCAACTCGTGCTTGGATTAAAGAATTGGGTTCTCCTCTCTCTTGGAAGCTGGAGAGTTGGCTCTTGACACGGACAGACCATTAGATGAGAGCACCCTGGAGCAACGTGTGTAATTGGAGGCACTGTACATTTTTCTGGTTCATGTTTGGTTTGGGAAAATTTTCCCCTATGGACTTTGGTGTTCTTTTTAAAGGGTAAACCCCAAAGTAATTGCTTCCCTGACACATTGCATCATCAGTTCTCAGCATTTATCAAGCGTCTGCTCACTGGGGAAATTAGTGTGTTGTAATAGCGAGCAAGAGCTCACAAAGCACATCTGGGGGGAGGTCAATACCTGGTAGGCTGGTTGTAATTATCTTTTTGTACTCTGGAGTTCTTATGCTGAAGACCAATGGGGAAGATCATCCAGCCATGCCCCTTGCTTTTGGATAAGGAGGCAGAGCCAAAGTTATATTTATTCAGAAATGATGCTAGGAAAAAATATGTTTGTGTGGTTCTGGAAGTGGCCACAGAGTCTGGAGATTTGGAGAGCCCTGGGTTCTGTCTCCAGCTTTGCCACTTGTTGGGTCATCTTGTGTAGGTCACTCCCTCTCTCTCTGCCTCAGTTCTGTCACTAGCTGAGAGATTTGTACTAATCTCTAGGGCCCCTTTTAGATTGTGGAACACAATTTAAGATGTTGAGGGATGCTGTCTAGAAAAGGGTTCCTGGGTAGCCAACTTGAACTCTCATTCAGCATTTTGTCCGAATTTCCAACCTACCATGTGACCCAAATTGTCTTCAGAATGGTGGGATTTATCCAGCCCATATGGCTCTTCTGCCAGGGTGCATATATTTCATACTATTAGCTAAATGGATGATCATGGTTTCTTCAGGCTCTGCTGTCAAGAGTCCTACCCTAGGGAACTGGTGACCTTTGAATGGTGCCTAAGGTATTTTTCCAAGCTGGGTTTGGGTCATCTGGGAGTGTTGGGCTAAGAGCATGTCTTGACCACTTCAAAGTAGGAGGACCTCATGTTTGTTTGTAGAGAATAGCAATGGGCCTGAAGAGCATCCATGCAAGGTGGGGTTCCCCAATGACCAATGAAGGATGGACTTAAAGAGAAGGTGGAGATGGTCTCACATGCCCATGAACAGCCCTCCTCCCACATCATAGTAGGAATCTGAGGCAAAAGAAGATACCACCATATTCACTATGGTGTAGGGAGCCCTCAACTGGATGTGACTAATCACAGAGTAGGAAGCTCTAGGCTGTGTGTCACTTGTTGAAATCACATGTGTTTTGGCAAACTGCAAGGACTGGAGTGTCCTAGGGCTCAGGATTCCTTGCTCATTTCTTTAAATCCAGAGTGGAGATTGCAGAGTTAAGGGGCTACTAAGGTGGTTATGCCTTTTTATTTCTTAGATTCTGAAACCAGATCTTTGGGACAGCTAGATTAAAATAGCTTTTAATTTAAATCAGCTAGCTAGATAATAATGCAAATTATGCTTTTCTGAAAATAGAGTGTCTTTACATACATTAACTAATGTAATCCCTTCCAGGAATTTTTTTAAGTAAAAAAAATAGATATCAGAATTTAGAAATATGTCAATGGTTATGGCTGAAATTGATGTCTCAAAAATGGTTCTCTGAGTGCCAAGCCAATATTTTTCCTGCTACATATCAAAACTCAAGTGCTTAATTCCCAGGACCTCCTAGCACTTTGGATGACCCTCAACTTTGAGCCATTTTGCATTTTCTAGCTTTCTAGGTGGATAATACTGTCTTCCTCTTTATCACCTATTATTTTCTATATTGAAGGGTAAACTAAAAATGATACCACAAGTCTAGGTCAAGATGTCTGGTTTGACTCTGTCACGTAGAAATTGTTTTATATTCATAAAGAACTTGCTGGATTTTTAAAGGTATCTCTCTCTTTTTTTTTTGACTGTGCTTCTAGGATGTTGCCAATAGTTGTGTTTTACAATAGGGAAATTTAATATGTAAAAACTCCAATTCACAAATTAGAGAAACTAATGGGTTATTATTTGTAATGAATTAAGTATGTGAATTAGATGACTCCAAAGGAGCTTTCCATTGTAAAAATTTCTTACTTTTAAGCTTATTTTTATATTTTTATTTATTTATTTATTTATTTACTTCATTTATTTATTTATTTATTTATTATTTATTTATTTTTATCTATTCATTTTTATTTATTTATTTATTTATTTAAATTTTATTTATTTATTTTATTTTTTATTTTTATTTTTATCTATTCATTTTTATTTATTTATTTATTTAAATTTTTATTTATTTATTTTATTTTTTATTTTTATTTTTATTTATTTATTTATTTATTTTTATTTCTTACTTTTAAGCTTATTTTGAATATACTAGCTGCCTGGTCTGTTTTAAAAGAGTCCATTTGATAACTTGCTGTTGTATAACTTTATCTCCATCATTTTGCTTCATCCTAATTTTCATTCTGGGCTGGGAAGGTGGCTGGGAAGGCTGGGAAGTGGTAGAACATTTGCCTAACTTGCAGAAGGCCTTGAGTTCAATGCCCTGTGCTAGGAAAAAAAAAAAAAGAAACTAAAAGCAAATTCTCCTTTCCTCAGTCATTTTCCTCATTTGGACATTTTTCTTTCTAATTAACAAATATTTGCTGTTAATTAGATCCATCTATCTAATATCTGTTTTATATAAGAAATATACAAGCCAGTCACCAACTTGTATGATCTAATTGGACAGAGAAGATGGAGGTATATAGGAACTATAATTCCACTTCTTTCAATTAGAAAAGTAGAGAAAATTCAGAGGATCACATGACAACTGTAACCAAGTGAGCCCTGGAGCATACTTAGAGTTGAGGAAGGGGTTTATTATTATTATTATTATTATTATTATTATTATTTTAGTTGTAGATGAACACAATACCTTTATTTATTTATATGTGGTACTGAGGATTGAACCCAGTGCTTCACATGTGCAACCCAAGTGCTCTACCACTGAGCCACAACCAGAAAGAGATTCTTGAAGCATAGGTAAGGAATTGGGGGATGGAGGGGTCAAAAGAGCAGAATTAAGGTAAGGAGCATTGTTGTTACGTCAGATGTTGGACTATTTGGAAGATGAATAGTTGACTGGTTTGGACAGATTTTCTGTTGGTGACGAAGGGTTACAAGGTCTGAAAGGTGGGGTATGAGCACGTCCCTTTAGTTTTATTACTATAATCTAATTTTCCTCTATATTTGACCAAACTATATTTGGAGTTTTAGTGGATCTTGTCAGATTCCAAATGACAAAAGGCATAGAATAAAATTGATTTCTATCTTGATAAATCTTGTTTTTGAGTTTTTGAGTTGATATTAGTAATCTTTATATTTTTCAAAGTGCTTTGACTCTTTCTTTCTTTCTTTCTTTCTTTCTTTCTTTCTTTCTTTCTTTCTTTCTTTCTTTCTTCCTTTCTTTCTTTCTTTCTTTTTTGTTACCAGGGATTGATCCAAGGGACACTTAACCACTGGATTACACATCCCCACCTCTTTTTTCTTAATTTATTTAGAGATGCATCTCGATGAGTTGCTAAGTGCCTTGCTAAGCTGCTGAGACTGGATTTGAACTTGTGATCCTCCTGCCTCAGCCTCCTGAGTTGCTGGGATTATAGGGGTTTGGCACCATACCGGGTTGCTTTGTGTCTCTTGACCCAGGAGATGTTCTCAACCCTGAAGGCAGGATGGGTATTCCATTATTTTGTTACATGATGAACTTGGATACAGAGAAGTTAATGGCCCAAGATGCCTCAGACAAATTGTGCAGAATATGAGATGCTTACCCTGCATTTCATAATGATTAATTCATAAATTTGAAAAAAAACTGTTATTAAAAACTATGGAGATTTAGAGGATAATAATGATATGGTAACCCAGGATGTATCTATCTAAAAGATTGTATTCAGAGTAGAGTCATCTTAGTATTAGGCCTAGGGCAGAGGCCCTGGATGTTTGGGTAGAGGGTAGAACTGATTCTTAGTGTCATTTATCTTTGTGGTTTGTCTAAAGTAAGCTAACTGTAAGAAAGTTTCTGGGAACTGGTTATGTTATTATGTCATTATTATATTGCATTCAGTAGCTAAAATCTTCCTAAAATTCTATAACTGTCTTATAAACTCCAGTTTTCCAATGGGTATATCTGAAATCATTTCATTACTAGTTTTTTTTAGTTAATGTCTAATGTACAAATGTATCTCTTTCAGTGGGTGAAGTGTGAAGTCCATGACCATAACTCTTTCAGACCATGTTTTGTAGATCTTTAGCATTTTATTTTCTGACAAATCTGTTTTTATTGGTTTAAGCAACAGAGACTGACTCAAATCACCAGCATTAGCCAAAAGGGGAACTTGTGACCCATGTGGCTGGGGAGTCCCAGGGGAGGCTGGATGGCAGACCTTGAATGGCGGTGACAGAACTGTTTCTTTGGCTCTGCTGCCCCTTGAATCTGCTTTTCTCTATGTTGCTGTGTTGACTTTAGTCTCTGGCATATTCTTTCCCCAAAAAACATTCTAGGGTCACTTGTCCTCAGAACTGGTGAAGGCAGGTCAATAAACAGGACTCTCTTCATGTGTTATCATGAAGTGGCCAGCAACTCGCCAGGGGTCATTTTTTCCTGCCCAAGAGGGTGTGGTCACATGAGAGAATTAAAGTCTGAAATAATTAATGAAGAAATAAGCAACAGAGTCAGAGAATAGGTTTTTAAAGCAGAGCATCTGATACGTCCACCCCACATAGGAAGTGGAGCTGAACAGTTTAAAAATGGCTCTGGTGGTTTATTTAAGGGGTACGTCAAAGGCAGAGATAAGATTTCAGGGGCAGAGTCTTGCTTCATAATGTCTTGCAGTCAACAGGTTGATTAGCATCTTGGCAGGATACTTCCATCTCTGAGAGACTGTGTGGCTATATGGCTGCAGTGGGTCACCCCATTTTTGAAGCTGTGTTGGGACCTTTTTGAGCAGAGCAAATTCATATGTAAAGGGTGGTCTTAATAGTGGGATTGCCACTATAAGTTCCCAAATACCAGATCTATCCCAATGCTGGCTCCAATGCTGGAAAGTTCCATTCATAGTCCATGGATGGCTCTTGACAATGTCACTATTCATAAGATCTGTCTCTCTTGGGTAACAGACTTGTCCTGGGCCAATTCTTGGTTTCAGGGATAGGGATTTCTGACCAAGCAGGTTAGCACCTGTGCCCAGACCTATGGGGAGGAAGTAGGTGAATTAGTTAGCTGATACCTCACCTGGTATCATATGGAGTGGAAAGGGCATGCTCCTGAATGAGAAGAGCTATTTGACCAAAAAGGGGGCAGCTTAAAAATACAAGGGAAAGATATTAGATTGTTATTACAGTGTTCTGCGCCTTATGTACCATTTTAGGACTATTATGAAACTAATCATGGAGGAAGCATGGGTTTAGTTCTCTCAAAATAAATATAACTGGAAAAATTAAATTGTCTGAATATTTTAAGCTAGGTTGAACTAGTCTCACCATCTGTAAAATGAGACAAGAAGAGCTAACCATAAGACTTGGGTTAATTCAATGAGATGTGCATGCAGTGTTTGGCACTGTTTTTTGGCCCAATGCAAATGCATAGTAAGTATTAGTAATTGCTTGCTTTGTCTTAAAATGACAGAAATGACCATCTATTCCAAATTTTTCTCATTGAACTCCTGCATGAGAGCTAAACTCAACATAAAACAAAAAAGAAGTAGCCCAATTCTGTCTTTTGGTGTCCCAGTCTCTGGGCAATAAATGACCATCAGTGGATAAACAGCCAATGATTTTTAAAAAGCAGATGTTCCTAGGGTCATGTGAACCATTCCAGTCATGAACAAATTTAAATCACATTCCTGCCTTAAATAACTTACAAAATTTGCTAATCCTCTGAAGACAGATGATTAAAATATGGACGGCAATATGTTCTCTCTGGCAAGTGTAAAATGTGTGCCTTTCAGGCCTGCTACCCATGATGGGCAGCTATTAGTGCATCTCTGCTAAGAATTAATTGCATGGCTGCTTTCTGAAGCTTAGTAGTGGTTTGGAACGTGCACATTGCAGGTGGAGGTAGCAGTTTCTCATGGAATTTTATGCCATCCCCCACCCCCCACCTCACTCCCATAGGAGGAGGAAGCAACAGACAGAAATTACAAAAGGGCAACAAAGCCATCTGCATAAACTATTAATGTTAAAAACTTGATTGTGGTCATTTTTACACTGGTAAATATATATGTCCAGACATGAAAAAGTATGAAATATGTATATATATAGTTTATTGTATTTCAGTATTACCCTAATAAAATTGTTTTAAATTTTAAAGCAATACATATATTCCTCAGAAAAAAGTATATATTTGGAAAGCATAGGAAAAGATGCTAAACATTATATGTTATCAAGAACTTACAAATTAAACACACCTATAAAAATTTACAAAATTTTAAACCTGACAATATCAAGAGCTGGCAAAGATGGGGAACAGGAAGAACTCTTATAAATTGCTGTGGGGATAACAAAATTGAACATCCACTCTGAAAGACAGCTTGATAGCTTCTTAAAAATTAAATTTACACTTACTATGGCCCACTAATTGTATTTCTCAGGTTAATTCAATGAAATTGAAAGCTATGTCCACACAAAACCTACAAACAAATGCACACAGATTCTTCATTCATTATTGCTAAGAGCAGGAAGCAGCTAAGAGAGACTTCAGTAGCTATTTACCTGTTATTAATGTAAATATTATGATACATCCATACACTGGGGGGTCATTCAAAAAAATTTTTTAAATGAAATTTACTATTAAACATGGAAACACATGGAGGCATCATACATAAATATTGTTGGAAAGAATATATTGTCTGAAACACACTTTTTTTTGTGATTCCAAATTTGTGACATTCTGGAAAAGACAAAAAATTAAAAATGTTTAACATTGCCAAGAAATCAGGGGGGTAGAAGATGCTAAAGAGGGGAAGAACAGGGATTTCTGGCATGGTGAATCCACTCTATAAGACACCGTCATGGTGAAAATTGACATTATTCTTTTCAATGCTTAAAAAACTGTAAAATTAATGTTTTAACAAATAATTAAACTATGTATTACCATTAATAATCATTTAACACCATCACTCTTGACAAAATATTTTGATTTTGTGCTTGTATCAAATATTTTTTAGTAATATACAAAGCAAAAAATAGTAAAATCTCTGAATAACGGAAGGCATATGGGAACATGGTACTGTGTGTTTCATTTTCTTGTAAATCAACAACTCTCTTTAAAATAAAGTCTGTTCATTAAAACAATAACAGAAGGCTTGGTAATCTTTCTAGGCTCAAACATGGCCTGCCCTAGGACTGGCCCTCAACAATAAAATTTGTACTGAGAATAAATAATTTTCAAAAACCTGTTTTTCTTCTTTCTTTTCTATCTTTAAAATTTTTATTATCTTTTTAGAGAACAGTGAACATAAGGCCTTTGTGAATAAACTAGTACCTTACATTTAAAAGATGCTTATACATCAATAAAAAATGATTATTTATCACTCGGCACCATAGTTAGTAATTCTCTGAATACTAAGGAAAAGATGTTCTAAACTTATTTTACTACACTTATATTCATGAGAAAATTTTCTGAGACTTTTTAAGTCCATCTTACTTCCAATATGCTACCTATAAAATGAGAGTACTTTCTTTTACTTACTCAACAAATCTCTGGTTGAAATAAATGATAAAATGTGACAATCATCTTGTTACACTGCTTCTGACTACATATTTTAAAGTTGTATATCTCTGTTCTTTCTTTTCTTTGTTTTTATTTCTTTATTTGCTTCTTTCCTTTCTTTTCTTTTTTTAAAAATTTTTGATATCTCTTTAGAATTAGGTCAATATAGACAGTTTTTGCTATTCTTTTTAATAGGAAAACAAAAACAAATCTAGATAATACCTAAATTATTATGCCCTAAGGATCTGTGTTTCTCTCCCTATTCAATATGTATATGAATGTGACCATTTTGGTTTCTTCTTTAAATAATTATAATTATTTAAATAATGATAGCTGTAATACTTAGTCTGTATGAGTACTTGCTCTTTTAATTTAGAAAGATCATATTTGTTTCCAAAGTGAATTTACACATTTTTTTCTGAATAAATTTCATTCTTCCTAGGACATGAATTACCCAAAAGGAGGTACATCTCTGCCTATAAGTGCCTTATGCAATCTATAAGCATATCAAGAGCTTACCAAACCAATAGAATGGAGACAGTTAAAGAAATCACTGTGTTTTCTTGACTATAGCAAGCAGTGGTTCCCTCTTTTTCTGAAATCACTAAAACTATGTGACTTAACCAAGTCCTTTTTCCTTAATAGTAGATTCTATTCCATGAAAAATCTAAAGGATAGATTGTGTGTATGTGTGTGTGTGTGTGTGTATGTTTGTGTATGTCTGTGTGTATGTGTGAAAGTTAGCTCTTTAACTTATCTGACATGTGGTTATGTAATTATTATAAACATCCCTACCTATTTATACATTAGACCTCCTTTGGACAACCCTTTAGTGTCCTAGACCCATGGCTATCTATATCTTTTCTGACCCAGAGGCAAGAGCATATCCACTTCTTTTAGAGATTATAAGCCCTAGTTAAATTAGCAGAGGATTCTGCCAGTTTTATTTTTGAATCTTCTTTAAATTTGATGGTTCCTTCCACTTTATGCTTGTTGATTAATAAAAACACAATATTTCTCAACCAGTTGCCCTACTTTCTAGGAAATTCCATTATTTTCTCACCTATTCATTTCTATTCATCATTTTAATACTTAAAACCCTGCTACTTCTATTCTGTTATATGAAGAAAAGGAAACTCACAATTATCTAACCTCCTCTCATGAGCTATGATTCAGATAAATTTATTAGAAAAGTCCTCTACAAAGTCAAGACTTACAATTAATTATTCATATCTTAAGACTGAGACAGGGAACCCTCAGTTGGTGAACCTCTGACAGACCTCACTTCATCCAGTGAATATGAATTCTTGCTAGAGACAAAATCTGCCCAGAAGGCAGAAATCCTCCCCCTTCACAGAGTTTATCACTTTTCTAAAAATAAGAGGGTTAATGGAGACACTAGTAATAAGTACACTTTGGGCATGTATCATAATTTTGGAATGCTTTAGGATCAAGGAGGGCTCTTGACCTCATTCTAGAACACTCTACACACTGTGTTACTTTGTGTACTCTCATGTTACTGCAGTAGGTGGTGGGGGATGAAATGGGGATGATAGAAAATGTACAGGCTACTCATTTTGACAGAGAGCTCTCACTAACATCTTTTCCCTGATGGTACTCAAATAGAAAAATCTTTAAACAGCTCTAAACAACCTGTATTAATATACCAGCAATAGGCTCCAGAGTCATAAAAAATACTGGGAGAAGTATGAATGAAAAATTTATGAGACTATTTCTCAAAGATATCTGCTTAGGAGCACTTACAGAACAAAATGGAATCACCAACTATACATAAAATTGCCCCGGGCCCCAGCCCATCTAAACAAGACAAAGAAACACTGCATTCACTAAAAATTGGTGGGAAATCTTTGCTAACATTTCTGAGGTTGTTTGTCATTTACATCTAATTAGTTATGAGTATAATTTTGGTTAAAATTATAAAGATGGGACATTAAAAAAAAGCCCAAATCTCAGGGCTCCCTTGATTATATTCAAAGAGATTTCATTTAATTATCAGCTTAATGGTTTTGCATATGTGTCACTATATTCTTATTTTCAAGATGAACTAAAATCTTTGCCTGAGTTCTAAAAATGACATTTACTTGATTTTTTGATACCCTCCCTAGGAATTTCAGCCTGTCCCTTGGTAGCCCACTATAGATGGATTTAGCCATTTCTTTTGAATGTTGCAAAAAAAAAAAGATTTTAATTCTGAGAGAAGTGAATGAATGTAACTCTAAAACTAAAGTAGCAAAACCCAAAGATTCTCAACTGGTGCCTTAAATTATCACTGGATTAATGACAATGTGATGAAATCCTTCTTGGTTTCATTAACTATTTCCACATGTAATTTAATAGACAGGATCAAGGTCTCTTCTCTACTTCTGGACATCATCATGTCACTGTGTCTTGCACAAATGAGGGACCAGAAAACCTCACAGAGGTGTAAGCTGGCTGAGAAATTTTTTTTTTTCAAGAGAGAATTTTTAATATTTATTTTTTAGTTCTCGGCGGACACAACATCTTTGTTGGTATGTGGTGCTGAGGATCGAACCCGGGCCGCACGCATGCCAGGCGAGCGCGCTACCGCTTGAGCCACATCCCCAGCCCAGGCTGAGAAATTAAAAGTCTGAAATAAATTATAAAGAATAAAATACACAGGATAATAGTTTCATAGAGGAGGCCTGCTCGGACAATTGGACCTGATGGGTCAGATGTCCAACGAAAAGTGAGGCTCAGTGTGCTATATTTATAGGGGAGCACATCAAAGGGATTTATTGTGAGGAAGAGTTCTTCAGGGTAAATGAGAAGCCAGACACTGTGGGGAAGTTGGCCTGATGGGAGCCTTATAACCCTCCTGGTAGTTCTTCCTCCTGCAGGCAGCTGGTGCCCCAGGGCTACTTAAGTGATTGTCTTTCTATCCAAACCCAGGGAGTTGCATTGGAACCTATTTATTGGCTGTATGAACCAACAAATTTCCTTGGCATCACAGAATTCTCTTTGAGCAGGCTGTTGCCAGGGAAGTGGTGGCAAAGTGGTGAGATGACACTGAGGGTTCTGCAGGGGTACACCTCTGCTTAGAGATGTCTTAGACAAGCCCACAATTCATTAGTGGCTCCCAACATCACCACATTGCAAGACCTGGACAAAAGTTTCAGGGGCTCAAATAATGTCTTGGGAGCTATCATCTATAGATGTGAGAAGCCTTTCCTCAACACCTGTCAGAACAATGTTGAATGACTCAGAACCTGGAGACCCTATATTCTGAATGAAATATCAGAGTTATAAAGAGCTTTCACTGAAGAAGCACATAAAAAAAGACGGATTAGCATGTTTTAACCTATATTCCTTTTTTCTTCATTTCCATAGCTACCTTCTTTCCATGTGGTTTGAAGGCTGACATTAATTCTGTTAACCATAAAAGTAATTCTTTTTCTGAATATTGCTTTTAATGTTTGTTGATACATTCTTTTGCATGAATCCACAACTTGAGTACTAATTAATACAAAAGTTTTTGTTGTATTTATATATATTTATTGAGAACCAACAACTTCCTTTAAAACTACTTTTTTTTTTGTAATGAATCAATTGATTTCCCAGTTAATTAGATTTAACCTATACATGATCTTATAGATGGCAAATACCACAGCAGGCCAGCCATCCAGTAACCTAAACGTTTTATCACAGGATAGGATGAAAACTAGATCACTTCATTCAATTAAGTATGTATTGCGGAACTTACATGGGAACTAGCTTTTGTAAAAGAACATTTAAGAAATAGAAATCAGAAAAGAGAGAACAGATGGTTACATGCTTGGAACCTGTCTCATTTTCAAAGATCTTACAAGTTAAGACTTAACTTCTTTTTTGCTTTAGATCTACCTAAAGATCTTGCCTTTGCTAACTTGAATTGCCAAACACTGGAATATTCTGAATAAGTAGTATGTAACATCACAATGTAATTTAACAATTCTCTTTGAGGTGCTTTGGTAAGTGTAAATCATTTTATGGTGGCAGATGCCTAATACTAGATTTGTGGTACAATAGTCAACTGGTCACTATTGTTAACTGGTACAAATTTGATAAACCACCTTCATCTTGTAAGGCATTTCTGACACTACTAAGGTCCTATTTGTGTTACCAATTTATACACTTTTTTAAAAAAAGTATAAATTATTTATTTCAAGAAGTAAAAAAATAATGGGTCTCTATTTAAGAACCAACATCCTAACCATTCAAGGGTAATTTGGGATTGTTTTCTTTTCTACTCAAGCTTTTGACTAATGCTTTATAAAGGGCCCATAAAACAGGATGAATTTTATTGTGCAACAATTTGGAGAAGATCAGTGTGACCCAGACCATAGACACCTTCATCTAGGACACTCAAGAAATTGAACAAGCAGTAGTTCATGGTAGAACAATTTTAGATATCATTTTTGCCTTTCAAGGGAACAGCATGTTGTGCTTTCAGTCCAGCAATGTTCATTGGGATTTTACTTCTACAAAAATGATCTGAAAATCAAAATGAAAGGAATTTTTAAAAATAGAACAAAATATGTTCCCAAATCTGTTTCCATGGGATTTCCCGATTGTGGATGGAATATTTTCTCCTAGTTTACATAAGGCATTCCTGGAATCTGTGATGGGCTACAAATTCAGATAATATTCTTCTTCTTGATATCTTTCTATATTGATATTTTCAGATTTTGATGTTAGTAATTTTTGGTTTTGTCTGGCAGTGGGGCATCATGTTCAGTAATCACATACACATACCGAAAGCCTGCTACATGTTGAGATTTGACTAACCACACCAGGAAGCTTGAGGTAAGATCCTAACACCTCATGTGGTAATGATAATGATCTGGATTATTTATGATTCTACATATTAATGGTAAATCATTTAGCTCAGCTTCCAGAATGAGCACAAGGAAAGATGCTAATACCTGAATCCATCTGAGGCCAGAGATCTTCCCGTGCACATTAATTTAACTTTGATTTTCTACTATATCAACATGGTTTCATCATTACTGGAAAGTATTGCCTGGGATTTTTAAATGTTGAGAACGATTTCACTTTCCATTCCAGAATTCTGCCTTCTCCCTCAAAATTAACATCAAACCGTTCAACTCTGAAAAGGATGTCATTAAACTAATGTTCTAATTCTAAAACACTACATTATGATCCACATATAACCAAGTCTGTAAATTGAAAGATTCAACATAGACTCCAAATATAAGCATCCCAATTTTATTCTCCTTCTTTCTCAGATTAATGTGTTCCAAAAACTTGACAAATCCTGCAAAATTACTATGTATTATTATTTTTAAATCTGAGATGCATACTTCTTTAGATAAATAAGAATAAACTCAGTGTTTTCCTATCATCTGGTTATTCTGGATGTTTTTTTACATAATGGTAATGACATATCACAATCAACACATTATTCATTGTTGCTTATTTATGATATGCAGATGTTAGTTTCATTCATTTTATAGATGAGAAAACTGAGGCTTATAAAGATTAAGTTGATAGTTCAAGTATAGTCCGAAAGTAATTAGAATTTGCAGTTTTTTATGTTAAAATTTCCATGGACCTATAATTTGTATTTACAAAGTAGAAAACATATTTAAAAATACATTTAAAATGTAGCTTCATAATAATTAGGAAGCAAGAAAAATTGAAATGCCTTCCAAGGAATATTTTTTTCAAAAGGAGATTTTCAATGAAAAGAATGGATAGAATTGATATTAAAAATTTATATGGTCAGGTGTCATCTGTAAAAGAGGATATGCTATGCAAAGCATACCATAAATCATTTCATAAGCAATTGTTAAGTGAAGATTATTATACTTTCTATGTTTGTGGATATAAAATATTGAAAAATTGATAGATAACCATTGATTGGCTGAGTATTAAATTTTCTGTGCCTAAAATGGAAAACATTTCAATATTATATCAACTAGAATATTAAAATTATGTTTATAACACCTTATGTTAAATTTAACTATACTCAATATTCTTTATTGAATATTGAAAAATAAATATTTGAAATACAAATATTTACACACTTGGCTTTTAAAGACAGCATAACTTCCAAGAAATGATTTTAGAATAGGTATTGTTTTTTCCAGTCTATCATAGGCTAATAAAATATATATTGATAAGATTACATTGATCAAAAGTAATACTTAAGGGCTAGAAATATATCTCAGTTTGTAGAGTGCTTGCCTTGCATGCACATGGCCTTGGGTTCAATCCCCAGCACCACAAAATTAGTAAGTAAATAAATACATAAAAGTAATACTGACAGAATAGCTCAAAAATATAACACTGGAATTGAAAAACTTTGGGAAGGAACAGTCATAGACTATGGAATAAGAGTTAAATACCACATTAATTGATCACCTAAATGATGTTTGCTCTCAATTAATTTACCATAAAATTTAAGATCTGTGTCATGAGATGTGAAAGTATTAAACTGATAAAGGAGAATATATACACATATGAAATTACCAGACATAAAATAGCAGAGACAATTTTATATAAAGTATAAATATTAAAAAAGGCATATGTTTAGTAGCAGGATAAGCTTGTTCTACTGGTAGAGGGATCTCCTGGTGGAGGAGAACCCTTGAAAATACTCCTCTAGAATTTTTTAACCTGAGAGTATTGAGTTCATCCCAACTACCGAGAAGGAACAACTATCTCACTCTTTTAGGTTCTTTAGATAAAAGGGAATCCAGATAAATTTCAACAGCACATTTCTGAAACCAAAACCCACAAATCTCCCCTATCTCACTTCCACTTCATATTCAATGGATCCCAAACACATTTAAAGTAAAGCAGATGTTCTTTTTTACCTAGTGTCACAGAGGTGATGGACATTTAGGTAGTGGTGACTCTGAAAAAAGTGAGTTATCCATATTTATGCGTTTAAATATAGGTTTGTCAAACATTTTCATCAAAATCCAAGTTTTTATATTTTCAGTGACCTTCCTTCAAGTTTACATTTGCAGAAATGTGCATGAAAATAAATGTTAAAACTTGAAAATTTAAAAAAATTAAAGTGACATTCATATGCTAAAATATATGGTGAGAACCAAGCAAACAGATGGAACAAACAGTAGGCAGATAGAAGTTGAAAATTTTTATTTGATTAGCTCAAGTAATGCCATATGACATCAGTTATGAAATTATGTTACATTATATTTTCTCAATATCTCCAAATAAAATATACTTTAAAACAAGTCAAAGGCATGTTGAACAATTTTTTTTTGTTAATTCTATACCATTTGTGTTGATACTTACTTCTCTCCAAAGATTAAACCTAGAAATGCTTACACATCTACCCTCTTTAAAAAAATATACTTAGCAGCATGAATTGGACATTATTATCCTATGTACTTATATGATTACACAACTGGTATAATTCTACATCATGTACAACCAGAAGAATGAGAAATTTTACTGCATTATGTATGATGTGTCAAAATGCATTTTACTGCCACGTATACCTAATTAAAACAAATATATATATAAATTATATGTATAAAGAAAATAATGCTAATGTGTTGACATAAATCAACTGTGCAGAGTCTAAAACATTAAACTCTCATATGGCATATATGTAATAGTAAAACCACAATATCTTTAGCAATTTGCAATAGTTCCATAGTGATTTTAATCATTTAAAGAATCCTAACAAGTGATATTATCCTTGAAATTCCAGAATATGAAAAGAGTATATATTTCTAGTGTTATATTGGTCATTTTCCTTATATTAAGTGGTAGAAACTGAATAGACGATATATCAAATCCTAAGAGTAATTTTAATTATATGATTTCTGTGTTAGAAATACAGGGAATATTTTTTAGGATATAAATTTCTTGGGATTTCCTAATGCTGAGCTTTTGATGATAATAGCACCACCCTCTTAAAATATATTTATCTAATCTGACTCATTCAAATCCCCATTTCTAAATTTGTACAATACATTCTCAGCTTGACATTCAAGGCTGATTAACATTTCATGTCACACTTATTCTCCAAATACACTCAACATTTCAATATTCTGCTCCATAAATCACCAAGTGAAGAAACCTAGGAATATTTTTAAAATTACTAAGATCATTATGGTTTTATAATTAACAAGTTTATGATTATCATAGGCAGGATATATGTGATTCATGGTATGTACACTTCAGTTTCATATATGTCCTTGCCACACCATAAATGACTAATTCAGAAACTATTAAAATACAACACCTCTCAAATCCCACTCTTCAAACATGGAAATATATGAATTAATTCTATGAAATATCAGCATGACTTTTGGTCATTTATTTTACAGCACATATATATAACCTTAACCTTATTTATTTATTCATGTATCTATGCCCTAATAGGCTATGAACTTTTTTGAGATTTGTACTTCTTTTTTTGAGGGTATTTTATGAGTTATTATTATTATTAATATTATCATTATTATTATTATTATTATTATTATTATTATTATTACTTATTTTCTGGTCAGCACAGTATAATACTGGATTTTTCGGATTTCCAATAAAATTAATTCCCCTTACTCTTGCTTGGTTAGGTAGTATGAAAATGTTATTTAAAATGACAATATTATCCATCATATATTTTCTACAAGTTTTTTATAGATACAAACATTTAGTCATACAACAAAGTTTCATTTAGCTTAAGCTACCATATACTAATTCTCAGCGTGTCACAAACATTTTATAAGAGAGTTAGTAATGTTTGCTTCAAATAGGCAAAAATGAATTTCCTCAGAGTTAGAGAGGGAAAGAAGGATGATTAATGAAGGATGAGAATAATCTGAACTTGTTATCTGGCTTAGAAAAGAGCCACTCTCATTCTCTAGAAGAATAAAAAAAAATCAAAGAAATAGTACAAGATAATTTCTCAGAATCAAAGATAAAATTCTATAGATTAAAAAATACTAGCTTATAAAACAAAAACATATATACACATACACAATTCATTTTAAAGTTTTATAAATATATTGTGTTTCAGATATTTCAGAAGACAGAGGACTATAAAAGCTTCCTTGAAGAAAACATTAAAACCCCAAATAAACCAAAATCAAGAAAAATAAAATAGATGACTACAAAACAACAACAACAAAAAAATAACCAGACTAAAATCTCTCCACAAGGAAAATTGATGCTATAAAGCAATAAAAAGTTAATTTTAAAAATCAGAAAAAAATATAATTGATAATTATAATTACATTTATAGAATTCAACAAAATTACTAAGTAATAATGAAGGCAGTATAAAGATAATTACATAAAAATAAGTCTTCAGAAAATAGAACTTTCACAATCTGTTTATTGGCATGTTAGGCACAATGTGCTTCAGCAAAATGAGAGTTTTGCTATAGAATTGAGGTAATAAAATTTCAAATTAGGAAAGCAGTAAAATGCTCCATGGACACCTCTCCACTACTCTTCTAATAGGAGCTCAGAAAAGACAACGTCAGAATGTTTCACAACCTCCAGGAGGAAGGCTTCCAAGTGAGAAAGACATACTTAGAAAAAAAATTAATCACAGTATTTTAAATAACTTTGCATTAATATAATTTGCATAATATTAGTTTCATTTTAGTTTTCAAAGTTAAGATACACTAAGTTTAATAATATTAGTAGTAAAAATAAACAAACAAATAAAAATGTAAGATAGAATATAAGACTTAATCTGTGGTAGGATTTGTCATAATCTCATGTACTTTAAAGAAAGAACACTAGTTGTTAAAGTATGATCAAGGTCATCATGTTATTTAAAATGACAATGTTATCTATCATATATTTTTTTTTTTTTTTTTTTTTTTTTTCATTATTTAGAGAATACTTTATTAGTTTCTGTAATCAAACCCACGTAGATAAGACCTTACATATTTAATACAGTGCGTTACCCCTGTACAAATGGAAAAAAATTAAGTTTAACATTTCTAGACCAATATGGCTGTTAATTTCTGTACAATGCCAACTCAACACGGTAAACTGGGATACTTTTCCAAAGTTGACAGCACAGCTAAAGTTTCCAAAAATTCAAATTATCTATATATGTATATATATATATATATATATATATTTATATAAAAAGACCAATAATAGCAGTATGTTCTGCATCAGCAGCAGCAACAGCGTTTCCAGGTTCTGCAGTCATCTGAACAGAATCATAGACACACCCAGCACACTCCATTTAAAAAGGGGGGGAAAGTAAAAAAACAAAAACAAAACAAAACCCGAGAAAACAGCAAAGTTCTGTTACTGTTGTGATACCTGGCACCATTTTTTTTTTTTTTATTAGCTTCTCAATCATCATCTGAAAAGAAAACATTCTAGAGTAACATCATTAAAAACAGCTCTGATAAAGCACGGTCACTACCACGTATCATAAAGCAGGTACGAGAGGTTTAACATTCACAGCGTATGATACAGTACTGTCCTACATCTACAATACTAGAGGGTACGATTACAAAGGCAATTATTTGAGACTTGATTCTACTTTTCCAGCAGAGGGCCAAAAGGGTGGTATGACACAGCTCTGTAAAGAAATGTACTTCCTTAGGATTTCCTTTCATTGGCGGCACAGTTCCAAGTCTATCATATATTTTCTACAAGTTTTTTATAGATACAAACTGTGCATGTTAGACTTGATTAAAGCATAAATATTTTAACAAATATAAATACTGACTGAGAACCCACTATGAATAAATTTCTCCCAAGATTTAAAAAAAATATGAATTCTAACAACCACTCTATGTGGTATATTTTATTCCATTTTTAATTAATTGATTAATTAAGTATTTTTTTATTTTTCATACTAGGGTTTGAATTCAGGGGCACTTAACCACTGAGCCACTGAGCCATATCCCCAGCATTTTTATGTGTTTTATTTAGAGTCAGGGTCTCACTGAGTTGCTTAGAGCCACATCCCCAGCCTTTTTTTTAATTGAGAGACAGGGTCTCACTGAGTTGCATAGCACCTCACTTTTGGTAAGGCTGGATCCTCCTGCCTCAGCCTCGTGAGCTGCTGGAATTATAGGCATGCACCTGGCCCTAGTAAATAAAATCTTAATTACAGGTTTATACAGTGTTGTCACAAGCATTGAATAATATCAGTTCCATGTTTGCACTAAGGAATTCACAACACTCTTATGTCTCCTTCTTCCTTGTATAACTTTTCTATGGAAAATTTTCACCTAGTTTTTTTTCTTTCCCCTCTCTATTCTCCTGCCCTCATATCCCCAACATTTGTGAAACCAAGTAGGTCTTTAAATTTGGTAAAATTATTTTATAAGAGATGGTTGCCCAGAATTGGCAAATGCCAATTTCATTTTCCAAATGCAAACCCCAGCATTTTATTTTGCTTCTGAGTCTTAAACTCACTCTCATTCTTATTTTACATTCTTTTCCACTGTAGGTGCATCATGGAGATAGGCATTATAGGCATTATACTGAAGTATCCACATTATAGTAAGTCAACTTCCCACATTTGAACTTCCTAGAATTTTGTAGCAAGAAAAAAATCATGCACCAAAGAGATTGGAAAAAAAGTTTCCATATATTTTAAATTATGTAAATTTTCTCATTAGGCTTCTTTCTCAATGTATAATATTTTTCCATATTTATCAAATTTTCCATTTCTTTTGCTTTCCTGAATGTGGATCAAAATAAGAATGCATGATTCTTAATGAGAAGACAGAGAAAATATTGTGAATTTCTCTTTCTGATGGCTTCTCTGGATCATTTTCTTTCTTCTTTGGATTATTGGTCATCTGTGAACTGTAGAGCTAGAGACTAAGGATATACCATTCCAGATTCATCTAAATAGTTTGCTCTCTTGACACCTTTTATGCCACTTTAAATTCATACTATCTCACTGCCATCCTCTCCCAAATTCTGACTTTGTTTGTAAAGCAATGCCAATGACAACAAACAAAATTAAACAAAAGTATGTGTATTCTCTCTGATATAGTTGGGAAAGAAGATTTTCTATGATTTCTTCAAATCCTTATTCTTTCTCATACAATTCAAGGTCATTTTCATCCCCTGAAAGAACCATCATTAGTAGACCCAAGAATATTTGTCATTTTTTTCATTTTAACTCTGATCATTTGAATTCCTATAACTTTTTACATTACATTCCAAAGCCAGAGTGTAAACATCACTAAGCAGTCTTTCATATGAATAATTTCAATACAATTGAATCAACTAGGAAAATTAACATTATGTGCATTAGTCTGATGATACTACAAGCCAGTGACATGTGTTTTGATGTTTTGGGTAGAATGGTCATTTATTATGCAATTGCTTCCATACTGCATTTTGTTTTTTAGTTCTTAGGAAGTAGTAGAACACATTTTAAAAGGTTACATATTTATGATACAAACATTAGAGAAAATACACAAATTTAAAGAATTCTGTCAGAAGATGTAAATTATTACCCTTTATGATTTGGGAAAACTTTCAGCTTTAATATTGCTTTCCTTTTAAACTATTAAACTATTCCATTATATATCTTAAAGTCAAAGGGAAAAAAACTAAAAATACATATGGTGTTTCAAAATAATATTGAAGTAAAAATGAGAGATGTGTTTTCTTTCTGAGAATCAATCATAGGAAATACAATCATAGGAAAAGTCATTGTCTGGATCATTTTTATTTCATTAGAGTTTTAGATATGCAGTGCAGGAAAGCTTGAGAGTGCTGGTAATCTAATCACAAACAAGGTTATAGCAACCTCCTAGAACTCAAAGGGACTGCCTGCAGGCAGCCCTCTCTTTAGATAAGGGAAAATGCAAAATACAAAGACAAGTATTCTCCATTAGAAAGGCTTTTTACAGAGGGTACAAAGGAAAGCTTAATGTCTATCAGGCTTTAGATGTAGAAATATTGTCTTAAAGAAAGTATTATTCATCTTTGAGAATGCTGGTAAGAAAAAGAAGGGAAAAGAAGTACTTAGAATAGCTGAGTTAAACACAGAAATTCTGCACATATAAAAGCCTTTGCCAAGAGATATAGAAAAATAATATTAAATGTGCAAATTGTGCATTTGGGATTTAGTGAAATACAATTAACAATACATAAATATTTATACTGCTTATATAAACTTTATTTCCATAGTTTTATGATTTTGATTTAAAGACCAATAATTACTATCCAGAAGATACAAACAAAAATTGGACTGAGACTTTGGTGGTATGGAGGGCTAATAGCATACAGTACTGAGGTTGTGCCCACAAGGTCATGAACAGAATCAGCACTTTTGTCTTTTAATTCTTATAACATTCCCACACAGATGATTTGCCATAATGCTTATTTTATGAAAAACCCAAGGTATCATGTATTTCAATAACTGATGTGAAATTATAGTGGCAAATACAGTGCTTTATATAAGTGTAGTCATACTTTGAGCTTCAGCAGATAACTTGTACTGTGTTTGATTATTAAATTTCCCCCAAAGTTCTATATACTAAAGGATTGGCCTCAGAGTGATGTTATTGGAGTGGTGTGGCCATTTAGTAGATGGTCCTCATGGAACTATGAGAACCTGGAGTCTTTTTCTTCCTCTGTCTCTTGGCTGTCAGCTTCTGAAATACACAGTTCTCCTCTCCCATGCATTCCTGCCATGATGTGCTGCCACATCAAAGGCTCAGAACAATGGAGCCAATGGCTCATGGAATGGAACTATCAAAACTATGAACCAAAATAATCATTATTCTCTTTTTAAGTTTATTGGCTCAAATATTTCATTTCATGGTGGAAAGATGACAATGACCTTCCTTATGTGCAGTCTACCACAGAACTGTCTTCCTGCTGACCGTTGGCTTGCTGGGCTTTTGTACAGCAAGTCTCATCCATTTTTGCTTATATTTCTTTATGTGTAAAATTATAGGGTTTAAATTCACATATCCTTTTTGTGCGTGTTATTTTATTTCATCTTTGCTCCCTTTCTTTCCATTTTCTCTGTCTCTAAAACACTTTTGTGCATTTTTAACATAAGAACTTTGTCAATATGATCTATGCCAATGAGCATTAGTATGAGAATTTTGCACTGTATTGATATATCTAATCTACACCATGGTCAATAACTTGTGATATGTATATCATCTGAGACTATAGCTTTCACCTTTGAACAGTAGATGGTTTATTTAAAAAAATCCCTAATACACAGACAGATTGTTTCACATTGTTTCATTGGTCTTCTCTGCCTCTTCCTTTTCACAGTCAAATGTTTATAAAGGCTGGATATTTCATCAGTGCAAACTTAATGGATATGATATTTTATTTATTCAAATGGTTAAAGGCAAATTAAACTTCACCATTGTAATTCCAAGCCTTTTTAAGACAGGAGGTTGATATCTTAACTGTTTTCAAATTATTCAAGAAGATTCTGAGCTGTAAAACAGAAAATTTGGCTTGTAAAAAAAAGAATATAAAAGAGCAGTTTTTGACCTAGAGGGAGGGTACCTGTGTGTTCTACAGATTATTCCATTTGCATCACATGAAGAAACTTATGAACTACGTATTTTGGAGAAATGAATTTTAATAAATTTTATATTAAGACAAAGAATGAAGAGTATTATAAGCTCTTCTCTGAATAGTGAAAATAATGTCCTAAAAATGACTAAGATTATAAAATAATTTGGAAGACAATGCCACTAGCAACTGAAAAGCATTATTTCATTTTATTGAATAATAGGAGATAAAATTCCAATCCATTGAGATGACTGTGGAGAGGAAATAGGGAAGGAACAGAGAAATCTAGGTATCATAGTTATTATATCATTTTAAATTGGAAAGTGTGAGAGAAATTCATGAGGGAAGATGAACTAGGCAGACACAATCATCCAGGAGGCCAGAAGTTTTATTCAGCTTTTTCACCACTGTGACTAAAAGACCTGATCAGCATAATTGTAGAGGAGGAAACACTTAATTTGAGGGCTCATGGTTTCAGAGGTCTGAATCCACAAACAGCAGGCTTTATTCCTCAGGGCTCCAGGCATGGCCGAACAACATGGCAGAAGAGTGTGGCAGAGAGAAGCAACCCATATGATAATCAGAAAGCAAAGAAGGAGAGATTTACACTTTCCAAATACAAATATATACCCAAAAGCCATTCACCCAGTACCCCACCTCCTCCAGCCATACTCCACCTGCCTTCAGTTACCACTCAATTAATCCCACCAGAAGATTAATTTACTATGGGCTTAAAGCCCTTATGATAGTCATTTCTTCTCTGAACCTCCTTGCATTTTCTCACATCTAAACCATAACAACAGAGCACTTAGTGTAACCAATTCCAATCTGATTGTAAGGGAGAAAGAGGTCAATTTAAAGACACGAGCAAAGTAGTCAATGTGAAGTGTAATAATGATGAACTTAGCCATTTCATATGATGGTGAAAAGTCCACAGAGTAGATTAATAATGAAGGTAGAGCCATCTGTTCACAAGTCAATACCTCAGAACAAATTTGTTAAGAATGTCTTAATGCTGTGAACTTGAGGGAACTATCACAGGAGCACCCAGAAATCCAACCACCTTACCATTAACTGTACTACTACAAAGAAGTCTTCAAAGAACAGGATATACAAACACATATCAGTAGCTTTTCTTTAAGAGACGTTTCTGTGTGTATGTGTAATATGAAAAAATGTTAAAAGCAAATCACTAAGCTTATATTTGAAATAAAAAGAAATAAAACTTCTGCATCTGGAAGTAAAAATAGCCATTGGCACCTTTCTTGGTTATAAGTACAAATAAGTCAATTGTAAGGAAGGTGGTGATAGAAGTGAGTTTGGTTCCCTGGGATATCCTTTTCTCTCCAGGATGCCTTACATAGGTTACACAACTGATGTTTTGAATGTTTTCAGCTCTCATTTATAATCTTACATTATAGAAAATACCAGAAAATGGAAACATTCAAATGCTCAGATAATATGGATTAAGCTAAGTATATGCTAGAGATATATGAAGACAGAATGAAAATACATAAAAAGCAAATATGTTTAATCTTCCTAACTATTAAGAAGATGCAAAGTAAGATATATATGAGATAAATCAGCAGAATAATTCACACATATGCACTCACAAAAATATTTAAAAAAATACTCAAATGAATCCAAATATTCACTCTGTAGAACTACTATATTGATGAGAGGCTCATCTTTAATTCCTAAAGTTCAAATTACTTGTGGTTTCTTATCCTTTTCACCTCATATTTTATTTAAGAGAATCAAAATAGTAACAGTAATGCACAACAAATACCAAATAACCAAACAAACTGAATCTATTCTAATATGACTTTAAGAGAAAATATTATTATATCACATTTTTTCATTCTTCTTGTGATAAAAAGGCTGGAGGCAATACACTTTATTTTATTCAGGCAGATAACGGCAAAATAACATATAATACACAGAAAATGACAAAATACTCAACTTGTTATCTTAACCTCCTAGGACTTCTAGGCATACTTAGCTCTTAAAATGAATCTTAATTTTTCAAAAGTGTCCTTGAAAAATGTGTTCCTGAAAAGACAAATTTCATAATTAAAATAAATAGTACTACACAGAAAAGGAGGAAAGAAAGCAAGAGGTTCTGGACAGATGTTATTTAGATAATTAAAGTTTGTTAGCAATTTTTTAAAGGTCATCTTTGACATTAATAAAACTAAAAAAAATATTTTCTATTATCAGTGAGATTTTTAGGAAGTTGATAGAGTGATTTTTATGTGCATGCATAGTTTTTCTCAGCACTTTATCATTGTACAGAAATAAAATTGCATTAAAGTGAGTTTTATTGTTTTTGTCAAATAAAGTAAAATAAAACAAAAATATACACTACATCAACATCGATGAGCTCTGAAATGCATTTGGTGGATGTGAGAAAAATCAATTTAATGTATTGTATTAACATCTGAAAAAAATCTTAGAAATTTTAAAACCTTTTTTTATTCAATATTAAATTTCACAATTTTGTTATTAAAATTAATGTTATTTATTTATTTCTATTAGTGCCTAAAGGAAGTAATATTGGACTATCATTCTCTATCAGCTGTCTGTTTTGATAATGCAGTTAAATAAAACATCCTGAAGTAATTTGGGAGCACAGAGCTCCTAATGATAACCCCAAACTAATTTCCACACTGCTTCTGCTATCATTTTTTTTCCCAGTTGCTTCTTACTATAACTATTCTAATAATAGATATTTTCTTACTGTTTTCTAATACTCTAATGATTTTCCCAGAATTGAAAAAAAATACTAATAGGAAACACTCCCCTACTCTATAATGACCCAGATATGTGGTAGAAATTTCTGATATTAAATAGATAATTAAGAATATTTACCTCCTGATGTAAAGAAAAACAGCAGATTTGAAAGTTTAGATTTTCCTTTCTCAAAAGTGTAATGAAATACCACCAACAATTTTATGTTAAATTTTTAAGAAATTTTCTAGTCTTCTACTCAAACCTAATAGACATATAATAATACTAAGTTCAAATTCTTGATAACTTAAAAGACAGTGGAATGAATTTGACATAATTTTCCTATGTACATATATGAAAATACTTAAGTAAATCCCATCATTATGTCCATCCACAAGAAAGGGGTCCTAATTAAAATATAATATAATCTATCCATGTATAATTTTATCCAATTGGATTCTACTTTCATGTACAAATAAAAAAGAATCAATTTTTAAAACAGACATGATGAATCTTTTATTTTTAAAAGAATCATTAAATTGGAAGTCCTTATGTCAAATATTTCTGCTTCTCAAAATAACTTTTTAAAATTTTGCTATGCATTTTCTCTCATTATTTGCATTTTCATAGACTAATTATAAAACTATTTTTAACATATTGAGTATTATATTTGCAAAATCTATGCTTTTCTTATTGTCTTGAGTATGAATGTGGATTCTAAATTTCATTTTTATAAGCTCTGTAACTTTTGCTTTATGATTTATCTATTAATTGCTATTTTTAGAAAATTTTACCATTCCTTGTATTAACATTGCATTTTTTTGTATTTTTCTCTCAATGATGTTCTTCCCCTTTTCCTAAACAATTCTATTTAAGTATTTATTTTGATTATCTTCATGAAGTAATAAACTGACATATTATTTTCATCTATAAGAGAGTAGATTATCCAACAATTTATTTATTTATTGGACACATATAAATTATACATATGTATGGGGTAGCTGTGATTTTTTAAGTGCATTCTATAGTGCTAAAACCAAGGTAACAATATATTATTCCTGTGTGGGGAAAACATTAAAAATTCTTTCTTCTACATTTTTGGAAACACATAGTGCATCATTATCAAATATAGTCCCCCTTGCTTTTGTTACAATCACAGAGATTACTTCTCCTAACTACAACTTAGTACCCATTGATCAAATTTTGCCTATCTTTCCCTACCCCTTACTCTCACCCTAACTTCTGTTAACCACTATGTTCCTAAAAATTTCTGAGATCCCATTTTCTAGATTATATATATACATAATACCATATGGTATTTGTGTTCTGTAGTCAACTAACTTACTTAATATAATAACCTCAACCCATTTTTAAAAATAATAGGACTTTAAACTTTTTGAATGCTGAATAATATTCTATCATATATGTATATACACACACTCACACTTATAAACAAATAGTTTATTATATATATAGTATGCAATCTATAGATACAATATGTACACTATATATAGTGTATCTATAGTGTATATATATAATGTATACTCTATATTATATATACTATATATATACTATTTTATACATAATACATGTGTGTATGAATACATACACATATATGTCTCCCCATAGAAATTTTATATTTATAAACACCCACACACATTCCCCCAAAATTCTTTGTTTATTTATCAGCTGTTGGACACTTAAGTTATTTATTGTATTTATTTTTAACAATTCTACAATAAACATGGAAGTGGCGATATCTTATTGGCATATTGATTTTCAATACTTTGTATATATTACCAGTAATGGGATTGCTAGATAATATTATAGATGTATTTAAACATTTTTTGGAAAAGTTGACACTATTTTCCAAAATAGTTATATTAATTTACATTACTACAAACCATATTTAAGATTCTTTTCTTTTTATCCTTCATAGGCAGCATTTGTTACCTTTTTGTTTGTTTGCTTGTTTGAATTTTTCTTGTTCTAAGTGCATTATAATTATACACAATGTTGGGATTCATTTTTATATAAGGATGAAATATGATTTCTTCCAATTCAGTTCCTAGTACTTCCCTTTTGCCTTCATTGCTCCTTCATCTTGTTCCCTTAATTCTACTGGTCTTTCTTGTTATTTATTGTTTTTTTAAAAACCACTTCATTATGGATACACACAGAGGCAAAGTTCACTGTAGTTTAATCATATATATACATGGGACTCTTTGGTCAGATTCATTTCACCATTTTTTTTTGTTGTTTTCTTCTCCCTCCTCTCCTCCTCTCAATTTCCTCTCTCTTCTCCACTAATTTCTGTTCTATTATCAGGGAATTTCTCCTACACTTCTCTTTTTTTCTTCATTATAGTCTACCTTCTGCATAGAAGTGAAAATATTTGATCCTTGACTCTCTAAGTCTGGCTTATTTCAGTTACCATTATGTTTTTCATTTATCAGCAAATGCCATAATGCCATTCTTCTATTTTAATTTAAATATTTTTTAATTTGTTATAATTAATTTTACATGACAGCAGAAAACATTTTGACACATTGTACACAAATGAAGCACAATTTCTCACTCCCTGGCTCTACATGATGTAGACTCACATAAGTAGTGTAATCATGCATGTATATAGGGTAATAATGTCCATCTCATTCCACTGTCCTTCTCCACCCACATACCTACTACCCTTCCCTCACTCCCCTCTGCATAATCCAAAGTTCCTTCATTTTTCCCTACCCCCTCTCCATAATGAGTCAGCATCCAATTATCAGAGAAAACATTCAATCTTTGGTTTTGGGGTTTGGCTTATTTCACTTAGAGTGATATTCTTCAGCTTGTACAAAAGTCATAATTTCCTTCTTCTTTAAGACTGAGTAATATTCCATTTTAATATATAGCACATTTTCTTTATACATTCATCTATTGAAGGGCATGTATGTTGGTTCCATAGTTTAGCTATTGTGAGTTGAGCTGCTATGAACATTGATGTGACTGCACCACTGTAGTATGCTGATTTTAAGTCCTTTGAGTATAAACCAAGCAGTATGATAGCTGGGTCAAATGTTGGCTCTATTAAGTTTTCTAAGGAATCTCCATACAGATTTTCATAATGTTTGCATCAATTTATGGTCTATCTTCTGCATAGGAGTGAAAACATTTGTTGAAGAGGCTATCTTTTCTCCAATGCATGTTTTTGGCACCTTTGCCTGGAATGAGATAACTGTATCTATGTGGGTTGGTGTCTGTGTCTAAGATTTCATCTGATTGCTCTGGAGAAAATAATATGTTGTCTTTGTAACTATTGCTCTATAGTATAGTTTAAGTTCTGATATAGTGATGTAACCTGCTCCACTCTTCCTGCTAAAGGCTATTGTAAATGGGGTAGTTTTCCTCATTTCCATAGGGTATATAAAGAACTCAAAAAGCTAAGCACCAACAAAACTCAAATAACCCAATCAATAAATGGGCCAAGGACTTGAACAGACACTTCTGAGAAGAGGATATACAATTAATCAACAAATATATAAAAAAATATTTATCATCTTTAGCAATTATAGAAATTCAAATAAAAAATACTCTAAGATATCATCACACTCCAGTAAGAATGGCAGCTATTATGCATTCAAACAACACTAAGAATTGGCGAGGATGTAGGACAAAAGGTACACTCACACTGCTGGTGGGGCTGCAAATTGGAGAAGCCAATATGGAAATCAGTATGGAGATTCCTTGGAAAACTGGGAAAGGAACCATCATTTGACCCAGCTATCCCTCTCCTCAGTCTATGCCAAAGAACTTAAAAACAGCATTCTACAGGGACACACAGCCACATCAATGTTTATAACAGCACAATTCACAATAGCTAAACTGTGGAACAAACCTAGGATGCCCTTTACTAGATGAATGAATTTCTTAAAAGTGGCATATATACAAAATGGAATTTTATTCAGCAATAAAAGAGAATAAATTCATGGCATTTGCAGATAAATCGACAGAGTTAAAGAGGTTAATGTTAAGTGAAGTTGGCCAATCCAAAAACAAACAAAAAAAAAAAACAAAAAAACAAATGCCAAATGTTTTCTCTGCTATAAGGAGGCTGATGCATAGTGCCGTACATAGGGGGAGCATGGGAGGAATAGATGAACTCTAAGTAGGGCAGAGGGGTGGGAGGAAAAAGGAGGGGGCAGGGGCTTAGCAAGGATGGTGAAATGTAATGGACATCATTATCCAAAGTACATGTATGAAGATACAAATTGGTATCAATATATTTTATATACAACCAGAGATATGAAAACTTGTGCTGTTTATGTGTAATAAGAATTGTAAGGCATTCCAAGATCATTTATATTTAAAAAAAAACAATAAAAAAGATTGAAACTCTGCATTTGCTAGAAGAAAATAGAGGCTCAATACTCCGATATATTTGCACAGGCACCAACTTCCTTAACAAGATTCCTAAAGTGCAAGAAAATTTTTTATAACTGTTGTTTTTACTGAAATGCAGGTTTTGTGGTATTGATTAGCATTTTTCTGATGATTAAAGAAATTTTTCTGATATTTTCAGAAGGCTATTGGTCACTCTTATATCTTCTTTTGAGAAATAAAAATTAATGTATATTGTCAATGTTTAAATTCTTGCTATGGATTTGTTTGAGAATCTTTATACATTCTGGATATTAATTCATTAGAAGTTGTAGAATTTGCAAATATTTTCTAATTCTATTTTCTCCAATCTATTCTTTGCTTTGTTTGCTATGCAGGGGCTTTTTAGTTTTTCTATTTTTACTTCTGCTTTCTATTTTTGCATGGTTTTATCAAAATAAGAAAGAAAAGAAAATATTGCCCAACTTAATGTTATAAATCATTTATTCTATGCTTACTTTTAGATGTTTCTTAGTTTCAGTTTCTTCAAACTGAAAGAGTTTCATGAATAAGAATAATACATAAGTGGCCATAAAACTTGGAAAGCATAAATATAAAGATCAATTTGAAATTCTCTAATATTGTAAACTTGGTGAATCCGTATGACTCACCATGTTTATATGACTAATATAAAGAATTAAAACCAAAATAATTGAAATGTTACTATAGTAATATATTAAGAAACAGGTGTTTTAAAAAGTTACAAAATGGGTTATCAAAAATTTAATATGCAGATCCACCTTGCTGACCTGCAGTGGAGCCAGGACCCAGGGTAGGCACAGGTCCATCCCGCCACTGGCAGACCCCTGCAGGATCTCAGTACCAATTCTGCCCACCTGAAGACCTCTGCTGGAGCTCAGGCCTGGCTCAGATATGCTCATTGACCTGTGTGGGAGCAAGGGCCCAGGCTAGGCCTGGGTCCATCCTGCCACCGACAGATCCCTCAGAGCTCAGGCCCCTCCAGTGACCTGTGTGGGAGCCCAGGCCCAGCAAAAGCCTGGATATGGACCCACCACCTCCTAGGAGCCCAGGTTTAACCCAATTCCATCTTGACACACTGAAGCCATCACCATAGCCTTCCACATACAGTAGCCTCTACCTTGGGACAACAGACAGGTTTAGAAGCAGCTGCATCTCAGAGCAGTAATCCCAAAGCCAGTGTAAGGCCCACCTTTTGAGCCCCATCTCTGAAAGACATTGCATTCATATTGGGGCACCTCCACTGCTATCTCAAGATACCTCCTACAATTGCTGTACAAACGTACTACAGATCTAAACCAAGACACTTTATAATAAAAATGTGTAGCATACAGAATAAGAGGAGAATCTTGAAGGCTGCAAGTAAGAGGAATCAGATCACATATAATGGGAGACCAGTTTGTATATCAGCAGATTTTTCAACCCAGATCCTCAAAGTAAGAAAATCCTGAAAAAATATATACCAACATCTGAAAGAAAATGGATGTCAACTAAGAATCTTATATGTAACAACATCAAGCTTAAGATTTGATGATGAAATAAAAATCTTTCATGATAAACAAAAATGAAAAGAATTTACAAGTAGAAAGCTACACTAGAGAACAGCTTTGGCAAAATATTCCATGAAGAGGAATTAAAAACAACAATGAAAATCAGTAAAGGGTGATATTAAACTAAAGGAAAAACTAATCAAAGGAGAAACCAAGTTAAGTTAAATACCATAAATAAACAAAAATGTCAGGGAATACAAATCATGTCTCCATAATAACCGTTAATATTAATAGCTTAAACAAACCCATCAAAAGACATAGACTGGCAGATTGGATTAAAAAAACACCAGAAACATGCTGCCTCCAAGAGTCTCATCTCATAAAAAAGACTTCCACATATTAAAGGTGAAATTTTGGGAAAAATCATACACTCACATGGATGATGGAAGAAAGCAGGGGTTTCCATCCTCATATCAAATGAAGTGGACTTCAAGATAAAGTTAATCAAAAGGGATAAAGAAGGTTATTTCATACTGCTTAAGAGAACCATTCATCAACAAAACATAACAATAATAAATTTATATGCTCCAAACAATGGAGAATCTACATTCAATAAACACACTCTTATTAAGGTCAAGAATCAAATAGACCACAATAAGATAATTCTGGGTGACTTTAACACACCTCTTTCACTACTGGATAGATCTTCCAAACAAAAGCTGAACAAAGAAACTATATAACTCAATAACACAATAAATAACTTACACTTTATAAATATTATATATATATATATATATATATATATATATATATATATAATATTTCATGCTTCAATAGGTGAATAAACTTTCTTCTCAGCATCACACGGATCTTTCTCTAAAATAGACCATATATTATGCCACAAAGCAACTCTTAGCAAATATAAAAAAGCAGAGATACTAGCCTGCATCCTATGTGACAAGAATGGAATGAAGTTAGAAATCAATGATAAAATAAAAAATAAAAGCTTCTCCAACACCTGAAATTAAATGATATGCTATTGAATAAATAATGGGTTGCAAAAGACATCAAAGAGGAGACTAAAAAATTATCAGAGGTGAATGAACACACAGATACAATGTGGCAAAAACTCTGCCACATTGTGAAGGAAATTCTAAGAGGAAAGTTCATTGAATGAAGTTTATTTCTTAAAAGAAGAAAAAGTTAGCAAATAAATGACTTAACATTATATCTCAAAGCTCTAGAAAAAGAAGAACATATCAACACCAAAAGTAGAAGAAGAGAGGAAATAATTAAAATCAGAGAGAAAATAATTTAAACACAATTATATATTTGATGAAATATCACAAAAGACACTATAGAAATACCAAGATAATGAGGAAATAATTTGAGAATTCAATAAAATAGAAAAAAAATAGAAAATCTTGAAGGCATCAAAAAAAATCTAGAAACATATGATTTGCCTAAATTGAATCAAAATGATATATACAATTTAAGCAGATCAATTTCAAGTGATAAAATAGAAGACACAATCAGAAACTTACCAACCAACAAAGCCAGAACCAGATGGATACACAGCTGAGTTCTACAAGATCTTTAAAGAAGGACTAACATCAATACTCTTCAATTTATTTAAGAAAATAGAAAAAGAGGGAACACTTCCAAACTCATTCTATAAGGCCAATATCACCCTGATTTCCAAAATAGGAAAAGATACATGAAAGAATGACATCTTCAGATGAATATCTCTAATGATCATAGGTGCAAAAATTCTCAATAAAATTCTCCAAATCCAATACAAAAACATATCAAAAACACAGTGCACCAGGAACAAGTAAGTTTCATTGTCAGAGTCCAGCTCGGCAGGGGGTCTCAGGAGAGAATGGATGAGGAGGAGTGGGCAAAAGGTAGAGGAAAAAGGAGGAGAAACAACACAGACACAAGAGTGAAGGTGTTGAATCTGATCTTTTACTTCTGAAGTTAATCATATATACTTTTCATTTTGGCAGGCTCACAGTATTTTGTGGTTATAAACCAGGAATCATTATTCAAAGAAACAAAATTTTACATAGCTACAATTAGATAAGAAAAAGGTATCTTGGCTTATGCATAAGAAATTACATATTCTTTATGTTCATAACCAATATTGTTAAGGGTCTTTCCCTGGGAGAACATATTTGAGCGGAACAAATCAAGTTCTGCTCTTTAAAAAAAATCAGCACAAAACATCCAATGACAGCTTTGCAAACATTATGTGAGCTATATAATTAGCTGTTCTTTTTTCACTAGCAAGTTGGCATAAGATTCACAGAAACTTCATAGTAATAGCCTAAATGACAAGAAGTCATTAATATTTGGGGACATGAAAACTAAGTGTCCGATCCTACTCTTCCAATATTGCATGGTATCTTTTAAAAAAAATCATGCTATCATAATTATGAAAATTCTCTCAATGATATCTGCAGAGATCTGACTTAGATCTTATTATTCCCCCTTGACTATCTATAAATCAGATTTCTGCCAGAGGTATAACTACCCTTGGACAGAGCTGAAGGCAAGAGAAGCCCAAGAGTGACTGTGTTGACTTCAGCCAACTGTGAGCCACAGGCCAGTGAGTTTGGGACTTGTGTTTTATGCTAGCTGCACTCAGCTTTGAGGATTAAATTCTTGCCATCTTCTCAGTGGTTGCAACAGATTAAAAGAGCTCCTATGAGATTTGGCTGCAGTACAATGGTTGAGTTACATGAGCTGGAAAATTTGTAAAATAGCATCAATTGTAAATTTGGAACAGTATTCATTGGTTTTAAGGTCTTATTGTTTATAATTCAGAAGAGAAAAATGAATGGGTTCTGTAATTTTATTTTTTATTGGTTCTTGCAAAATTTAGCTGACATATTTATGACAAATATTGTCTAGAATATTTGATATCCGTATGCAATATTTTACAATTTGGTGCTTTTAGCATTTATTAATAATAGTTTCTAAATTATAGAAACAATTTAAAAAAATAAATGACAAGATTGTAAAGCAGGCCAGTGTTTGTTATCTGATTTGAAACAAACTAAAACTTTCATTTTACTAATTTTTTTATGAAATTGCAAAGACTAAGTGTTATCACTATGAACAGTTATTATTGCTAAATGTGAAGAAATAGGCTCTAGTTTTTGAATGTGACAAATTTTCTAAAGTGGCATAAATTCAAAGAATACATTAATAAAATAGATGGATTACAATCTAGTCATGATATTGCACTCACTTCCCCTCCATAAAAATTCTATTTGGGAGTGAACTTATTCTAAGCAATAGGAGATTTTCTTGATAGGATTAAGTGACAAACTCAATTAGTTTTAATCAGTAATGTAAGTGAAAAAGATTTTAACTTAATTAAAGCTAGCAGAAGTAAAATGCTTTGTAAGATAATGGGAGATAATGGAATTTGAATTCCCCATCTTAGCAATCATATCACTAAGATTATCTGTTTGGAAGAAGACCAATAAGAATGCTTTAAGTTCTTGGACTGATTCTAATAATTAAATATGAATGGATACCTTGAACATGTTAAAGAAAGAGATAGATGCCTCCTACTTACTTCTTTAAAAATCATCAAATGAATCTTATTGCTCTTTTTACTAATGGAAGAAGTAGCTGTTTTGTAATCAAAATGTAAAATTTACCGAGACATGCCATGTTTACTTGTAGATGTGATTAAGTGAAACTATGAGATTTGAATATGTTGTCACTTTCTGTAATGAATGTTATAATCCCATAATAGTATTTATGCTGGTAATTAATGATATAAAATAAGTTAAGGCAGTGGTATTATTTTATTTTAACAATATTAATTATAGAAATTATCTTCATTTTGCCTATGAGAAGAAGAGAGTGTGGCTTTTTTTGTTTGTTTGTTTTCTTAGACTACAGAAAAAATACATGTAGGAAATGAAATCCAAACTTATTTTAACTTCAGTTTTGTTAATTACTTTCTCATTTCTCATTTTGCTCTGACCCCCAAATAACTAAAGGCATTACCTCTATATTGAAGGAAATATAAAATAATATTAACCACAGATTTCATTATTTTGGGGTGAGAATGTCATGGGATGTATAAAAAATGCTTTGCTTATTTGAGAAATAAACTGAAATAGATATTTAAAGATAATCTTGATAAATAATAGTCATCTTAAAAATTAAATTTGAAAACAAAAAAACTAGCTTTTGTGGGTAAATAAAAGCCAATACTACAAATACAGATAGGGGGCCATTTTTCTTAGAAAAGGAAACTTATAGTACTTTAAGAAAAATGGAACAAACTCTCTCTACAATTCAATATAATATACTTCACAGAAATAGAAATCAAAGTAAATTAACCCAAGTAGAAATTAATTTTGGCCATAACCTCATGTAAGTCTTTGCATCATTATACCAGATAATCTATAAATAGTATTGGCGAGGCTGAATTGGTCAGGGCCATTTTCTGGGACAATTTTATTCTTTATGCATGTTGAAGTATAACAAATTTGCCCCAAAACAGAAGTAGGAAGTCCAACCTATATCATGTTGCCCCAGACAGTTGGAATCTTTTACAAGTAAAAGATTACACTGAAGCAAGTACTATAACAGATTTTTTAAAAAATCAAATACAAAACCAACACAAACCAGTTACTGTTTTTTCCTTTCTGTAATTTTTCTTTTTACCCTATATTATAGGTTTTTATCTAACCAATTCTTGGTAAAAGAATCTTGTGTAAACTTACTGTTCCTTTTGTCATTGGGTTTAGATTCTGTATGATACTCACATACATTTCCAATAAGACCTGTTTACCATCCTATCTGTGTTAGTTAGATTTAAATAAGTTTCAATTTCTTGCTTCAGACTGATGGTATTGTCTATGTAATAAACAAACCAACAATGTAAGTGAAGTCCCGAATGGCCTCAGTCTTAATCTATTTCATGAAAAAAAATTCCATAGTGTCACATACTATGCAAATGCAACTGTATGATGCATTGCAAGTATATTTATATGCATATGCATATGTACATATATTTTTATTTAAATATAAACATATTTTATACTTAAATAGTATTTACTCAGATTTATGTATGTTTACTGAAGCATTTCTTTAAAAACATGCCACTTATTTGTTATATTTAATCATCCCACAAAACTAGACTATGTATTTCTATTGTTTAATATATATATAAATAATATTAATAGTATTATTAAAATTTTTCTCTCCAATTAAATCAACTCTGTTTCAGGATGTTTTTATTCACACACACACACAAAATGGTAAAATAATTTATTAATGTACTGAACATGAAAAAGCTTTTTAACTAAAGAGATTAGGGATCCAGAACTGATCGTGATCATAATGTAACAACTCTCTTAAAGTACACCATAATAGTGCAACCAATAGGTTTACATGATCATATTAGAAAGCACAATTTTAACAGTAACAATGTCATAAGAATCATAACTTATGTTCATAAGTGCTATGCTTATTAATTACCTAAAAATAATTAGGAATTAAAAATATATATAAGAAAAGAATACCTCAAGTGCATACTGGTGGGGAATGCACAGAATATTTTTTTTCCTATAGAGTAATAGGAAAGTAGATTATAAGTATCAGCAAACATTTTTGCTACAGACTCTTTGTGAATTGAAACTAATGTTGATGCCTGAGTTCATACTGAATTGAGCTTCTTACTTAAATATTTACTTATGTATATGGACACTATATAAGAAAAATTTACAATTCACTGTATGTTCTAAATTCACCGTGAATTAATTTTCTTCTCTTCAAATTGTCTTTCTTTGTTTTTTTTTAAAAAAAACTAGAAATGATGACTTTTCTACTTATTAGGAGTTTTGCAGATCTCATTTATCTTGGGGGCAATACATTGTCCTTTTGGGTTAGAAAGTATTTGTGAGACTGAACAGAATGTGGATGACATGTTCTTCTGCAGTCTGTAGCTAATACCACTCTGTGTAGCATGGTGAGATGTCCTGGGTTAGCTGCTTTATGGAATCTTGCAAGGTATATTATAAGGATTTGTTGACATAGGAAGACACTCTACTGTAAATGACTGATCAAAAGAAATGTACATTTTGAAAGAGTTCTTTGTAAACAAAAGGAAATTTTTAAAAAATCAAACTTTTCTTCAGAACATCATTTAGAAATATTATTATCTATGTCAATTGAAATGTTTTTATAAAGTTGATTAAAATAAAAAAAATCTAGGATATGTCCCATGATGGACAAACTTGTTAATTATAGGTATTTATTTTAATAGTGGAATACATTTTTAATTTTTTCTCTATATTATCATTTTTACAACTCTACAATATGCTTGTGTTCATATACATTTCAATAAACATTGAATATCTTAATAATTCTTTGTTGTAACAGTTATTTTATTGTAATATGTATGTTCTTATTAACTTCTGTGTTCCTTGTACTATCATGGTATAGAGAGCTGCTTGTTCTTGAACAACAAGTAAATCAGACTTGTTTTTTCAAAATATCCATTACAATATTTGTAGTCCCTGATGCTCTTCTAGAACTTTTCCTCATCTTTCAAAAAAGTAGATAAAATCCCCCTTCTCTTATTCTGAGTGGGGCAGCTCATTTTCCATTGCAGTAGAACTGACAGTATGACTTCCAAGGATGAGTAACCAAAAACACTCTGAAGGGGCTGGGGTTGTGGCTCAGAGGTAGAGTGCTCACCTACCACGCATGAGGCACTGGGTTCAGTCCATAGTACCACACAAAATAAAATAAAACAAAGACATTCTCTCTCTCTCTCTCTCTCTCTCCACACACACACACACACACACACACACACACACACACTGTGAAATTCAGCTACCTTTTTTTGTTAACCCCTCTTGGGATGCATGACCTTGAAATCCAGCTGCCATGTTTTAAGGATGTATTAGCCAAAGTCCCAGCTGACAGCCAGCATCCAATATTAAACACTTGAGTAAACAACTCTTCAAATGATTCCAAATCCCCATCTTAACCTTTGCCACCTGAAGCCTCAGATATCATAGCTCAAAGATAATCTGTCCCCACAGCTACCTGTCAGAATTCCAGACCCAAGGAATCCATGACATAATAAATGATTATTTTCACATGAGTAGATTTTAGGGTGATTTTCTATTCAGCCCTAGAAAAGGGAACCATAATTTTTTGTTAACTTGTGAACACTAAGAAGTGATTACCTGTTCATATTTCTCTTTATTTTTCTATTAGAAAACTGACAAAAAATAGATATATGCATATAAAAATACATGTTTTGAATAGGCTACAGAAAAAGGGAGACAGGAATTTACATATTTGTTAACTTTCAAAACTCATGCGGAATTATTACAATGAAAAGTTGACTAGATTTATAACACATAACCTTGATAAAGCAAAATGCAAGTCCAAGTATACACCAGGCCTCCTATGAAGTACCTGTACTTCTTTTCTGTTAGGTTTATTTTCTCCATCATGTTAGGATTAGTATTCAGAGTCTAGTACAGTATGGGTTGGTGTCAGGGATTAAGTATTTCAAATGTAAAAGAGGAAAATGAATCCAATGTGTATGCAAAAATGTGATACACAAAAATCTTCCAACTATTATCCAGAACACTTCCTTGACCTTAACATCACCCCAAGTAAGACAAAGTTATAGGAAAAGAGAAAGAAACTCTGTGAAGGTATATCTGGAATGGAAAATGCTCAGGAGTTCACAAACTTGGAGGTGGTAGAGGAGATTTTAAAAGTAAGGGAAAGGGTAAACACTCCACAAACATGCAGCTCTCCAGGCTTAATGACTTCTTGAGAAACTGCCTCTGAGGTTGGGCACTTGAAATATATGTTGTTGTCAGGAGCTTTAGCTTCCTTTGTAGTGAGACCCTCAAAGCTGGGTCTGCATCTATGTGACCTAGAGTACATGGTTTCTGATTTTCCAATTAACATGAAGCTGCAGTGCTGAATCCTCTCTTTGTAGTTATACTGTGGCCACTGGGGCTTAGTGTCTCCCTGTGTGGACTGTGAAGCCATTTGGTCACCTTCCATTTTTCATGGTGTTTCGTCAGCTTCACTGTGAATTTGGTATTTATTTCATGAAGTACAAGGAGTACAAAAGAAACACAGGGCTTCAGGAAGTTCTCTCACGTGTGCTGCTTCAGAATCTACAAAAGAATACACCAACAGGGCTGCTTTTCCATATAGCTTTCCCCCTTGACCGTAGCAACCTGATTCTGAACATTGACCTGAAACCTCTCCACATAACAAGATGTTGTTACGTATAAAAGTCTGCTGGCTGCACCATGTCAATCACAAGTCATTTGGAAGCCAATGGCAGATCCCCATGGCCCCACCGCAAATGTTTTATCACACACCTCCACTCCACTGCTCCAGGTCCACTTCTTAGCAGGCTCCAACTTACTGGAATCTCTGTTCTACACGGTTTTGATGAAATCCAGTCAATCAAGGCACTGTCTGATACAGTCATGATCAGCAACAGGACATCCAAAGGTTCTCCAGTGCCACCTGCTCTTGGGAATATCAAAAATTTCATGGTATTTATCTAGCCATATTTCAAGGATGAAGGAGGAGGAACTGTGGGTTTCAATTCATACAGGAACCATTAAATGGTGAGGAATCTCCTTTCAATGAAAGCTTTGGAGAACTCTCGCAGGCAAGGCTTCCCAAACAATGGCCAAAAGGTCACATGAAGCCAGTCCCATTGAGGTCTACAATGTGAGGTACATGTGTGTTTTGACTCTCAACTATGCCTGCCAAGTCTTAAGAGTAAAATTATGTGATATCTTGTCTGAGATTCCCAGTGCTGTGTGGAAAGCCACACTGGGCCTAGATCTCAGTTTCCAAGGGCGACTCTTATGCATGGCCTCCTAAAACTCCAACACAATCATGGCAATACTGCTCTGAGGTAAGTTCCAGAACTCAGTCTCTAAGGGGAATCACACCAGAGTTCAAGATGTGGTTGACCCAGTCATGTCTTCCAACTGCCACACAAAAGACAACAATTAAAACCAAACACTCCCACATGGCCCTCATCTTCTTCCATATACACATTCATCATAACCTCTGGCTAGAATTTTCCATGAGGGGTGTAGCACAAGACAGTGTCCAAAATATGCTCTCATGCCCCTCATTTGCCTAATGTCAGGGTGGATTGCACAACCTTCCTGAGAACCAGCAGAGATCAAATAGGCCTGTCCTTAATACTGCTCTGCTACTCAAATTTGAGGCCTACTGACTGTCGGGTTTGATTCTTTATGTGAATTGCAGTCATGAGAAAACCCAAAAACCTATGGGCTAGCCTCTGCAGGGCTTTGGAGAACTAATTTGACCCAAAGGATCCCTATTTTCACTTCACAGAGGTCAGGAACCTTACAGAGGAAGGCGAGAGACTTCATCCACAATGACTGCTCTTCTGGCCATTTTTTTTTTTGAATGCACACATGGGATCTTTATTTAGTTTCATCAGGTGCTGAGAATCTAAGCCACAGCCTCAAACAGGGCCAAGAGGCTGATTCAGACACACCCCTTTACAAAGCAGTTAACCAAAGAGCCACAGGTGATGCCCCTTCATTTCCATTTGGAAACTATTTTCTTTAGGCTTCACAAAGGGGTGGCAAGAGGCAAAGATCTTCCTGACATTCAGGGCAACAGAACAATAGGTAAGAAAATGTCCCTAAGCAAAGTTTCTCCACTGAGGCTTTCCTGGTCACACTGATATCTGAGTTTTCTGAGATGCTCGGAAATCTCTTCAGCTATCCAGTACATGGCCATATCACAGAGCTTGGAGGTGGTACACATCTTGTACACAAAACCATGAGCCTGTTCTGGACAGTGTCCAGAATTCAGGAAGAATACAGGAACTTAGGAAGATAGTAGGTGTTGCCCATCGATAAGGCGAGCTGCAGTCCATTCATAAATTGGCAGGATGAATGCTGGGATGCTTTCCACTAGACAGGACATATCCATTCATGCATTCTGTTTGCTAATGTCTACAACCACAGACACAACCACAGACAGTGGGATACATAGACATAGAAACACTCGCTGTGTGCAAAAGAATCACTAGAAACCTTCCACTCAAACAGAACCAACCACCTTTCCTACATATTCTCAGAATATGAGACAGAACCACAAATTCACACACACACCCACAAAGGCACCTCCTTACCCCAAGTATGTCTTTGACTATCCGGAGTGTCCTCTGACTGGTGGGCCATAAAATATTCCAGAGCAGTGGCCTGTCCTGTCTCAGATCTGGTCTCTTTGGCCAAATCTGTGAAGTTGTCAGGAGCCGGCAATGAGCCAATACTTTCTTTCTCAGTAAAGTTCCCTCTTCAGAACTTTCCTGTCAATTGGCCATCCTCACATCCATAGGTACAAAGAAAGACTGACTCTGTCCTTGGTAAATCCAAACAAGTGAGCCCAATGGGACTGGGACTGGGACTGGCTCTGGGTGCTTCACTACCCATATCCCAAGTTCAGAGAGTTCCATCACCAAGGAAGCGAGGTGAAGTCACTTCCTTCAAGGAACTGAATGAGGTCACTGCCTTGGCAACCACATTGTCCTAACAGTTGCCTCCAAGGGTCCCATGAGATGGAGGCTACCCCATCTTCCTCTGACACTTCCACAAGTTAGAATGGTATATAAACCATAGGCACCTGGGAACAGCTATCCACACAGGACTGGTTTGGTCCATCTTCCCTGCATTGAGAAGAGAGAGGCTGATTCAGACACATCCCTTCCTCCTGACCGGGTTGTTTGCTTTGGAAGATGACTTTTGCCTTCTTCGGTCATACATAGCTGCCTACATCTTCTCCAGAAATTATTTCTGCATCTACCTTTGAGGTTCTCAGCAGGTGTAGGATCCCCTACTTTCCTGTATTGTAAGATCAACTCTTTATCTGGTCTTTTGTAAAGTTATATTGAGAAAAGAGTGTATGGTTATGATTAATAACATGTTCAATTTGGGTTAGGGATCATTCTGCTAGATGAATACTGGTATTGAGAACCTGTGATATTTATAAGAATATATGGGTGAAATATAAGTATGAAAACAGAAATCTAGGTAAGATTTGAAGCACAGATGAGCATTGGGCACTTGATTGGGATTCATAGATTTGAACTACTTTCTGCACAGATGTATCATATAAATCAATATACAATGGCATAGAATCTTGTACCTCGGATTATTGAATGTAGAAGAGAACATCCAGTCAAAAAGAGATAGTAGGTAGGATTAGGAAGACAGCTGGATTCCAGAGAGAGTAACTAAAGTGATTTCTACAGACCAAAAAGAAGATGATTTGGCTCAAATCCATAACAGCTGATATCCAGAACTCCAGCTCCCTACAATAATATAATTCTATATACTTAAACATTGTTAAAGTTTTCATGAAATGGTCAACAGATGTGATTAATTTTTTTTATTTATTTTCTAGTTCTCGGCGGACACAACATCTTTGTTGGTACGTGGTGCTCAGGTTCGAACCCGGGCCGCACGCATGCCAGGCGAGCGCGCTACCGCTTGAGCCACATCCCCAGCCCCCATTAATTTTGTGCTTCAAATAACAAAATATCTTCTATTAAAATGGAATAACTTGCCTAAGTTCAGAAATTTACAAGGAGTTTTGCAAAATGTGAATAAAAAAGGAATTAACAGATAGGAAAGAGAAATTAGAAGGATCTAAGTATGGATTTAATAGAAGGAAAATGTGTTTCTGGATAAGAGAGTCTATAGGATTAAGTAAATAAGAGGGTTTAAGCAAGTGATAAAGAAGGTCTGTGTACATTGGTTATATATGTAAGTTTTTTGAGCAAGTAATCTTGAAGGAATTAAGCATTATACAACTATGGGTAAACAACAACTGTTATTTTGCAATATTGTAATATGTTATTTCTTTAAGAGCTAAACTTGATTAATATAAAACATCAATGTAATTGTGGTACTATTACTCTTCTTTGTGTATTAAATGTGTTCATATTTTCCAGGTATATAAGTCTTTAAGATAAAAGCTTTAAAAAAATTATATCAAGCTGGTGTTCTCCAAAAGGTTACATGGTAATATTAGACTTATAAAAATAACATATTGGAGATTTATTTATATCATTTAATGTTCTATAACTGGACCTGTTATCAATAAGATTAATATGAACTTCTATACACTGGGTACAATTTAAATGTAATATCATATTGTATTAGTTAGTATTCATGTGACATCAAGCAACAATATATGTAAGCTTTATAAAATGATATTTAAAAACAAAGATCAGTTAAATAATAGAACAGTTTACCTAAGATTTATAAATCTTAACCTTACCTGAGATAAGGCTCTGCCTCCCATCTTACTATATGTAAGAATGACTCCAAAGTAGGCCAGACTTCTGCTAAAGCCCAGTACTCTTAATTTAAGGTGAAACTGATTTTGCTGGATGTTTATGATCAAAACTTAAATTAAAATGGCCAAGAAAACTAATATTTCACTCTTACGCTCTGAGTCAGTCTGAAATCCAGGGAACAGGGAACTTCTCTAAAGAGCTTTGCAACTCTGGGCCACATAACCTCCTGATCAAGGATATTAATGAGACCACTGGAGAATGAAAAGCCAATCTGTGCATTTGCTGTGAATAGGAGGGTCATTGGAGACAGGAGACATACCGGATGCTTCCAAGGGAAGCCACATGGACCCATCCTAGTGCAAATGGCACTAGCAGAACTAAGAAGTTGCTCTCAAGTTCCCCCACGAGCAACCCCTATGGGAACTTGGCTGACTCTTAACAATAGAAACCCAGTCAATTTTGACCAGCTTGATCTTAAACACCTACCAAAGAAGTTAAGACAAAAAGTCATTCTAGGAGTAATAAAAGACAAGAACAGCTAAAAAAGAGAAGACAGCAACTAGGCCAACAGGCTCCATGGGGAATGTTCAGTCAAGTATGGCCTTAGCTCCTCACCCTCACAGGATCCCTATTAGTCCTCTTTATGTTTCTCCTAATAGGACCATGTATGCTAAATTGCCTACAGAAGTTCCTGCAAGATCAGATACACAAATTCACCAACCAGTTGGTCAATCAACCACTTCTTTAAGACTACCAGCCCTGATGCCCAAGACTCATAACCAACTCCTCTGGCTCCAGAGACTCTGCCCATCTAAAACCCTCTCTAACCCCTTTTTTTTTTCCAGTTTTCACAACCCCTCTTTCACTTCATAGGAATGAGAACTACTCTCCAACAGGTCCACTCTGCTTATTCTGTCTGCTCTACAGATTCCCCACAAGGAAATATCAAACCTAAACTCCCCACACCTCAGATGAGGAGCCACTACCAGGCAAAGACTGGTAGATCAACTTCACTCATGTGCCTAGGCACAAAATCTTCGCTATCTACTTTCTTTGGTTGATACTTTTCCACATTGGATAGAACCCTCCCCTACATCCAGGGAGATTGCTAACACTGTCACCTCCATCCTCATCCAGCAGATCATTCCCAGGTTCAAACTTCCCGCCTCCATCCAGTCAGACAACAGTCCAGCCTTCACTCCTCAGGTTGTACAACTAGTCTCCAAAGGCCTCAACATCACTTGGAGGCTCCACATTCCCCACCAACCCCCAACACTTGGGTAAGGTTGAGAGGCCTAATGGCATTCTCAAGGATCATCTCACTAAACATGCTATTGAACTCAGGCTTTTCTGGCCCAATCTCCTGCCATTGGCCCTCACCTAAATTCAGGTAGCCCCAAGATTTCCCTCAGACCTTAGCCCCTTTGAGCTACTCTATGGGCACCTTCTTAATCAACCAAAGCTTTCTAATCACTCCTCCTCCCCTTGTGTCCTACCTACCTAATCTCACACTTCTATGCAAACTCCTAAGGGAACATGCAGACCAGTGCCTTCCTGTTCCATTCATTGCCTCAATCCCAGCACAACCACCAACTGAATTGGACCCTCTTCAACTGGGTGACTCAGTCTTACTTCAGGAACTGCATTCTCAATCGTTGGAACCTCAATGGACAGGTTCTCTTGGTTTAGAAAAATTTGAATTAAGGAGAAAAAATATATGGTAATATAAGTCTCACAATTTATTGGTTTATAAGTTCCACTCATAGTTATAGCATATTTAGTCATATTCTAGCATATTTAGTTAATAGAATACATGTGAAATCTAAAATAAGAAAATAAGCTATTTGTGGTATTAAGGCAGTATCAAACCTATGGGTTGAGCTATGTACCCAGCTCTTCTTATTTTTTTATTTTTAGGCAGGGTCACTCTAATTGCTGAGATTGGCCTCAAACTTAGGATCCTTCTAAGTCATTGGATTACAGGCATGTGCTACCATGCCTAGTAGAAATAAACTTTTAAATGACTGATAGGGGAAAAAGCATTGATTTTGGAACAGGATCTGATTTTGAGTATCAACTAGCTGATAACTCTGGGCAACTCACACAAACTGTAAAATTTCTCATTCCTTCATATTTAAAAGAGGGGATATCTTATATATCTAATTCATAGAAATATGATGTCTAAAACCATTTAAATAATTTGTTGTTACTCTTTTTGAAATAGGAAATTCCAGTAACATTTTAAAGACTAAACTATGTCATTACCCTTGCAGTATTGATAGTTTTTTTTTTTAATTATTATTAGCAAAGGTTGTTGTGTGTAAAGGACAATGGAAAAGCTCTATAAACTCAACAAGCCAAAACAACTGTTTACCTGTCTGAGATTTTATTAGCAGGACTGTAGCGGCCAGTTGCAGAGGAGAAGGGAGGAGAGAGAGAGAGAGAGAGAGAGAGAGAGAGAGAGAGAGAGAGAGAAGAGAGGGGGAGAGAGAGGAGAGGGGGAAGAGATAGGGGGAAGAGAGAGGGGAGGAGAGAGAGAGGGAGTGGGAGAGAGAGGAGAGAAAGAGTAAGAGAGAGAGGGGGAGGGGAGAGGAGAGAGAGGGGGTGAGAGGAGGAAAGAGTAAGAGAGGGAACACAAACAGGGTATTGATATTTATGGGCTTAACACAGGATGAGGAGGAGCAAGGCGAGTGGGCTGTTACTTCTTCATTGGCTGAGAGTTTGCACCACTTCAGGGATTGGAGGTGCACCATTCAAAGTTCGCACCATTCACAGGGATTGGATGTGAGGGTTCATGCCTTTCAGTGCATCATGGACCTGAGCTCCCAGAAGAGAAGCACTTTGGGCGCCATCTTTACCAACATTGTATATATAATTTCTCTTACTATCTGGACTTACATATACATATACATTTACATATATACATACATTTACATGTACACTGAAATATATTTGGGAAGCCATTGAATGTAATGGTTAGAAGCTCTGAAGTAAGACAGACCTCAATAAGAAACTCACTTCTGCTTACTCCTCAGTGGTGGTAATTAGGGCTAGTTGTTTGAATTTGGAATTTGTGTCCTCATTTCTATAATTAGTTATTATGAGAATTAAATGACATAATCTATTATAAAGGACTTGGTAAAATGCTTGACTCATGGAAAACTTTTGATAAATGTTAACAATTATTATTATCATCGTTTATTTGTTTTAAAAAGTTGATCTAAAAGTTCAGAAAACTTCGAATTCATATTTATCATAAAAATGCTATAGTGAAGAACAGTTTATTTTTGTTCCCCTTGTGATTTTAGTTCCTGATGGCATTTATCCAATTTTAAAATCCAAGATTTATCCAAGATAAATCTTGTCTTTTCTGTCACATAAACAGTTTCTGCTTGTGTAATTTCTTCTGATTGTTCTTCTTTAAGTTTCATCCCACATCTTAGTAAAATATATGGTATAAGCCAAACCGTGACCACATTTGGTGGGAATTAACTCCTTGTTAACTAGTAAGAGTAAGCAGAAAGGAAAGCCATTTTAGGTTGAGCATAAAACATTAGTGGCATAATAGAAAAAAAGGAGCAATTTGATTTTCTAGCATTTTCCTTTAAATATTGTAGAATTTAGTCAGTGGGCTACAATATAGTATAAAACAACTGCATAGTTTAGGCACACAAGTAGCCGCTTTATTATTTACTAAGGCAAAAATCAACATTCCTAGAAATTTGAACACTGGTGTGTGTGTGTGTGTGTGTGTGTGTGAGAGAGAGAGAGAGAGAGAGAGAGAGAGAGAGAGAGAGAGAGAGAGAGAGAGAGACAGAGAGACAGAGAGTCAGAGAGAGAGAGAGAGAGACAGAGACAGAAATACTCTGTGGTCAGTAATTTTTAAAAAATATTATAATCTTTAGGCATTTGTAGATGTGTTTGTTTATTCTTTAAATGAGGTAATATGTTTCTCCATTACATTCAGCAGGAGAATAGTCTGTTAACTTTTTTGAAGGAGGTTTTCTGAGGATTGAACCCAGAGTAGTCAAGCCCTGAGCCACAATTCTAGCCCTTTTTATTTTTTTTTATTTTGAGACAGGGTCTCACTAAATTGCTTAGGGTCCAAGTTGCTGAGGCTGGCTTTGAACTTGCTATCCTCTTGCTTCATCCTCTTGAGCTGCTGGGATTAAAGTCTTTTTTTATTTGAGATAGTGTCTTGCTAAGTTGCTGAGGCTGGCCTTGAAATTGTGATCCTCTTGCTTCATCCTACTGAATCGATGGAATTATAAGCATGTACCACCACACCTAGCTGTTGTTTAACTTTCTTTTTTTAAATATGTTTAGTTGTAGATGAACACAATCCCTCTATTTATTTATTTACTTATTTTAATGTGGTACTGAGGTTCAAATTTAGTGCCTCACACTTATTAGGCAAGCACTCTACCACTGAGCCACAACCCAGCCCCTGTTGGTTACCTTTTTAAGGGACATGATCCATTAATTACAGAAGGAAGATATTGAAGTAATTTTATAGTTGAAACATAGAAAACTCGTTGTTCAACTGAAAGCTCCTGATTTATTAATGTAACAAATATGCAAATAGCCTTTTATATACAGACATCCCTTCTAGATGTTGAGTATACTATGGTAAGCAGACAGATTCTGGCCTCTTGGAATTTGATCTAGAAGGTGATTATTGATATTGATTCATTTGACAATATTTATTGAGTGCCCACTGAGTATCACTGTTTCAAGGCACTGGGCTTATAGCAGTGCATAAAACAAAGAAAAAAAATCCTTGTCCTCATAGAGCACACATTATTCAATGGGGATATATAATAAAAGATAAAGACGTAAAATAAATAGCATGTTCTTATTCTTTTTTTTTTCTTGCATGTTCTTATTCTCAGTGATAAGTGGTAAGGGGAAAAATGAAGCACAAAATGGCATATAAAATGTGGGAAGAAATTTGAAATTTTAACTAGGTTAGCAGGAAAAGCCTCACTGAATGGTTGTTTTGTTTCTTTCCCTTTTTTTGTTTTTGTTTGCTTGTTTGGTTTTTGTTTTAGTAAAGACCTGAGGGCAGTGAGGAAGGGCTGTATGCAAAAAAAGTCTGCTTAGAGGCTTGAGGAATAGCACAATTATCTTAAGTGATAAGATTACAATGAAAGGAAAATAAAATCTAGTGAAAGCACAACTATGTATTCTATTTTGTGGAATCAGGAACTAAGTTCCCTGAGAAATTGTCATTTAAGTTGAAACACAAAGAACCAGACATAGGGAGTTGTGGAGGTTGGAATATCCAAATATGAAAACATCTACTAATTCATAGCGAGCTTCTTTTGGTTGGCTCTTTTTTTTTTTTTTTTTTTTTTTTGGTACTAGGCATTGAACCCCGGGTGCTGATCTACATTCTCAGTGCTTTTATTTATTTATTTTGAGACAGAGTCTTGCTAAGTTGTTGAGGGTCTCAATATCTGAGACTGGCCTGGCCTTGTGCTTGCCATCCTCCTACCTCAGTCTCCCAAGTCACTGAGATTATAGACATGCAACAGCATGCATAGCAAACAGTTAAATAATTTATAAATTAAACGTTTATTGTTCTTAATGCTTTATTGCAATGTTTGGCCTAAGCTTGTTAAAATGGAGCTCAAGTAATAAGAGTTCTAATGCATTCTGCTGTTATATATAAATTTAAAATAAATAAATAAATAAAAACGTTTTAAAAAATATAAAAATGGTATTTTACTTTCATATGGCATGTGCTTTTGTGGAAATCTTAGGTTTGTTTTCTTGGGGGAGAGGGGAGTAAATGCATTTAAAATGTTGAATTGAACAGGAACATCTTGAGAGAATGTTTTAATTTGAGCTTATATATCTGCTTATCAGTTCTATTTTAAGTAAAAGATGTTTTTTCTTTGTCATAGAGTTTTGAATGGTGGTACTTCCATAAGCATGGCACATCTTTTATTGAGCAAGTATCTATAAGCCATTTGCGACCATTGATGGGAGGAACAGAAAGCAGCATTTCAGAGTCAGGTCCTTCTTCAAGCAACAGCCAAAGTGAAACAAGAAGACAGAATTTATCGGGTAACTACTTTTTAAATATGTTTTCACAGCTGAATAGTTAAGACTGAGTTTGGCTTTGGGAGATAGAAAAACAACCATGTGCTGAGAATGTTTGTATGACTCTGGTAAATTCATATGTTGAAACCTAATCATCAATGTGATAATGTTAGGAGATTGGACCTTTGAGAGTTTATCATATCATAATACCATTCTTGAGGGTGGGATCCTCAAGAATGGTATTATGAAGGAGACTGTAGAGAGCCATTTGCCCTTACCACCTTGTGAGGACAAAGCATAACCAGAAGGTGAATCCTCACCAGATGCTAATTAGTTTGCCAGCACCTAGATCATGAACCTCCAAAAATGTGAGACATGAATTTGCCAGCACCTAGATCACCAACCTCCAAAAATGTGAGACATGAATTTTTGTTGTTTATAAGCTATATATTTTATGGTATTTTGTTACAGCCAACCAAATAGATTAAATAAAAAGAACTTTATCTTTCATGTAAATAAAGGTGATCCATGGCTAGTGGGGAGAGCAGTGATCATCAGAAATCAGATCCCTTCAACTTTGTTAGTCTGCCATCTCCAAATGCAGTTGTTTACATTGTGGTCCAATGTACTTTCTCTGGCTTTAGTCATCATATCCATGAAACATTCAGCAGGAAGGAGAAAAGGTCAGAAGATGGACACTATTTCCCCCATCCATCTCATGGCAGGCAAGGATACTTCCCAGAAGCATTATATATTATTTCCACTTACTTTCTATGCATCAGACCTTTGTTAAATGGCCACCACTAGTCATAAGGGAGACTAGAAATTATAATCTTTTTCTTGGTGTGTATATACACAGCAAATAATCAGGGGATATTATTATTTACCAAATGAGAAATCTAGGAATTTACCATCTCTCCCAAGAGAGTAAGTTGGGAAAAATACTTTTTCTCTTCAGTTTTCTTACAGAGGCATCAAAGTTTAATTCCTCATGTTTGAATACTTCATTGTCATACTTGAATTGTAGATAGTTCCTCTCTATGTGTCCAGTAATGAAAATCAAGTATTATTAATGATATGTAATTAGGAAAGTAAAGTTTTCAAAGCCAAATAAAAATGATATTTTTGGATTATTCTCATTTGGTAATAATAATAAATTTAAGAATTGAATTATTTCTCTAAAATTCCTATAATGTCCCATTTGTTCAATAAACCCAGTCACTAGTTATGTCAGTTTAGTAGAAAATACCGAGTAGAGATCCTGCCACTTTTTAAGATTTGGTCAGGTGAAGACCAAGATGAATAGAAGTGGGGTTGGTAGCCATTTGAGAGTTCAGGAAGGAATAATGATGATTTTCTTAACTGTCCCTTTTCTCTCCTTTTATAAAATAATCATAAGAGCAGTATAGATTAAAATGAATATGATATATATGATATATATGATATATATATCTGTCCCAAAAAAGCTCAAAGTTCAGTATATGAATAATTATAACAATAATACACAATTTGATTTTATTCTTTATTGTAAGACTGACCAAATCATTCAAAATGATAATGAAGATAACCTTAAAAACATTGCAAGTTGGTAGGAGATATAGACTTATAAATAAGTTGACAGCAAAAGATTATGGTTAGCTGCTTTTATCAGGTATGTATATAATACTGTAGTGACAGAAAAAAAGGAGTAGTTAGTTAGTGTTCAGTTAGTTTTAGGGCCACAACGTGTTTTACAGAGAACAGGCTTGAATTGGACCTCCAAAAATGAGTCAAAGTCTCTCAGGGTAACTTCATTTCATTCTATACTATTAGTATCTTCCATAGACATATATACTGGGGGAAGCAATTTTAAATGTCTACTCACAAGTTTTAAGTTCCAGAGCCACATTTCTGACTCTTGCTAGACATCTCCACTTTTGATGATCCTAAGCACCCGGAACTTACTCTGTTCAAAATGAAACTCATTACCTTCTTCTAGTAGTTTTCCTTTCATTATCTCACAATCTATTAATGATATCTAACTTCTATACTAGAAATCTTTATTTGTTTATATCTCTTTTATTTCCCTTTTATTCTCCAAACAATTGACCATCAAATTATATTGATTTACCCTCAAAAATTATCTTTGTTCCATCCTAACTTCTTTGATTTCAACATTTGCTATACCGTATTCAGGCCTTTGATATCTCTTTCTGAGGCTATTGCTACAGTGTCCTAAATGATTTTTCTTTCTCTAATACTTCTAGTACATTCTCTCCCTTTACTGTATTAAAAATGGTTCTCAAACTTATTGGACTTAGGAATTTTAACACAAATTACTGAACATCTTAATTAGCTTGTACTTTTTTATTGTATTCATCATTATTGTCAGACTAGAAATTAAGCATACATTTCAAAAATTATTAACTTTAAAAAGTGACAATAAAGCCATTACATATTTCTATAGACTGCATTGTGTTCCCAAAATTCATATGTTGAAACTCCAACTTCCAATGTAATAGTATTTGGAGACAGGACTTTTAGGAAGTAATTAAGATTAAATAAGGTCATAAGGGTGGGTTCTTAATCTGATAAGATTGTCAGCCTTACAAGAGAGGATGGTGTCCACCACACAAGAGCAGAGCAAGAATGCTACTGTCTGCAAGCTAGGAAGAGAATCATCACCAGAATCCAACCATACTAGCACCTTGGTCTTGGACTTCCATCTCCAGATTATGAGAAAATCAATTTCTGTTGTTTAAGCTACCTAGTATATGATATTTTGTTATGGCATCCTGAATTGAATTGATATTTTGATACTAAGAAGTATGGTACCACTGTAACAAATTCCTCGATATGTATAAGTGACTTTGGAACTGGGTAATGGGCAGAGGCTAGAAGGGTTTTTAGGTGAAAGTCCAGAAATATGGATATTCAAGGCAATTCTGGTGATATCTTAAAAGAAATTGAAGAACATGTTATTAGAAACCAGAAGAAAAGTGATTCTTGTTATAAAGTAGAAAAGAATTTGACTGAACTGTGTTTAGCATTTTATGAAAGGTAAAATTTGACACTGTGAAATTGGATATTTAGCTGCGAACATTTCTAAACAAGGTATTGATGGACTAGCTCATTTCCTCCTGTTTTATAGTGAAATGTAAAAGAGAAGAGATGAATTCAAGAAGGAATTCCTAAGCAAACCTGAAGCAGAACCAGAATTTGAAGATTTGGAAAATTCTCAGCCTATCTGTATTGTCAAAAATGAGAAAACTTATTCTGAAAAGAACTCCAAGGACGTGACTGAACAGCCTTTTGAGATAATATGTCCAACTCATGGACTTGACTTGATCAACTATCAGCAGAATTCAGGAATAGAAGTGGACTTATTCCACAAAGGCACTGCCAGTTTGTACTAATGGAGACAAATCAAAACCAAATGAAGGACGATGTTAGACTGCTTGGATTCTGCAGGACTGTACCATAAAACTACATAGCTGCAAGATACTGCCTCAAAAAAGATCAACCCCTCAAGGGGGGTTATTTTCGTATGTTTCTGCACTGTCTGTTGTGATGTTTTAATTAAAGCATATGAGGAAAATCTAGGCTTGTGCAGGTATGGAGTTGGAAAGGGGCAGAGTATTTTAATACATGTTTCAGGAAATTGTGGATATTCTTTTTTTGGGTACTACATTAAAACTCGCTGAAGGGTGCTTTCTGAAATTGTAGTTTAATATGGAATTTGAACATTGTATTCTCTGTTAAAATCTGTTCATTTTGAATGGATCTTTTTCCCATAGTTTTAAAATATTACATGTGTTATTTGGAAAATCCTTGTTCTCTCTGTTATGCTTATTTTAAATGTTAAAACATTTTATTGCATGACATAAGAAAAATCACATTTGTTAATATCACTACTAAGTCTTACAAAAAAGTGGTTAGTATCATGAAATTACCAAACTCACATTTGGAGATACAGATTTCTCAAGCTTTCAACGTTACTTGAAAAATTTTATCTTTTGCAGCCAATACTGTTAGTTTTCTTTCTTGAGGTTGACATCCTCACTTTTTCATTTTTAAGAAAATGTGTTTTAGGTACCAATTTGAATAATCACCAATTTGTCTTCTTGTGGATTTTTCAAGTAAAAGTATTATATGACAAAAGTGACAAGTTCAACTTACAAAATAATTGATTTTATTGGAGCTAACAGTCATAGCTGATATAATGTTTAAAAAAGTTGCCTTGGGTCCCCAGCACTGAAAAGAGAAGGTTGGGGAGGGGAAGGAAGGAAATAAATTTGCCAGTGGGAATGCTTCTCAGTGTTAAGAGTACTTGCGTAGCAGGCATGAGGCCCTGGGTTCATAGCAATGTGGAGGTCACCCTGCCTGGCAGAGAAAGGCACCATTTGATTTCTGCTTCCCAAGGTCATTTTGGCCAGGATATAGAGGTATGGGTAGCAAGGAAAGGAGATCAGTTAGAAGAAAATTATAATGGTCCTGGGGAGGGATAATAAGTCTATGATGAAGTCAGTGACATCAGCAATGAAGAAGTCTTCAACAGCAGAAAATAAAATGGGCAGGAATTTCTGGCTACCCAAAGGAGAAAAATTATATTTTATAGTATCACACAGGCCTAAATTTGAGCACTAGTCATGTCACTTACTAAGCTTGGACACATGGTCCTTTGGTGGTCTCCCATCTATAGAATGGAGAAAATAATATAAGACATGGTCCTGCTAGGCTATGTAATGCTCCATCATAATGTTCCAATGACTGTGAGCTCCTTGAAGGCAGGCACTGGGCCTGACTATTCCTTGTGTTGCCAGCACCCAACACTGAGCCTGGAGCACATATGTGCTCAACGCTGTGCCTTTGAATGAACACTAGATGGTTAAGGTTGGGGAAGGGGAAGAATCCAGGATGAGCTCAGGGTCTGCCTTTGGCTGACTGATTTACTATTCACCAAAACCACAAGTATGGAAGGAAGGGGGCACATTTGAGGGGGCAAGATCTGCAGCTTTGTTTTAAGCAGTGATAAATAACAGCAATCACTGGATGAGAGAGTTCAGGGAATTGCTGTAGGAGTGAGTGGGTGATTGTGGGTGATTAAGGAAGTGAGGGAAACTTTGACGTGTTGAAAAAGTTGTCCACACAAATGTTAAACAGACTTTTTTTTTTTTTTTACTACTGAGTTACATCCCCAATCCTGTTTAGTTTTTGAGAATGGATCACAGTTGTTTAGGGTATTGCCAACTGGTTGAGGCTGGCCTCAAACTTGTGATCTTCTTGGGTCAGTCTTCCTGTCCCTGGGATTAGAGGTGGGCATCACTGTGCCTTGCTAGAAGCTGAACTTTTTTAAATCAGACATTCCTGTCTCACCTGGACCTGTGATTTTCTTTCTAATAGCCTCTTTGACTTGCTGCCTCCAATTCAGCCTCTATACTGCTGCCCAATAGATCCTGAAAAACAGAAATCAGATCATGCCAGATTCATGTGGACTCTACAAGGCAATGAAGAGCAAGAAAAATACAATACTATTTTGTATAAAAATGGCAGTGTGTGTTGTGGATTGAATTGTATCCCTCAAAAAAGATACGTTCAAGTCCTTATTTGGAGATAGTTTTTGTAGATATAATAAAGTTAAGATGAGGTCATGCTGGACTAGAATGGGCCCTGAATCCAATGATTTATAATTCCTTATAAGAAGAGGAAAATTTAGACACAGAAACTATGTCAAAGGCCATGGACTGATAGAGGCAGATTATTAATCCCAATAATTTATTGATTATTTCCTGAGTTCTAGGAGTGTTATCCAGGAGGTCATTGCCCACCCCTACGTGTTGGAGGGTCGACCTCTGGTTTCTTGCAAAGCTTCTGTTGTGATTCCGAGATCATTGACCCACTTGAGTTGATCTGTGTGGAGGCTGAGAGAGAGTGTTCTAGTTATTCTTCAGTGTGGATATACAGTTTTCTGGTGTGGGCATTGGAGCTCAGGGTTTATCACTGAGCTATGCCCTCAGTCAGGGATTTTACACTGTTTTTCTTTAGGTGTTTTGTTTGTTTGTTTGTTTTGTGGCCTAAACATGTGGTGTGAGGGAGGTGGCTGAGTCCCCAAGTTCCTGCTGGTGGTGGGACGGGCACTCACATGGGGCAGTCTGGCCAGGTCTACCCAGTTTCCCCCTTTGTGTTGGAGAGTGTGCCAGTGTGCACACTGTAGCCCACTCTGCCTGCACACCTGTCACAGCCACCTGCCTCTAGGAGACCCGCACTCCTACTCATTCTGGAAACTGTCGCTCTTTGCAACACGACTGGTCAGCTCCCGTCCAGACTCCCCAGCTGATTTCAGCAAGACGGTCTCCCCTCAGCATGTCCACCTGATGAGTGGCGCTCATGGCTGCCTGTCATTAGCAGGAGCTTCCTGACTCTGGTGTCCCTGCCATGATGCAGAGGGAGTGGGCACTTCAGATTCACATGACAGACGTCCTGCTCGCCCAGGTGTGCCTGTGTTTCCTCCGCTGACAGCAATGTCACAATTCCTGCTTCTTGTTTGAATATTAATTAGTATTTAAGACTCATTAAGCTGGTTTTAGTGATTTATTTCATCCTGTAATTAGATATTATAATTAGATTATATCTATCAGATTTTCAACTTCCCTTTAATAAGAAATTGTTCAATACGTACAGATAAAAATTTATCAAATTATAACACATCATTTGAGCTAGATATAAATCCGGTTTTGCAATAGTTGAATAATAGCATGATGACAGTGTGGAGTTTTGTTTTTATGGGAATGTGTATTTTCTAGGTGGTGAGTTGTCCCAGGCATTGTGGAACCTTTCCAAGTGACGACTGTCCCTGGAACTAAGCCTGACCTTCAGAAGCGGGAGGACTCTGGTCCCATACTCAGCAGCACCTCTGAACTCTCCCGTCCTGAGACTCCCCGTGGGAACTGGCCTAAAAAGGGTATGTGTGGCTAGTGGGAACGAGGACCAACGGCAGTCCCAGGTCCTGTGTTGCAGTGCAGTGGCATCCACACACGGGTGAACCAGCTCCAAAGGCAGATGCAGAGAGCAGTTACTCTCTCTTACTAGGTACTTCAAAGTTTTAAATAATTTTTACAAGGAAACCACCCATATGTAATCAACAAAACTATAATCCTTGGCATAAATATGGAATATCATTAGTTTTAATTCAAGCATGGCAGATTTGAAAAACAAGTAGAAGTGTAAAATGGAAGGATAAGCCAAGAGAAGATACTTAAAATGGGAAAAATTTTAATAACTCCACAAAAGATTATCCAAATGGCCAGTGAACATATATTCAAGCTCATTATTACTACTCAAGGAAATACAAATTAAAACCACAAGATACCATTACATACACACATATGACAGAACTTAATAACTGAAAATATGTATAAAGAGCAACATGATCTTTTATGTATTCTAGTAGCAGTGAAATCTCTACTAGTTTGGAAAACTGCTTAGTATTACTTCTTAAACTTGAAGATATACATACTTGATGACAAAACATTTCTATCCCTGAATATGTACTACAGAATAATTAACTGCATAAGTGTACCAAGAGACATGCACAAGAATAAAATTATGTCATTTGCAAGTGTAATGGTGGAACTAGAAAATATCATGCTAAATGATATAAGCCAATTCCAAGAAACCAAAGGCTGAATGTATTCTCTGATAAATGGATGCTGATCCACAGTGGGAGTGGGGGTAGGGAAGAATGAAGGGCCTTTGGGTAGTGCAAAGGAGAGTGAGGGGAGGGGTGAGGCATTGGGGATGGGAAGGACATTACAACTAAACAGACACTATTAGCTTATATACATGTATAATTATAGTACTGGTGTGACTCAGCACCATGTACAACCAGAGGAATGAGAATGTATGCTCCATTTGTGTACATTGTGTCAAAATGAATTCTGCTTTACTGTCATGTAAAACCAGTTAGGACAAAAAAAAATCACAGTACCTGGCACATACTAGGTGTTCAATAAATATTGTTAAAATAATTTACACAAAAGAATGTTCATAATAGCACGTTTTATCAGTAATAGAAAAACATTGTTGGGCTGGGGTTGTGGCTCACTTGTAGAGTTCTCACCTAGCAAGTGTGAGGCTCTGGGTTTGATCCTCAGCACCACATAAAAATAAAATATAATAAAAGCAAAAAAAAAATTCAACCATAAAAAAATAAATTACATCTTATGCAGAAAACTGGAAGAAAATTTAGTACAACAAACACCATTATCAGTGATGCTTACATACATAACTTTGAGAGATCACAATATTCTTTTTTATATATGTACCACATTTTGCTTATCGGCTCATCTATTGACGAATTCTTGGGATTCCTTCCACCTTTTGGCTACCTTGCACATCTTATTCCCTAAAGATTAGTGGTGTTTGGTAACTTTTTGGCCCCTTTTTTGGAAAAAATATCTATGTAAGTCCTTTGCCCATTCTCTAACCAGAATTTTTAAATAATTTATAAATAGAAATTCTTTATACATTCAGGACATGTATTGGAGACATGATTTCCATGATACTATTTAGCATTTTAATACTAATTAGTACTCATTCAAAATAAGTTCAATTTCCTGTTACTTTGGAATGAGAATCATAAGAAATAAGGCTGGACTAGTGTGACTTAAGGTTTTCACTTTCTTTAGGAATATAAAACACAATATCAGAGCAGATTTAAGCCACTGTTTTAATTTAAAGTGGCTATCTACTTCAGGACAAGAAAAATATATTTGTGAACTTAGTATTTAAATAGTTTATGAATTTTATTTCCCCAAAGCACATACATTATGTGGTCAGATGGAAAAACATTTATATAATGAGAAATTGTTAGATATCATACATACACAGTTGCCTAAAATTTATTTTCAAATATATTGCTGAATTGCTGTTAGTGATATCAGTGTTTTAAAGTTCTTTTTTTAGAAAACATTTTTCTTTTTTGCTCTTTACAAATCGGTCCCCTCGCATGGTTGATTATAAATCTTGTTTTTCATTTTTTCCTCATATTAATTCACATGAACTACTCTTTATAAAGATGAATTTTAGTTTTTAAAACATTCTTCAATCATTATTTAATAGGAAGAAGAAAATAATCTCATTTCCCAATTTACAAATTCTTTATGATATAATTTTATATTCACATGAAAATATCAAGTCTGTCCTTCATTGCTAAAGACATATGTACTCTCTGACTTCAGCAAAATTTAGAGTAAGTATTGTTTCCTTTTTTAGGAGGACTCTAGTTTAAAGCTTCAGGGGAAGTTGTATTGTTACACCTCCTAAACCTTTTAGGCACATTCTTCACTTCTCTGTGCTTTACTTCCTTTATTTGTGCCATGTTTATGATAAAAGGCTTATCTTACAGGGATGTAATAAAGATTAATAAGATAATGCATAGGAGAACATGGACAGAGAAATACAAAATAGTCATCTTTCTTTGGTTTAATATCTAATTTTTAGTGTTTATAAAATAAGTCATTTATTTTAGTAAATTCTGCCAGTTTTTTTGGGGGGTACTACTTCCCATATGTAGGAACTCTAGTAAAAATCAATAGAAAAACTATATTTTAAGGTGTTTACATTTTAATGAAGAACACTGAATTACAATATAAGTGGTTAATACAAGTAATATTATGAGACCACCATGGTAGAACTCACTAAATCTGCATAGAGCAATCAGATAAAAATTCATGTGAATTTGTTGGGTGAATAATGATTTACCTAGCTAAGTGTGTTTGACCTTAGTTATTTGAGTAAGTCATGAAAGATAAATACTGAAGAACTATTTATATTGCAAACAGAAATGGGAGAATGTAGTAAAATTCTGACTTGATCTTATAATGGGGAAAAATATCCTAAAAATGTTACTGGGAATACTGACAGAACTGGAATATGAAATGTAGTTTAGGTAATAGATCTTTATCAATATCTAATTTCCTGAAATGTATCACTGTACTGAGCTTCTGCAAAAAAAAAAAAAAAAAAAAAAAAAGATAAAAGAAAGGAAGGAAGAAAAGAAAGAAAGAAAGAAAGAAAATACTTATTCTAAAATCTACCACTGAAATATTAAAGGAGTCAATGAGAACAATAATATTTGATAATTTGTGATACATTTGATTTTTTCATATATTCCAAAAATGATCTCAAAAGCATTCAGAAATATTTCCTGTTCTTCTCCAAGGAACTGGAAAGTATCAAAAACTACTCTTAAAAGGAGTAAAATGGTGCACAAGAATGATGAAGCTTGTGGCAAAATGTTAAAAACAAATTACTAACCAAAATATATAGGAGTTTATGTGTTATTTATGCAACTTTTCTGTGAATGTGCTGTCGCTTCAAAAGAAAAAAATAGAGAAAAGGCTTACTTGGAAGACAAGTTCCTTAAGAGCCATTGTAAATATCCTAAAGGCTAAGTTCATTGGGTATTTAGCAAAGCCAACACTTAGAAAGGATCTGGAGCCCATGAAACAGTATGATTAATTTGTAAGTAGAGGCTCGGCCTCCCGCGGTGGCGCCTTGTGAGGAAAAGTTTGCAGCAGCGCTGCGGGGCCTCGAGAGACCCGATGCCCACTCCCTCTGTGGCGCCTGGTCATGCCCAGGCCCGAGCGCCCTGCGGCGTCCCGCCCCAGCCTTCCCCTCGGACCCCAAGGGTAGCCTGGGGGAAACACCTTGGGGCTCCTCGGGCGGGTCGAGGAGGAGCAAGAGTCCTGGGAAGACGTGAGGAGGGTCGGGGGCGCCCGCTGGGAAGGCCCGGGAGGGCAGGCCCCGCGCGGCCCTCGCCCCCAGCCCCCCACCCCCCACCCCCCCACATTGGTATTCAAGTTCTTACAGGCAGGACATTAAGCACCTTGCAGCAGAAGAACAAGCTGTAGGTAAATTCTTCTCCATGACATTATCACCTGTTTCTTTAGTAAAGTTCAGAATGAATTCAAATTTAATTAAGGATGACAGTAATTTTTATGTAGTTTTTTATCCGCCATTATTAGAAATGTAATTAATATATAATTTTTCTACAATAAATATAACATTAGAATTTTAACTATTTTGCAGAAATATTATTCCTGTCTCATCACAGTGAAAAGTTTAGTAAACTTTGTATAATCCTTAAAACATTTTTATAAATATTATGCTAATTCAATATTAATAAGAGATCAGTCTAGTTTATATTTTTTCCTAAAAATGGCATTTTAAAACAAAATTGCATATTTATACCTACTTCCATTTTATTTTCAGACGTGCATGTATAAGAAAAAGTGGATTTTTTGTGAAAAGTAATAAAAAATACTGTTTTATTAGCTACAATGTATAATATGCCATTTTCAAAGAACACTGTGAATTATGTACACATTAAATACATATAATCATATATGTAAATATTTTAGTGTATATATATACACACACACACATACACATGCACACACAATATAAAGCAATGTTTTGATGTTCTAGAACAGAAGTATCTAGGAGTTCTTTCAGATTTCCTTACACTAAATTCTAAATCAGCAAGCTAAAATGGATGTATTTCTCTCAATACAGCATAAACTAATAGAAATAAAGAAAACTATGATTTCTAAATTAATTTAAAAACTACCTGTTATGTTACAAAATGGCAAGGTTGGGGCTGGGATTGTGGCTCAGCGGTAGAGTGCTCGCCTAGAATGGGCAGGACCCTGGTTCCATCCTCAGCACCACATAAAAATAAAGGTATTGTGTTGTGTCTATCTACACCTAATAAAATAAATATTTTTTAAAAATAGCAAGGTACTAAAATTAGAATTCAAATTCATATCTGTATATATTTATAAAATATTTGAGCTCTTTTCATTTTTGCACATGAGTCCAAAATAACAATGAAAATACCTAAATCCACACCGTACTAGCCAAAATTTTCACAATATCTAATTACATACTTATTCTATCCAGATTCCATGGTAACTCCTGGCAATAACTAAAAGTGTTTCTAGTAGTAGTAGTAATAGTAGGTAAATGTTATTTTTTTAAAATCCAAAATTATTTTTTCAATTTGTAATCTCTTTATGGTTTATTTATTATTTCTGCCCATGTGTGGTTAAGAGTTATGTGACAGAGCAGCCCTGAATGGGCTATGTAAGTTTTCTGGAAGTTACATAACAAAATACCACAAACTGTGTAGCTAACAACAGACATTTATTCTCTCAAAATTCTAGCTGTTAGAATCTGAAATCAAGGTGTGAGCAAGGCTGTGCTTCTTCTGAGACTCTGGATAAAATCCATCCATTCCTCTTCCTAGCTTTGGTGATAACCATTAATCCTCCTCAATTTTTGTCAGCTTGCAGCTGCCTCACTCAAATCTGCTTCTGTTTTCACAGGTCCCTTGCTTCCCATTATCTTATATATAAGTCCTTCAAGCATATTGGTTAAGGGGCAACATTAATTCCCTCATGTTTACTGCAAGTAATAAAAACATAATGGATTTTACCATCTTAGCCATTATTATAGATTGACAGATTAATTTTGTTCAAATTATAATTTAAAATAAACAACTTACAAGAGTGACAGGCTTATTTCATATTTTATTTTACAGTCCCAAGCTCTATTAAGTATCCCATTTTGTAATGCCATTTGAACATTTTTAAGATAGATATGTAAATAGTTGTTTTGTATTAAAATATGCTGGTATTTTAAATCTATAATTTTTAGTTAGGAATAAGTTTTCTTAAATGATACTTAAAAAATCAAATAGTAATTCCTTTAAAATAACATCTTAGCCATTTTAAGTGTGTAATAGGGTAATATTAACAATTCACATTGTTGGAACAACCTAGGTACCCTTCAACAGATGAATCAATGAAGAAAGTATGGTATATATACACAATGGAATATTACTCAGCCTCAAGGAGAATGAACATATGGCATTTGCTTGTTAATTGATGGGACTGAAGCTGTCATGCTAAGTGATATAAACCAGTCTCAAAAAAACCAAAGGCCAAATGTTCTCTCTGAGATGTGGATGCTAACCCATAAAAAGGGAGGGTAAGTATAGGAGTTCACTGAATTGGACAAAAGGGAATGAAGGGAGGGGTGGGATGAAGAAAGAGAGTAGAATTAATTGCACATGATTTTTCAATGTGCATATGAACACATGACCAGTATACCTGCACAAGAATGGGATAAAAATTGGAATGGTTTGCACTTTATATATGCATAATATGTTAAAATACATCCTAGGGTCATGTGTATGTAAAAAAAAATTAAAAAAAGAGAAATAATTTTATGTAGGTGTTGTATTCAAATTAACATATTTTATGCTGTCAATGATGAGAAATATAATAATGTTTTCTGATAAATAAAAAGAATCAGTATTTGCATATTTTCCTTTCCTAGAGTGTTTATATGATCATTTGCTTTTTTGTTATACCATTCTTTTGTTTCCACTTGAAAGACTCCCTGTAGCAATTCCAAAAAGGAAGTCTAGTGGTAATTAACTCACTCAGCTTTTATTTTTTTGCCAAGAAAGATGTTAGTTTTTCTTAATTTTTAAAGGAAATTATTGCTGGTGCTCTCTTCTCAGTTGTCAAATTGTTTTTAGTTTGTGTGTGGGCATCCTTTTTCTGTGAAAAATTAATACATCATATCTGACCTAAAGTTTTCTTCAAAAAAATCTGCTGATATTTTTCTGAAAGCTCCATCTTAGGAGATAAATCACTCTTCACTTCTTGTTTTCAAAATTTTTTATTTTCATTTTATTTACTTATTTATTTATTTATGGTGCTGAGAATTGAACAGACTTTTATTTATCTATTCATATGAGGTGATGGGAATCAAACCCAGTGCCTCACACTTGCCAGACAAGTGTGCTTCTGCTGAGCCACAGCCCCAACCCATCAAAAATCTTCATTTTTAAATTTTGATAGTTAAAATTTGCCTCACTTTGGGTCCTTTGTGGATTCATCTTAATTATTTTTCTTTGAGTTTCTTGAATTTGGGTAACCATTTTCTTTCTCAGAATTGAAAAAAAATGTCTTTTATTTTTTCACATAAGTTCTACTCCCCCTTCTCTTTCTCTTCTTTAGAGATACATGCAAAACACATATTTGTCCTTGTGATGTTGTCTCATAAGTCCCTTAGAGTTTCTTCACATTTAAAATTTTCTATTTTTAATTTTCTTTTTGTTTCAATTAATAATTTCAAAAAAGCCTGTATTTGAGTTCAATGAGTCACTCTTGTGCTTGATCAAGTCTGTTACTGAACACTTCTAGTGAATATTTTATTTCAATTATTGTTTTATTTAAATACTGTCATGTTGGCATTTTTACATTTTACATGCATTTTCCTGATTTTCTGTCATTTTTTTTAATATTTATTTTTTAGTTGTAGTTGGACACAGTATCTTTATTTTATTTTTTATGTGGTGCTGAGGATTGAACCCAGGACTTCGTGTGTGCTAGGTGAGTGCTCTACCAATGAGCCACAATCCCAGCCCTTTTGTATAGTTTTCTGCTGTTCTCTCATAACACATGTAGGTATTTTTACAAGGACTATTTTTCATTTCATGAAATTATTCATAGACCTTCAAAGTCTTAGGATTGGTCTTTGTAGAGTTATCTCGTCTATTTGATTTATTTGTGTTTCTGTGTTTCTTCATGTGTCTTGTTTTTTCTGTTATAATTTTTTGTTTTGTTTTTGCATTTGAAGAAACAGCTACCTCTTCCAGACTTTGTGAATCAGTTTTGTATGGGGGAAAAGTTTCACAAATTAGTCAGAAATTTTGGAAGCCCCGTAAATCTTTTATGGGAATGGTTCTTTTCTGGACTTGAAAAATGATTTCTGAATTAGATTTGCTGGTTTCTCTAAGAAAGTCTTGTACTCTCTTCCTCCCCCTGGTGTCTCATTGTTGTATGGTAGAGTCTGATGCTTAGACAACCCTTTTGAGCTCTCTGTGGTTCTCAGCCCAACTCAGGTATTGAAAGTAAAAAATTTCCTCATATGAGCCTTGAGACAAGTGAGACAAATCATTTCCTCAGACATCTGTCTCTCCCTAAACAACACCTAGAATATTGGAAGCATATCCACTCTTCCTCCTAAGAAAGTTGTCATTAATTATGTTTGTCTTGCTGGGTTGGGCATTGGATAGATAGCAAGTGAATAGAAATGGCCTTTTTTTACCTCTTTAAATAAAACTGTGTATTCCTGGAATACCACAATTTCATAACTGGCTTATGCAATGTTCTTACGGGATCATTGGACCATGATCTTTGTGTGTCAATATTTGTGAGGAAGTGAGGTCTGGGGCTTTATATTCTGAAAAATTTCAGACATCACTCAAACAAAACATTTTAATTTAATAAAAAAGTTAATACTAGGCTATTCATATTATAATGTGACTTTAATTCAAGTATAATTTCTTAAATGTGAGCTACATTGTAGCATAGCATTCATTTTACAGGAAAGCTTAAATACACTTCGGCCACATTTATCTTATGACCCATTGAGTAACTACAAATAATAACATTTATGATATTTGTGGTATTGTTTAAATATCCTAAACCTTTTGGGTTTTCAAGTTGCAATATTCGTGTATTATTTAAATTATTTTTCAATGCTGAATAGCTGAATGTATCCAATTAAAGTCATATGCATTCTCCAAATTTATAATTCAATTTTCTCAAAAAAGTTTAGTCAAATAGTATTTTTTTTGAGCCCTAAAATAAGGGAATCTGATGAGCACACTTAAGATTTTTATATTTTAAGGTGTTAGATTATAAAACAAATCTGAAATCAAGAGTTTTCCATTTAATTTGTTCATATTTGATTTTTTTCTTATTGTTTTATTGAAAATATTTTGCATTCCTTTAATTTGTTCCTCAGAGCCCCTATACATCCTAGATTTTACCTTTTAATACTATCCCATATTTCATGAAATTCTGCTCCTATTCTCTTAACATCTTTTCTCCATGATCAAGTTTCTTTGCCAAGATTATGTATATTGCCTTTATTATGTAAATATCTATTTTTCAAATGATGCAGTCTGTTGGTAATGCTTTCCATTAAATTTTTAATTTGGTTTATTGATTCTTCAGTTTCAAGAGTTTCCATATTATCCTTCAAAATCTATATCTCCTCTTGACATGATCTTTCACTTCTAATATTTTCTCTCTGATTCCAATCCTTACCTCATTTTTGTACCTCTTATGTCTTCTTATCTTTGAACTTTCTAAATTTATTCCTTGACATTTCCTACACTGCAGTATCAGTAGAGTCTATTGTTGAATCATTCTGTTTTGGATGTTTTCTTCTCTTGTTTTTTTTTTCATATTGTTTATGTATCAACTCATCTATTCAAATGGATCTGAAGCAGTGGGGTTTCTACTCTACCAGGTTTTAGTTATCCTGTAATTTTCCAGTGCCTCAGAGATTAAGGGAAACCAAATAACTGCAAAAACCTATGCATATATCATATCAGATTAAATTAAGTACTTAGTTCCTATTATGACATGTACAGTGTTGATTGACACAATAAACAGAAATTGTATGGTCAGCAATTTCTATCAGTAAAGATAGTAGTTAATCATGAATTATGTGCATCAAAAACTCAAACAATTCGTATTACCTATGACTTCCAGTGTTTTAACTGCTTCTATTGCATTAGTGGTGGGGTCTGACATTATACAAACTGACCAGTGTTAAGAGAAGTTAAAAATAGAGATAATTAAGAGTAAAGAAGAATATATCAGGGAGACAAAGATTTGTGATTTCAAAATAGGGCTGAAAAATCTAGATAATGAACCACTGTTGCCAAACACAAAAAAAGACAAACAAACAAACAAACAAAAAATAAAAATGCTTAGTTATATGTGAGTTCTAGTTCTCCCACTGTCTCTTTGTATCGTACAATGGTATTATTTATAAGTAATTTTTTAATGTTAAAAAAAATCAAAATAGGGCTGATCCATAGACAACATATTGTTCATTATTTTTGAGGGGGAAGAGAAGAAATAAAAGTAAAAGAAAAATAGAGGAAGAGTGAAAGAGAGAACAATGAGTCTAGCTTCTGTTGGTTTAACATCTATTTATTTATAGATTTTTAAACTACAGCATTATAGACATACACAACATTGAAATTCACCATGCTTTATTCATAGATGTACAGAGAGAGTTTAGTTTGTTTCATTCTACTGTTCATCCCTCTGTTTGTCCTCCATGTCTTCCATGTAACCCCTTCCACATATATCTCTGCTATTTTTGTTGAATGCCCTCTTTTCCATTATGTGGTCAAGTATTCACATATGAGGGGAAATATTTGACCTTTGGCTTCCTGAGTTTGGCTTATTTCACTTAGAATTGTGTTCTCATTTCATCAATTTTCCACCTAGTGCCATAATTTAATTCTTCATAATGACTAACTAAAACTTCATTGTGTACACACACCATGTATTCTTTATCCATTACTCTGTTGATGGGTTTGATGCCTGGTTCTGTAATTAGGTTATTATGAATTGTGTTGCTATAAGCACTGATGTGCCTGTGTTTCTATATTATGCTGATTTCAGATATTTGGATATATACCAAGGAATGAGACAACTGGGTCAGATGGTAGTTCTAGTCCAAGTTTTGAAAGGGCTATTCATACAGCTTTCAAGAATGGCTGTACTAATTTGAAGTCCTATCAACAGTGCATTTCCCCATGAATTATTCTTTTTTTTTTCTTTTTAAAAATTATTTTCAGGTGTATGTATAGTAAAGTGTATTTTGATATATTATACATACATAGACTATAACTTTCCATTCTTGTGCTATATATACTGTGGAGTTACACAGGTTGTGTAATTCATATAAGTACATAGGAAAGTTATGTCTGTTTCATTCTACTATTTTTCCTATTCCCATCCTCTCCTTTCCCTTCATCCTTCTATGTCTAATTTAATAAACTTTATTGTTCCTTTCCCCCAAAATGTTCTGACTGATATGTGGATCTCTGTACAATATTCTTGATAATTGATATTTTGAGTGGAGTGGGATAAAATCTCCATGCAGTTCTTTTTGAATCTAATAGTTTTATTGAAGGATAGGGAAAGAGCAAGGGCATTATAACGAACTTTCTCTTCCTTGTAGTTTTGATTGTCATTTCCCTGATTCCTAAAGATGTTGTGTGTGTGTGTGTGTGTGTGTGTGTGTGTGTATATATATGTTTACACACACACACACACACACACACCACTTGTATTTTTTTCTTTTAAGCAGTGTCTTTTTTAGATTTTGTGCCTGTTTCTTTTAGTAATTGGAGTTTAATATTTTTTAGTTTTTTATTATTCTGTATATTAATTTCCTGAGGAACAGATGAAAAATATTTTATCACATTGGTAATCTCTTTGTTTACATTCTTGTTTCCTTTGTTGTGCAGAAGTTTTGAAACTTGATTTCATCTCATTTATTGACTGTTAGTTTTATTTCTTGTGCTTTAGAGGTCTTGTTAAGTTGATGATTTTGTCAATATGTTGGAGTGTTGGGCCACATTTTCTTTAAGCAACTGTAGAGTTTCTGGTTTAATTCCTAGGTCTTTGATACACTTGGAGTTGGCTTTTATGCAGGGTGATAGGGATCAAGTTTTATGTTTTTCACATATGAATATCTAATATTCATAGCACCACTTGTTAAAGTGTTTCTGTTTTCTTCAACATATATTTTTGGCCCCTTTGTCGAATATCAGGTCACTTTATCTATGTGGGTTTGTCTGTGTTTTCTTTTTTTCTTTTCCATTCATCTTCAGGTCTGTTTTGGTGCCAATATAATGTTTTTTGTTTTGTTTTGTTTTTTAGTAAAGCTCTGTGATATAATTGGATATCTGGTACTGTGAAGCTCTCAGCATTACTCTTCTGGTGCAGGATACATTTGGGTGTTCTATGTCACTTCTGTGTCAAATTGAATTTGAGAAATGTGTTTTATCTGTGTGTTATGAAGGATGTCTGTGTTGTGAAGGATGTCATTGATATTTTGACTGGGATTGTACTGAGTCTGTTCACTGGTTAAGGTAGTATCACCATTGGGATAATATTGATTTTGCTTTTTCAAAAATATTGAAAGTATTTCCACTTCTTAAGATTGTCTTCGATTTGTTTTACTTCATCATTTTATAATTTTCATTGTTGAGGTTTTTTCATCTCCTAAGTTAGATATTTTCCAAAGTATTTTCTTTAGGGTTTTTTGAATGAGACACCTTTCTCAATTGTTTTGAAGAGGGTTTGCTATTGCATTATAGGACTGCAATTGATTTATGTATTATTTTCTTGTATCATCTCTTTTAGTAGATTTGTTATCAGCACTATAAATTTTCTGATGGAGCATTTTAAATCATCTAAGTAAAATGTTCATGTCATCAGTAAACAGAGGCAACTGGACTTCTTTTTCCTATGTGTATGAAATTAGTTTCTTCTCTTGCCTGTTTGCCTTTGCTGGGGATTCAAGGAGTGGTGAAAGTTTACTTCCTTGTTTTGTTTTTGGTTTTAGAAAAAAAGTTTCAATTTTTTTAAAAATTCAGTTTAATGTTGGCATTTGGTTTCTCCTTCTATCACTAGTCCCTCTGGTGTTTTTAACTTGAATGGGTGCTGAGTGTTGTGAACAGTCTTTTCTGAATCTACTGATTATATCATGGTATTTTTGTACTTAAATTTGTTTATACAGTAAATTTTGTGTGTGTGTGTATGCATGCATGCATGCATGTGCGTGTCTGTGTGTGTGTGTATATATATATATATATATATATACACACACACACACACACACATATATGTACTTAAATTTTTTTATTGGAATTGGGAATTGAACCAAGGCATGATTTTCCAATTAGGTTCATGTGCCACTACCCACTTTTTATTTTTTTCATATTTTTGTAAATGCATTATAGTATTACAGAACAATGGATTTATTGTTACATATTCACATATGAATCTAATATAAAAATTAGCAATATTATACCCCAGTGTTTCCCCTTTTTTTCCTTCCCTCCCCCAGGTCCTTTTACTCCTTTTTTATTTGTTCTTTTTAGATATATGTGACTGTAAAGTACATTTGAAGATATTATATATGGATGAGATATACCTTATTCTAATTAGGATCCCATTCATGTGGTTGTATATGGTGTGGAATTTCAGTGGTCATGAATTCATATATACACATAGGAAAGTTATGTCCAGTTCATTCTCATGTCTTTCCTATTCTCATGCTGCTCCCTTACCTTCATTCCTCTTTGTATACTCCAATGAACTTCAGTTATTTCCTCCCTGTCCCTTATTGTGTATTAGCATCCACATATAAAAGAAAATATTTGGCCTTTGGTTTTTGAGACTGACTTATTTCACTTAGCATGATAGTCCCTAGTTCCATCAATGTATTTCCAAATGTCTTAATTTGATTTTTCTTTAAGGCTGAGTAATGTTCTATTGTGTATATATAACCATATATTCTTTTGGATATTTGATTTTAAGAGAGACTAGGATGAAGGGTCAGAAGCTTGGAAGAGAAAAGCTATTGGTATGATTGTATAATTCCCAGGTGTCCTTATGGATAATAAAATTGACACTTTCACCCCAGGCCATCTGTTCCAGACTACAACAATACATCTCAAGTAGGGTACATGACAGTCTCTTGGAGAGCTCACTCAAACTCAGACTTCTGGGCCTCAACTCAGAGTGTCTGACTCAGGGCCCAGGGGTGGCCCTTCTTTATTTCTTACAAGCCCCCAGGGTTTGCTCAAGGTCCTGGTCTAAACACTTCCAACTGATGGCCCTGGTCTAGAAATTTCAGGGGCAGTGAAGATGACATAAGGTCCTCCTTGGGTCCAGTATTCACCTTCTTTCCCTACCTCTTTTCCCAGTGCCCTACAGAGAAACCTACTGTAGCTCCTACTTAGATCACACCTGCATATGTCCATGATAAATTGGGGCACGTGGGATCTTTCACTCTCATGGGCCTTCCACAGTTTCAGATTTTTTCCCCTGAAGACTGCAAGTCCTATCTCTGTACTTTAACCACTATCTACATATCAGGTTTTAGAATCTCATCTTTTGGATTGTTGATTTCCATGTGAATTTTAGAACATCGTTTACTCTTAGAATTCCACACTGCATTTTCAGGATATTTTATCCAGGACTTTGTGGACACAGGATGTTGCTGATGACAATGGGATTCCTCTTTTTCCCTTTTATGAAAGGAAGCTACCAGTCTGGGACTAACTCCTCTCCTGAGTGTCAAGGAGGAGCCAAACATATGGGCCCTTTTGGGTTCCTAGGACTACTCTGAAAAATAATACTTCCTGGGTGTCCTAAAAAATCAATTTATTGTACCACAGTTGTGGAGTCTATGAGTCCAAACTGTATTATTATAAGGTATCTGCTCTGAAAGGTCTAGGGGAGGATTTTTCCTTGTCTACTCTAGCTTTCAGTAGTTGTAGGAAATCCTTGCCATACCTTGATGTATAGATTCATCTCTCCTTTTTCTGTCATGATTATCACATATTGTTCTCTCTGCACAGGTATACTTATCCAAATTTCCACTTTTAAGGTCATGAATCATTAGATTATAGCCCACTCTAATTGACTATGGACTCATACAACATTTTTATGTGCAAAAACCTCATTTCCAGATGAGATAATAAGCCAATATGCTGGGAAGGACATGACTATTCAACCCAGAGCATGTATTGAGCACTTAATGTGCCCTATTCCCTTTATTTCCCATGGCAGCACTGTGAGGTACACACAGGCATCACTCACAGTGAATAAACTAGGATATGAAGCTCAGTAAAGTTGTGCTCCAGCCAGAAGCAAATGGAACACACAAGGTTGTAGTCACAGTGTAGCTGTAGCATTGGTCCACCTGTCCATTGAAAGAATCAAAGGCCAAATAATCTTTATGATATGTGGATACTAACAAATAATCAGGAGGGAGAAGGAAGAATACACCCCTGCACCTGTGTAGACATGAGACTGCTTCCCAGAAATAGTCCCAGAGTACTTCAAATCTTTTAGTAGCTTCCTCTTTGAAAATCTTAGCAGGAATTGATGCATAAAACAACAATGCTCAAATTTACTCATCAATTATCCCAAAGGTTACACTATTACTCTTCTAAATTTAGATTAGTAGAATTTCATTGAACATCCTATGTGAGTTTATAGTATGGAATTAAAAAAAATATTTTTCTTCACTATTTAGATATATAAATGACAGTAGAGTGAATTCTGAAATATTATATACACATAGAGTATAGCATATAACTTATTCTAATTAGGATCCCATTCTTATGGTTGTAACATGATATGGGGCTTCACTGTGTTTATTCATATACGAAAATAAAAAAAATTTGTCTGATTCATTCTGTCTTTTCTATTCCCATTTCCCCTACCTTCTTTTATTCCCATCTGTCTAGTCAGTTTATATTCTTCCTTCTCCCCCCCTGATTATTTGTTAGTATCCACATATTATTATAATTATCTGGCCTTTGGTTGATAGGGTCTATTATACTGATTTTATGTCCTTTAGTTTTATACTGAGAAGTGGGATAACTTGGCCAAATGGTGGCTCCAATACAATTTTTCTGAGGAATCTCCATACTGCTTTCAAATATTGGTTGCACCAATTTGCAGTCCAACCAGCAACATATGAGTGCACCTTTTTCCCACATCCTCTCCAACATTTCTTATTACTTGTATTCTTGATAATTGTCATTCCAACTGGAGTGAGACAGAATTTCTGTGTAGTTTTAATTTGCATTTTTCTAATTTGTAGTGATGTTGAACATTTATTTCATATATTTGTTGGCCATTTGCATTTCTCCTGTGATGTGCCAGTTTAGTTCCTTTGCCCATTTGGTGATTGGAATGCTTATTTTTACAGTGTTAAGTTTTCTGATTTCTTTATATATCCTCTAGATGAATGCTGAAGCTGATGTGCAGGTGGCAACAATTTTTCTCCCATTGTAGGTTCTCTTCACATGCTTGATTGTTTTCTTTGCTGTAAAGAAGGTTTGTAAGTGGGCAACTCATGTCCTACTTGAAGCAATTCAATAATAAATGATACATGGAAAGCAAGATGGTTAAAACACCACTATCGGAATTGTTCAACATCCTTCATTCAGAGCACATGATGAAAACAAAACTAGTATCTGGGAGGCACCTGACCTTTGTCCAACAGCTGGCAAATAGTACCCTTCTAGGAGTAATAAGAATGTTTGAAGTTCATTTTGAAGTGTGAGGTTCCAGATTAGTTGGTAAAATGATCCGTTGCTTTAGGGGGAAGATAAAGATGGTCTGCTGCATTCTAGAGGTGGTGCATCAAGAGGTACGTGGGTTCATAATTCTTTACACTCTGTAAATGGTGTGTGAGCATTTTGTGAGCTTGTTGAGCACTTATGGAAGTAAATACAAAGCCTTGCTGTACCTTTTGATCACTAGCACCCTGCAGATTTGCTACAGGGTGTAAGCACTCCATAATCAGTGTTTCTTCACAAACCATTATCTGTATAAAAGGGCTACTTTGAAAATAGAAAAGAATTATTTGTTGAAACATAAACCTATTGACATGATGTAAAAGGGAGTTTTTAAAAAGGAATTTGGAATCATCATCAGTGATAGAGAAGACTGGCAGACTCCAGATGTTTCCAGATCCAGGTCCAGGCTCCTCATTACTGGAAAATGAGTAGTAAGGAGATGTGAATTAATGGGAAAGAAATCAGGTTTACTGAAGATCCAGCACACTGGTAGAGAGAGGGGGCTGTCATCCTCATAGTGTCCTCTTGGGAATTTCAGGGACACAAAGGATTTTTATAGGGAGAGAAAGATGGGATTGTGTGGCAGTGGGAGAGTTTTCTCTAAGAAGAACTTTTGTTGAGGGTGTGTTTCCTTTTATCACCAATGAAAAAAAAGAACTGTCTCCTATAAATAAGTTTAAGAAAAATTTAAAAATTTGTGTTTGTATGATGCCGGAATATTTGTTATAGGACATTCCTTATATGATTTCTCTTACATCATATTCATTGAGGCACTGAAACACCTGGGGTACTGTTTCTTCTTTACAAAATCTGCCCCATGTTTTCAACTTAAAGTCACTCTTTTACCAATGACTGTATTTAGATAGTTGCTAACCAGTGTGAAAAACATCTCCAATCTTATGATCTAGTTACCATTTCCTTCTTCATCTAAATAAAAAAAAAAATTCCTGGAGGTTTTGGTTTATGTACCTTCATGAATAGGCAAATGTGACTTGATTGAAACTGCACTTGGAAAATATTTTTTTTAATTTTTTATTTATTGTTTTAGTTTTCGGCGGACACAACATCTTTGTTTGTATGTGGTGCTGAGGATCGAACCCGGGCCACACGCATACCAGGCGAGCGCGCTACCGCTTGAGCCACCTCCCCAGGCCAGGAAAATATTTTTGTTAAAAAAATTAACTCAGAACACCATCAGTCAAGATTTGAATGGAAAATAGAAGAGAAAATAGTTCTCATGAAAAAAATATATATGTATTTTCACGAGGTTATTGTAAATTGCTCTTCTTCATTGCAGAAAATTTATTGAAAGTATAATAAATCAATTTGTCATTTAAGTTTAAGAAGCACTTATATATTTAAAATAAGCAAGGGGCTCCTTTTGTCACTCAGTTGTACCATGCTTGCCTAGTACTTGTTTGGCTCTGTGTTCAATATTTGGCACAACATTAAAAAAACTAATTAAAGATATTAAAACATAAAATAAGCATTTTTAAAATTATTGGGTCTCTTATACATGACAGTAGGATGTATTTTGGTATAATTATACAAGAATGGAATATATCTTATTCTAATTGGCACCCCCACTTTTGTTAATTTATTTGATGATGTTATTCACTGTGGTAGATTCATATATGTAACTAGTAAAGTTATGTCCAGTTAATTCTGTTTATTGACGATTCTCATAATTTTATGAAATATTTAAATGATTCTACATCAGTAAAGAATAACTCTAAATCTCATAAAATATCTGGGAGAAGAAAATAATTCAGCCTCTCTGCTGGTCTCAGCCATGGCAATCACAAAAAAGAACAAAGAGGCCTGCAGACAGGTAGTGAGAGACTGCAAAAAGTGTGCACTCTTTCTTCCCATTGATGGTTTACAACCTGCTGGAGTAAATCCCAGAGAGTTAAAATCTAATACTTTATGGCTAATGGATTCCAATTATTATGCATTGTTTTGAAATTTAAGTATATTCATGTAGTCATTGATACCTATTCAAGCTGTGTAATGGCCACAGCCTCCACAGGAGAAATCACAAAAGAGATCCATCTCCCATCTACTTAAATGTTTTGGAAATATGGATATTTCCATGTCTGTCAAAACTGACAATGGGCCAGTCTATACTAGCAAGACTTTTCAGGTGGTTTACAAAGATTGGTATATATGCCACATAACTTGGATCTCCTTTAACTCTCAGGCTCAAGGCATCGTAGAAATAATGCATGAGAAATTAAAGACCATGCTACAAAATAGAGGAAAAAAATATACAAATCCCCTCTTGATGCCTTGAACAAAATCTTGTTTGCTTTAATTTTTATTTCAATGTCAAAATCTTGTATAGAAACAGCAGCCCATTAACATTGGGTCCCCCTCTTAGTGACCTATGGTCTCTTGGAAGGATCCTATAACTAATGCATGGGATGGTACAGGGATCCTCCTAAACATGAGTTGAGGGTTTGTATTTGTTAACATGAGTCTCACCCCATCTTGATGCTTGCCATAAAAGTCAATATCTGGACCCTCAAAACCATCAATAAAAAGATGAAGAAACTAACTCTGTAGAAAAACCCTGCAAGCAAAAATTCAAAAATGCAAATGGACCCCACCTAAAGTAACCTGGGTAATATTAAATACCTTTACCAAGCCACCATACTGGCCCCTTTGTCTGGTGGCAACCTCATTCCTGGACCTATGATGGTGAACATATTGTATGCACCTCTCACTGCTAACAGGCCTCACATCAGGTAAATTGAGCTTTGGTCACTAAGCCACCGCCTTTAGCAGTGGCCAATTGTGAAGGAGCTTTATATGTGTTTTTCTCTAATAATTCCAACCTTATTGATTCTGACTTATCTATTTAAGAGCTAACCATAACCTGAAATTCCAGCATATCCATATCTACTCTGCCCATTTGTTTCTCTATAGTAGATGTAATGAAATCTACAATCCAGACAGCTAAACCTTCTCTTTTGCTCTTGCCAATGAAACTTATGTAGATAACTATAATAAGTCATGTTGGGCTGACCTTAGAGTTTTAGATAATACTGCCTATAGCCATATACTTTACCTTGTCAAAGAACAGTAGATTAAAGAAATGGGGAGATGGAGGGAGGAGGGAAGTTCTGGAGAATAATATTTGTCAAATTATATTGTTATACTGTGTTCATGTAAGAATATATAACAACACATTCTACCATTATATACAAATATATGCACCAAACAACAACAAAAATAATAGAAAAAAAGGACCCTATTGCAATAAGAGAGCCATTGTCTGGTTTTCTCAGTTTTATAGATGAGGAAATCAAAGACAAGAGCGGGGGAAGTGGATTCTTGGGCACCATAGGTACCTATTTACAGGTTCAAAATAAATTTGTAGAAACTGCATTTTGATAGAGAGATTAATAAAACATTATATGAGCCAGGCATGGTGGATCATGCTTGTAATCTAGCTGCTTGAGAGGTTTAGACAAGAGAATGTCAAGTTCAAAGCCAGTCTCAGCAAAAGTAAAGTGCTAAGCAACCCAATGAGACCCTCTCTCTAAACAAAATACAAAACAGGGATGGGGATATGTCTCAGTGATTGAGTGCTACTGAGTTCAATCTTCTGTACCAAAAAAAGGATTATCTGAGTCCTAGATTCTCTATGATGAAGCAGTATCTTCAATGTGGGCTTGGTCCTCATATTGTGAACCATGCAGCTTATGTGACATGTGATTTTAGTTATCCTAGTTCTTTCTGCTATTAGCAGGAACATAAACATCTCTGAGTCATACTATTGTATGCAGTGATATATGCAGTGATTAGCTGGCATATTACAAAGGCTAGTGTGGTGATTAGTATCAATGCATCACTTGTTCATTTCCAAAGTGGAGCAGAGTATAGTAATTAGGACATTTGTACTAGACATAGATTACCTGGGATCCAATTCTATCTCTGTCATTAGTAGCTGTAAAACCTTGAGTAAATTATTTTACCATCCTGGACCTCAAATGTTTTGTTCATAAAATGATGATCATAATTCTACCACTTAATAAGGATAATTGGAGGAAAATGAGAAATTAGTTACTCACCAAAAACAATGTCAGGCATATAAATAGTCAATAAGGATTAGCTGCTATGATAAAGATCACTACAAGCAATCCAAAAATATAAGGAAAAAAAGGCAGGAGTATATACAGACAACAAATAAAAAAAGGAAAATATGCTTAACTTTCTATGTCAAAGGATGTCAAGCTGCACGCTTCACACAATGTGGACCAAGGCTACAATAAAGACACTGCCTCTTCATGGGGAACCTAGGACTCAGATAACTTTTTTTTTTTTTTTTTTGTAAAGGAGATTGAACTCAGGATCCCTCAATCACTGAGCCATATCCTCATCTGTGTTTTGGATTTTGTTTAGAGACAGGGTCTCACTGAGTTGCTTAGCACCTCACTTTTGCTGAGACTGGCTTTGAACTTGCCATCCTCTTGTATCAGCCTTTTAAGCAGCTGGATTACTATAACTAGAAATTACATCTTCAAGCATGGGTAAAAGCAAAAATCTGACAATACCAACTGCTTTGTGTAACTGAAGGTTCAAAAGGAACTCTCATTCATTGCTAGCAGGATAACAAAATTGTACAGCCACTTTGGAAGAGTTAGGCATTTTCTTACAAAGCTAAACACAGTCTTAACCACAATTGTCACAACCACATTTATAATATTTATCTAATGGAGTTGAGATCTAATGCCTACATGAAAACCTGCATTCACATTTTTATAAGGTCTTAAATTGTGGATACAGCTAGGTGGTACTGCCCTTGCCTACTGTGCATGAGTTCCTGAGTTCCATTCCATGATTACACAAAAATAAAAGTATTCATACTTTCTTTATTCATAGTTTCCCAGAACAGGAAGCAAACAAGATATCCTTCAGTAAGCACTTACATATTTTTAATTAAAAAGTGTCATTTCCATCAAATGATGTGTTGTTCAGAATACAAATCAATGGGCTAACAAATATGAGAGGACACAGAGGCACATTTAATGAATACTGCTTAAAGAAGAGCTGGTTTTAAATGCCATAACTGTGTGACTTCAACTATGTGACACTGAAAAAGGCAAAAGAATAGACAATAAAGTATTAATGATTCCAGAGATTCAGGGGCAATAGAAGACAGTGAAGAGATGAAGAACAGAGAACTTTTACATTCTGACACTGATAATAATAAAGCATAATGGTAGACACTCAACAGTATATTTTATCACTTTCTTCAGAAATAAGAAACAAGTATCCCCATTAATAACAAGGTCTTGGTTGCCATTTTATTATTTCTCTAATGATAATCTAACATAAATATGCAAGATGTAAATAATAGGAAAATCTGTGTGTAGAGCAGGCATATGGGAACTCTTCTCTATATGCTAAATTGCCCTGTAAATATAACCATATTTGAGAAAAGCAATGCTTGTCTACTAAAACAAATAGAACACACTGGGGGTTCTCATACTTCACCAATGAGCTATGCCTGGATGACCCTCACTCAGTGACATAGATGCCTTCATTTTAAAAACTAATGACCCACAACAACTCTGTCTTTATTTCTCTGTATTTACATACGAGGTTTTGGTAATCCTTTTGTGAGAAATAGAAAGTCCAGTGGTCCATTTTCAAAATAAAATATTTCAGTTTTAATTGTCAACTCACTGAGAATATACAAATATCAGGAAAGAGGAAACAGAACAAAGGGTCACCAGCAGGGAACACCTGAGTGGAAGTGAGTGGAAATAGTCTTGCCTGACCAACATTGATCACCATTGAAGTCCTTCCCTCCACAACACAGTAAGGGGGGGGAAGACAACTAAGGGGACATTTATTTAAAGAATCCAATAGAGGGAGTTAAAGTTAGGCAATGTTCAGGAAGATTGTACATCCCACATATTCATGAGGAACAAGAGGAAAGACCTTGTGAACTAGAGAAGGAAAATCTGATTGTTTCTGCCTGTTTACCTAGACACTGGATCTTACAATATTATCAGGAAAAGCCTCATCTAATGCTATGCTTTTTGTTTCTTATGAGTACTTGAGCTTGTTTGTCACACTCTCCTACCAAAAACATTGTCAAAATTTTCAATCTCTTTATACACAATGGTAAACAAAAGACCTTATAGGGGAAACCAGTATCTTACCTACTCAAAAAAATTGATTCAACCTTAACTCAAACATGAATGACAAGTTATCGTCCTGTACAATAACCAGTACTTCCTTAAATACTGATAATATTTGCTCCAATGTCATTTTACTACATTCATCCTGAAGAGAAAATTATTTGAAATGGCGTTTTAGACAGTCCATATCAAAGTCAGGCACAGTGGTACATGCCTGTAATTTTGGTGTCTTGAGAGGCTGAGGGAGAATCATGATATTAAAGCCAGCTTCAGCAACTTAGCAAATTAGTCAAAAATTCTGTCTATATTAAAACTGGCTGAGGATGTTACTCAGTGATTAATACTTCTGGGTTCAATTGCTGGAATCAAAATTAAAAAAAAATTCCACCATGTAGCTGGGGTTGTAGCTCAGTGGTAGAGTGTCATGTCTTATGAATTAACACTCAAGATAACTCCAAGTAAACTGTACTGGATGAAATAACCACACACAGAGAGAGAAATACCTTTTTTTTGGAGGGTCCTGTGATGACTCCTCTTACCTAAGGTTGTCTGGGGAAATAAAGAAAGGAGCATGTGCTGAACACTTTTATTGGGAAGAAGCCATTCAAATGAGGGAAAGGGTAGGATTACAAAGGAACAAGTGAGTGTAACTCACCCCTGTGGGTTATGATGACACATGTAGACCTGCCTTGCTATTTGAACTGGGAGAATTCCAAAGTCACCAAGAAATGTAGTGACTGGTCAGAGCCTTGTGTGTCAGGGATGGAATGTGTGGTCACTCAGAGTGGCTTTCCACTTATTCCCCCCCTTTTTAATATAAATTAAAAAGTCAACTGGGGAATTACATTTTTCAGTCACTGGATTTTTGATCCAAGATCATCATGACCTACTATTGAAACATGAAATGAATTAGTAGCAAATATAATATTTCAAGAACATAATCAACTTGGAAGATCCAGGTTATTATTATTACTGTGTCAAACACACATCAAAAGTTTTTTTTGGGGGGGGGCTGGGGATGTGGCTCAAGCAGTAGCGCGCTCGCCTGGCATGCTTGCGGCCCGGGTTCGATCCTCAGCACCACATACCAACAAAGATGTTGTGTCCGCCGAGAACTAAAAATAAAAATATTAAAAAAATTCTCTCTCTCTCTCTCTCTCTCTCTCTCTCTCCTCTCTCTTTAAAAAAAAAAGTTTTTTTTTTTTTTTACTTTTTTCCCAATTTTATTGTAAAGCATTGCATTTGGCCATAGTAAAATGGACATTTTTATTTAGCATGCCATTTAATACTTTCCACAAGCCATAGAGCAGAGAGCTCATTCACATTATTTACCTCAGTTACTTCTAGAGCATTTTAACTTAATTCTAATCCTCCCATCAGAACAATCTGACTATGAAGAATCTTGGAAGTAATTTGAGTCAAATATTAAGAAAATTCACTTTTTGTAAGTTTTAAAAAATAACCACAAAAGCTGTAATGTAATGGCAAGAAATAGTACTTATACATAGTCACTTCAAGGATTATGAGATCAGATTCAGAGTTTGCCTAGGTCTTGTTTATTGGCATGCACCTCTTTCAAAGGCTGAACATTAATTTTAGCATATTACAGTTCTGAAATAGTAGCTGGCAATAACTAGTGGTAAAATAAGGTAAGTTGTATTCTTACAGGCTACAGGATATCCATCATCGTTTCTCTTAATTCTCACATTTAACAAATTTATTTGGTCTGTCAGTAATGTAAAAGTTCTGAAGGTATAAGTCAAACAATACAACACCCTTTTTGGTGCCATCTTGCTGAGGGTTAGGGTATTACCAATAAACCTCCAGCATCATGGCATTCCTATATAGTCATCTTTTTCAATTCTGGAAGACCAGTCTCAAATATACCCAGTATTTCTAGACAACTTATGTCATACTGGCAAGACATTTGCAAAATCTATTCACTTAGGAATGGTGTCAATTTCTATTGTATAATGATTAATACAAAAATACATTGGTGGATATATTATGAAAATAATTTGCTTGTATAAGAAAGTTCTATTTAAATAATCTTTCTATTTTGACTTTTTTTCAGATACTTAGTCTTAATTTATAAGAACCAGCATAATTGGCTGTCTTAAATTTCTTATATGTTGTCTTTTTCTCAAAAAATCCTCCTAGACATCCTGTTGTTAATAGGATCAATATATACAAATAACTGGCCATTAGAGTCAGTACAATTAATCTAGTTATGTAGGAGGGATTTCAAGTCCACTCTGCAGTGTACATTAAGAAATAAGTCCTGAGAAATAAGTCCATAGAACTTGTTCATAATTTTTACTTTCCTGACGAAACCATGAAGCTACTTTCTATAAACTCTGCATTTGGGAGATTCAATTTTCTGTGTCAGATTTTTCAGTCATTTTCACAATTACTGGGTCAAACTCTACCTTTAGAAATCTGATTAATTTACTGATTCATGTTCAGTACACTAAGACTCTCAGTATCACAATTAAGAAAATTTTTGTAATATTTGTAAGAAATACTGTTTCCTATGGGGTTCTTTTTTTCCCTATTTCCTCACTTAATAAAATTGAGAAAAGGCCTGGTGTCAGCTATAGTATCATTAGTTTAGGTTATACATAATAGTACACATATTTACCATCTGTAGTTGGTCCTGGATTTTGACAAAAGTTATTTAAATGGACCATGACAAATAAATATTTAGGTTTTACTAAATGTACAATTTATTTTGACTTTAATAGAATTATAAAAAGTAAATAATACAATAAGTTGTATATAAAAATGTGTTTTTTTAAATTAGCTCTAGATTAACTCAAATAATTATCTTAATTTGGAATGTTATTTGTGACAGAGTTTTTAACTTAGAAGCAGTGGTCTTTATTAGGGGCATGAGAAATTATTTAAAAATCTATCCAAAATAAGAAGTACATATGTTAAATAAATAAATATATAAAATATATATACAAATATATAAGAGATATATATTTACTATTTATATATTAACTAATATATATTATTTATGCATTAATACATATATAATATATATTATTAAAATAAATTAATACAATTAATAAAAATGATTTAGAAAAATTAATAATCTTTTGTCTATCAATCCATGAAAAACTGTCATTATTATTATGGAATTTAGTAAGTAGGGGGTGTTAGTATCTCAGATATCAATGGGTAAAAATAAGGCAATAGTATTGTTTTAGATAGTGATTTAATTAGAAAATTTTATGGCATTGAAATAGCAATTAACTTGAGGGATCCTTGTTAAAGCAATTTTGTTTATAAATAAACAGTTATATAAGTATGTTAAATAACTATACTTAATGTAGCAAAATTAGCTTCAATAATTATGTATAATTTGTGTCCTTACCAATTTTAAAAACATCAAGTATTCAGTATATTATATCATACTCTTAAGGTTGAGAAAATATTCACCATGTTAGATTTCTTATTGAATTAGGTATCGACTGTTGAGCTGATTTATTATTGGCTGTTTTATATTTAGGAGTAACTATTTTTAGGCTTATTTTTTTCAGTGAAAAACTTTGATAGGGTTTTGAATAAGGCCCTGTTTCAATGTTTAGAGGTCTCTAAAAATTTTTTTCTACCTTAGAAGAGTAAAATTTTTAACTAGAAAGCCTATTTTTCTTGCCATAAGATTAGCATTTTAATTCTTTTGTCTTCAAGTTTGTCTTTTTTTTTCTTTGTTTAGGCTTTATTTAATTATGGTGTATTATTGAAAATAGACTAGAATTATGTTAACCTGTGTAAATGTCTTAGAATGTCTAGGGCTAAATGGGTGGTAAACTCAAATTTTGAAAATGGGCAACTCCTTCTAAGTTAAAGGTGCTGTATTGTCTCTTTAAGTCTCTCTATGAAAGCAGTAAAATTTTTAAAGGGTAAATAAATTATTTTTTAAGCATTTTCTCTATTTAATACCAATATGTCCCAGGGAATTTACTGTTCTCCAGACTGTCAGACTTGTCCCTATTGTGTGTTACTGGGACATGGTTAAGATAAATCTTTTATAAAACTGTTTTTGAGACGACCACCTATTTTAAGGTTTAGATAAGTAATATATATTTGACATAAATTTTGAAAGATACAATATATGAGTTTGCATTTTTTGAAAGTCTCTTTTAATTTCTTTTGGTCTATATTAAGTTTGAGATGTTTCCTTCAATTTTAGTTTCCAGTAGGCAAATTTTAAAGGTCCTCTTTATTAATAGTAATTGATGCTAGTTATGAAGATGAGACATCTTTTGTTAATTTCTGTAAATTTTTTGTATATAGAATAGATGATTTATTCTAATATTATATATAATTTGACACTTTAAAAGGAACCCTCAATCTCTTTTTGAGAGAAGGTTTCAAAATATCTTTATCTCTTAGAATATTATCCTTTGAATAGGTGCCTCTTGATTGTCTTCTAGAAAATATGATTCAGGTAACTTTCAGTGTAGGAAGTAGTATATACATATTACCATATTTTTATGGATAATAGGTCCTGTCAGAGAACTTATATAATGCTAATGAATTTCCAAAAAAAAATTGTAATTTTTGTTGATTAAAACTAACATGGGACTTTAATTTGGAAAGCATCAGTCCTAATAAAATGTTCTCCCATATCTTACAATATCCAACAAACAGAGGTAATACACAAGAATCAGCAGCGACTTTGAATTAATCAAATTAGTCTTCAAGGAGAATTGTCAAAATTGTAATCTAAGTCAATCATTTACTATATTTAGGGTTTAATCAAAACATGATTTTTTATTAAAATTAACCCATCTTAAACAGTAAGAATCATTAGGCAATAAAGTCATTTCTTAAAGAAAATAAACTTAACATTTTAATAGGTCTTTATTATGTCAAAATATGTTAAAAATCTTAGCTTATATCAGCATAATAAAATCAGGGAAATAAACTGAAATATCCTTGAATTACTCAGTTTATATTTTTATAATTGGCCCAGTTATCTGTTTCTCAATTGTTTTAACTTTCTACATAATCTGCAGAGACAATGATATAGATTTTTCTAATTAGGAAAATAATTTTATTATTAAAATTTTGAATATAAAGATCTTGTTTTAATCAAAGATGATTTATTTCTTCTCTGTGGAAGTATCTTCTTTTCCCTTTAAAATTCTTACTGGTTATATTATGGAGTAATTTTTGAAAATCTTAGAATATAAACAAATTATTGTACATTGATAAAGAGAAATAAAATACAGTTAAATTTTAATTAAAATACAGTTAAAGCCCTTAGATATTTTTGTAGGAATAATTACATTTATTTTTCAACTTATAAAATTTGTTCAATGATTTAAAAATTAAAAGTCACTTGATTATCTCTTGAAAGTAAGTTTATAGTAAAATAAATTTATCTTAAATATTTCTAATTATAGAGAACATCATATATATATATATATATATATATATATATATCCTGTTGAAGAAAAATGATTAGATGAATATATATTAACTGAATAATTAGACATGAATCCAAATTATTTTCTGGATTAGCAACTATTGGTTATACAATACCTAGAATAATACCTATTGAGAATAAGTGCATAATTTATAATTGTATTAACTTTTTTTAACAACGTGTTTCTTAAGACATTTGAGTCCATTACAATTTTCTTTGGATTAGTAGTGCACTTTTTTATATTTGTGAGGTCACATAATAAGATCTTTGTGCATACATTTACTTATTTTTCTGATTATATAGTCAGTGATGAAAATAGCATTTTTTTGCTCATCACAGGGCATGGCTGGCTTTATTTTTGGTGGTGAACAAATGCTTTCTTTTAACCTTCAAAATTGAAAGTAAAATACAAAGAAACATATGTTTGATGCCTCTCATCAATAAAAAAATTATTTAGTAACAACCATATAGAGGAAAATGAAAGATCCTAAAGGAAGCTGTTGAGGGATAAAAAACAATCAAGTTGTTCAGTCTTGAGAGCAAGTCAGGCTTAGGGCTGCAATGTAGAAACCTGTGAAATTAAATTTTGCCTAAAAAATACATTTTGTTAGCATTTACAGGTGGGAATTCATAAAAATGTAGGCTCTATGTAGTTTCAGTAGCAGGTCTGTGTGAAACTGAAAGTACAGGTTAGTGACTGGAGGCAAAATCAGATGTCCTGGTTGAATGACAGGGGAAAGACCAATGGGAAGCACCCAAAAATGGGAAAGGAGGAACCAGGAAGACTAATTGGCTAGCCATGCTTCTTGCTGTTACTGTGGTAATGAAAACAGCTTGGAGTTTTCTGGGGAAAAGGCTTCAAGAGCAGGTTTCATTCCATTTGATTTGTTTGTATTTTTCTGACTAGTGTGCAATGGCTTGCTTTGTCTTAACCACCTATTCTTGCAGTGTGTGTTTTCTTGTTCTTTGTATTTTTGCTTGCAGCACATGGGCACTTTAAAGTCAGTTTTAATGGCAGATGCCAGTGTTTCTATCAGATCTTAGGGCAGTTTGCATTTGGCATCCAGGCCAGGTTGTTTAATGGTTAAAAGCATTGCTGGTTGTGGGTGTAGTTACAGACCCCATAGGAAAAGCAGCTAAACACTTTTGTCCACAGAGGCTGGGTTACAGCCATTCTGATAGGGAAGGACAAGAATGTGGTAAAAAGGTTTAATATAAATTGTTAGAAAACCTTTGTAAAACAGCAAAATGACTAAAAAATAAAAAATAAATTCCCTCTCAAGAAGTAGAAATTCTTTCTTATGAAGTCTCATCATAAATAATCATAATCATAATCTTAATCATAATTCTTTTTTCTCTTACACTTTCCAAGCATGGATTTCTTACATATAAAACCCTAAAATCTTTGCCTATTGTTTTTTAAATGTAAAAATTCACAAAAACAATCCAAAAAGTCCATAAAAGCGATTTTCTCATGGGAGAGGACTGAACTTAACAACATATTCTATTAATAATATTAATAATACTTTAAATTTTTTAAGGTCTCTAACATTGCAAATTTTTTTTATCTTTCTTTTTTTTTAAAGAGAGAGTGAGAGAGGGGGGAGAGAGAGAGAGAGAGAGAGAGAGAGAGAGAGAGAGAGAGAGAGAATGAGAGAATTTTTAATATTTATGTTTTAGTTCTCGGCGGACACAACATCTTTGTTTGTATGTGGTGCTGAGGATCGAACCCGGGCCCCACGCATGCCAGGCGAGTGCGCTACCGCTTGAGTCACATCACCAGCCCCTTTTTTATCTTTCTAAAGATAAAATATTCCCAGATATTTTTTAAAAAGTTTAACATCACAGATTTTTCTTCTAATTTACTTACTTTCCACAATATTGTACAAAATACTCTGAAACCTTAAGCGCACTTAACTTATGAAGATATTCCAAATTCATTAAATTTCTAGAATGTACCCTGGAGACCCAGTATGGGCCACCAATTGTCAGGTCTAAGGACTAAATGCTCAAGGTGACTCTAGGTGAACTGGGCTGCATGAAATAACCACACAGAGACAGAGAAATACATTTTTCTTTGCATCCTGTGATGGCTTCTCTGACCTATGGGGGTCCATGGATAGAGAGAGGAGTATGTGCTTAATCCTTTTATTGGGAAGAAGCCATTCAAATGAGGGAATGGGTAGGGTTACAAAGGAATAGGTGAGTGTACCTCAATGCGCTTGGTTATGACTACACCTGAACACCAGCCTTGCTATCAGAGCTGGGAGAATGTCCAAGTCAATAAGAAATGTATTGACTGGTCAAAGCCTTGTGCTTCAGTAATTGAAGGTGTGGTCATTAAGAGAATTTCTTCAGAGTAGAATGCTTGTTTCACATGTGTGGGGCACTAGGTTCAATCCTCAGCACCACATAAACAAAATTTAAAAAAAGGTAGTGCATCCATTTACAAATAAAAATATTTTAAAAATAATTTTCTTCTAGCTACCTAATAAGATTTGATGGGTATTCAGCAGGATAATTTCTGTAAGTAAAAGTGCTGGAACACATTGTCTAGTTTCAGCCCTGGTGGAGAGACCCTGAGATCCAAGGGCCTGGGTGCACGGATCTCTACTGCTGAGATGTTCACGGAATACTGTTGAAATAACCTTATTAAGACCTTCAACCACAACACCCACAGCTAAGAGTCAATCCCTGTAAACATTTTAACCTTTACTTCTCTTCCAGAGATTAAAGTGATACCTAATCTCTTGTTTAAAAACTAAAGGGGGCTGGATTTGTGACTCAGTGGAAGAGTGTTCTCATAGTATGCATGAGGCACTGGATTTGATCCTCAGCACCACATAAAATTAAAAAAAAAATACAACCACCTCAAACTAAAAACAATTTTTTTCTTTTTATTATTTTTTTAATTGGTTATTCAAAACATTACAAAGCTCTTGACATATCATATTTCATACATTAGATTCAAGTGGGTTATGAACTCCCCTTTTTACCCCGTATACAGATTGCAGAATCACATCGGTTACACATCCACATTTTTACATAATGCCATATTAGTAACTGCTGTATTCTGCAACCTTTCCTATCCTCTACTATCCCCCGTCCCCTCCCCTCCCATCTTCTCTCTCTACCCCATCTACTGTAATTCATTTCTCTCCTTGTTTTTTCCCATTCCCCTCACAACCTCTTATACATAATTTTGTATAACAATGAGGATCTCCTTCCATTTCCATGCAATTTCCCTTTTCTCTCCCTTTCCCTCCCACCTCATGTCTCTGTTTAATGTTAATCTTTTCCTCCTGCTCTTCCTCCCTGCTCTGTTCTTCGTTGTTCTCATTATATCAAAGAAGACATTTGGCATTTTTTTTTTAGGAATTGTCTAGCTTCACTTAGCATAATCTGCTCTAATGCCATCCATTTCCCTTCAAATTCCATGATTTTGTCATTTTTTAGTGCTGAGTAATACTCCATTGTGTATAAATGCCACATTTTTTGTCCATTCATCTATTGAAGGGCAGCTGGGTTGGTTCCACAGTATAGCTATTGTGAATTGTGCTGCTATGAACATCAATGTGGCAGTATCCCTGTAGTATGCTTTTTTAAGGTCTTCAGGGAATAGTCTGAGTAGGGCAATAGCTGGGTCAAATGGTGGTTCCATTCCCAGCTTTCTGAGGAATCTCCATACTGCTTTCGAAATTGGCTGCACCAATTTATACTCCCACCAGCAATGTAGAAGAATACCCTTTTCCCCACATCCTCACCAACACTTGTTGTTGTTTGACTTCATAATGGCTGCCAATCTTACTGGAGTGAGATGGTATCTTAGGGTGGTTTTGATTTGCATTTTTCTGACTGCTAGATGTGGTGAGCATTTTTTCATATACTTGTTGATTGATTGTATGTCCTCCTCTGAGAAGTGTCTGTTCAGGGCCTTGACCCATTTGTTGATTGGGTTATTTGTTATCTTATTGTTTAATTTTTTGAGTTCTTTGTATACTCTGGATATTAGGGCTCTATCTGAAGTGTGAGGAGTAAAAATTTCTTCTCAGGATATAGGCTCCCTATTTACCTCTCTTATTGTTTCTCTTGCTGAGAAAAAAACTTTTTAGTTTAAGTAAGACCCATTTGTTGATTCTTGTTATTGACTCTTGTGCTATGGGTATTCTATTAATTTGGAGCCCGACCCCACAATATGTAGATCGGAGCTTCAGGTATGACAAGGAAATAAAAATCTTTCATGATAAAAAAAGTTAAAAGAATTTTCAGCCAGAAAACCAGCATTGCAAAGCATCTTGAGCAAAACACTACATGAGGAAGAAATGAAAAACAACAAAACCAACAGTGGGAAATACCTCAGTAAAGACAGAGGGTGGGGGGAAAGCTAATCATGGAGAAACACTAAATTAAAAAAGAAAAGATAAATAATCAAACATGGCTGGAAGTACAAACCATATATCAATAGTAACTCTAAACGTTAATGGTTTAAACTCTCCAATAAAGGGACATAGGCTGATCACATGGATTAAAGAAACAAATCCAATAATATGCTGCCTCCAGGAGACACATCTGATTGAAAAAGATATACACAGGCTGAAGGTAAAAGATTGGGAAAAAATATATACCACACACACACTCCTCGTAAGCAAGCAGGGGTGGCCATCCTCATATCAAATAAAATCGACTTCAAGACTAAGTTAATCAAAAGGGATAAGGAAGGACATTATATACTGCTAAAAGGAACCATTCACCAACAAGACAGAACAATTATCATTATTTATGCACCAAATAATGGTGCTGCAATGTTCATAAAACAAACTCTCTTCAAGTTCAAGAATCAAATAGACCACAACACAATAATTATGGGTGACTTCAACACACCTCTCTCACCACTGGACAGATCCTCCAAACAAGAGTTGAATAAAGAAACTATAGAACTCAATAACACAATCAATAACCTAGACTTAACTGACATATATAGAATATATCAACCATCATCAAGTGGATACACGTTTTTCTCAGTAGCACATGGATCCTTCTCAAAAATAGACCATATATTATGCCACAGGGCAACCCTCAGTAAATATAAAGGGGTGGAGCTAATACTACGCATTTTATCTAATCATAATGGAATGAAACTGGAAATCAACGATAAAAGAAGGAAGGAAAAATCATACATCTCATGGAAAATGAACAATATGTTACTGAATGATCAATGGGTTACAGAAGACATATAGGAGGAAATAAAAAAATTCTTAGAGATAAATGAAAATACAGACACAACATATCAGAATCTATGGGATACAATGAAAGCAGTTTTAAGAGGGAAATTCATTGCCTGGAGGTCATTCCTCACACACACACACACACACACACACACACACAAAAAAAAAAAAAAAAAAACAACAACAAATAAATGAGCTCACACTTCATCTCAAAGCCCTAGAAAAGGAAGAGCAAAACAACAGCAAATATCAGAAAGCAAGCAATAATTAAGATCAGAGCGGAAATCAATGAAATTGAAACAAAATAAACTATTGAAAAAATTGACAAAACTAAAAGTTGGTTCTTCGAAAAAATAAATAAGATCGACAGACCCTTAGCCATGCTAATGAAGAGAAAAAGAGAGAGAACTCAAATTACTAACATACGGGATGAAAAAGGCAATATCACAACAGATGCTACAGAAATACAGAAGATAATTGGGAATTATTTTGAAAACCTATATTCCAATAAAATAGAAGATAGTGAAGACATTGATAAATTTCTTAAGTCATATGATTTGCGCAGACTGAGTCAGGAGGATACACACAATTTGAACTGACCAATATCAATGGATGAAATAGAAGAAGCAATCAAAAGACTGCCAACCCAGAAAAGCCCAGGACTGGATGGTATACGGTGGAGTTTTACAAAGCCTTTAAAGAAGAATTAATACCAATACTTTTCAAATTATTTCAGGAAATAGAAAAAGAGGGAGCTCTTCCAAATTCATTTTATGAGGCCAACATCACCCTGATTCCGAAACCAGACAAAGACACCTCAAAGAAAGAAAACTACAGACCAATATCTCTAATGAACCTAGATGCAAAAATCCTCAATAAAATTCTGGTGAATCAGTTACAAAAACCCATCAAAAAATTGTACACCATGATCAAGTAGGATTCATCCCTGGGATGCAAGGATGTTTCAATATACAGAAATCAATAAATGTTATTCACCACATCAATAGACTTAAAGATAAGAACCATATGATCATCTCGATAGATGCAGAAAAAGCATTCGACACAGTACAGCATCCCTTTATGTTCAAAACATTAGAAATACTAGGGATAACAGGAACTTACCTCAACATTGTAAGAGCTATCTATGCAAAGCCTCAGGCTAGCATCATTTTGAATGGATAAAAATTGAAGGCATTCCCTCTAAAATCTGGAACAAGACAGGGATGCACTCTATCACCACTTCTATTCAACATAGTTCTTGAAACACTGGCCAGAGCAATTAAAATTAAAATATTTAAAAAAAATAAAAAATCTCTAAAGGCCATGTTACTGCACTGTAACCATGATTGGATGGATCATGGTTTTCTTAAATAAAGTTTCTGGATCATGATGTTCAGATCCCCACATTTGCCCCATAAGACCACTAGATGGAGAGCGTTTTTGTTTTGTTTTGTTTTGTTTGCCAGTGGAGGTGCTCTACAGGTGGCTGGGGCCTTCTCTTGGTTGGTCCCATCAGAGTTCCTGAAGTGTTGCTATGCTGAGGCAGGTTTTACTGCAGATTCCAGGAAGTGATATGAAGCCAGGGTACTTTGGCTATAGTACTGTAGCAGGAAATTTATTTAAAATGTTGAAGGTCCTCCTCCTCATACTGGACAGGCTGATTATTTGCCCACAGCCTGAAGTCCTGATAGTGGCAGAGGTATGGTCATAGGCCCTAATAATACCAATCTGAAAGAGAAAAGTAGAGACAATATTTTCTTCTCCTGAAAGGTATACTCTGTGTTATGAACACCCAGAACATATGGACTGCCTTTTTTTTTTGATGATTTAAAGTGTTTATAAGGAAGGTAACTGAGAAGGTGGGAAGATATCTCGAATTTGAATCCAAGCCTAGCTCTACTCCACACTATTATGGACATTATCTGCTAATGTACCTGTTCTGCAACCATGTTTACAACAATGCTGGAAGAGACTGTATGCAGCAGGAACCATGCCTGTACAATTCCCACATTCCAGGTGCAGAGCCCTTCCTTTCCTCCCACCTGTGGAAGCCTTTTGTGTTCCCCAGCACTAAGATGCGGAAGGCCTAACAGAAAGCAGGGGCTTTGGTGCCTCCCTATGACCAATTCCAAGTGGTACAGGTTACAGATGCAGTTGTTCTGGCCCTTTTGAGGAGCTTTATAGATTTGCCATTGTCGTAAGAGTGCTTAGGGTTTGTTTTAATCATATATAGGAGATGCACATGAACACATGCACTGTCACAGAGAGCTACAGCTTTCTATAAGCAGTAGTTAAGAGCCATTTGGGGAAGCTCCATGGTTGGTCAGGAGATGAGGGTGTTGGAGGTGATGGAGAACATGGAAAAGAGACTTTTTTCTATGCAAACAGGAAGAAAAGATGATACAGCATAAGTGGATTTAGGGTTATTATGTTATTATATTTTCAGTGAGCTTTAGGGGCCATGAGCCATCTCTGTTATGCTGCTAACTAGACATGCCATGATTAGATCACACAAAGACTCACTTTGGGTGCTGGGAGCAAAATAGGAAGGATATTGGTAGTATGAAAATTATATTAGCTAATTTTCAAATGAACAACGTGGGAAAATGGCTGACTATCTCTAAAAATTAGCTCTCTCCAGAAGGTCATGACTGGGTGAAGTGGTTCATGCCTGGGTGAGGTGTTCCATGCCTATAAATCAAGTGATTCAAGGGACTGAAGCTGATGGGTTGTAAGTTCAAGGTCAGCCTGAACAATTTAGTGAGATCCTGGCTCACAGTAAAATTTAAAAAACACATCTAGGGATCTTCTTCAGGTATAGTAGAACAGCTATAAAATGCTCTTGAGTTAAATCCACAGTAACTTCCTCTGCCCCCAAAATACACCCACCCACCCCAACCCCCACACACATACACAATCTAAGAATTTATCCCCTTTATGGTAAACAAAGCCCCATTGTCAAAGAAGAAAGTCCCAACTGTAAAAGGCCTTGGTAACAAAAGTACTTGATATTTCCAGGAAAAAAAAAATGACTGTAGGTTCTTCTAGAGGCTTGCTCTCTGCTCCCTCGGGCAAGGAACTGTGATCATTTTTTTTTTTTTTTTTTTTTTTGCTTAATGGGCCCTATGCAGCCTTGTGAGTGACTGCAGAGCAGCCGGACTCTTGTTTTAATAGAATGTCTTCCAGTGAGCCATAAATCTTGATGCCTTTCAACAATCTCTCCTCTGTCCTTTTTTCCTCAATTTGTCACCAGGTGATACCTGCCTGGGGCAAACTCAGGATGTATGGGACAAGTACTGACTACTCAGATACAGAGAAGATGGCAGTGGCAAGGCTTTGAATCTCACTGTAGCTTTGTTTCTCTCGGATGGCATCTTGGAAGGGGAAAGTGAAACACTGCACAAAAAATTCTGGAATGTGCAGGATCAGAAGTCACAGATTTTTCTTGTAGATGGCAAGATAATGTCCCAGGTCACCCGCTCCAGCATGGGGTTGCAGATTCAGATGGTCTGAATATTAATTTGTGTGTGTGTGTGTGTGTGTGTGTGTGAGAGAGAGTGTGTGTGCGCACGCTCATGCACGCGCAAACAAGAGAATGCAGGTGAAGTCCTCAATGACTCACTATTCATTCTTGGAAAAGAAGATGTGGAAAGACTGCTTATTCAATGGGGTTTCTGCTAAGGAAGAATCTTGCCTGTTGTTCAAGTAGGGGCATCTGGCTTGATACTGACAACTGACCCAGGACTGGTAAGTTTTGGAAGGTTGGTAGAACTCTTTGACAGAGTTAGTAGCAAAACAATCAGGCCCAAATTAATAATTCTCCTTCCTGCAGGCTTTATGTTTCTTCTGATAATACGCTGTGTGTCTCCTTCTGCTCATTCTTTTGTTTCTTTCTTCCCTTCCTCACTACTGGGAGACAATCATTGTGCTTAAAGCACTGGGAAAAAAAAATAAACTAGAGAAATACCAGTTCTTTTTTCAGCATGTATGATCTACCCTGAGCCTCAGCATGGTAATACTTAGAGACCAAAGCTTGTTTTTGGTAAGGGGCTTGCCCATCATGATGATGTTTAGTAATCCTATTCCCTACTTGAAAATAAAAAATGCCTCTAGAATGCCCAATGTCCACTTGGTGTAACCATTGTCATGGCAAGAACTACTTAGCAGTGAGGCACAAAAACTAAGTTCTTCCTAAGTTGCTTAGATTCATGTGAAATTGCTGAGGCTGGTTTTGAAACTGTGATTCTCCTTCCTTGAACTCCCCTGCTGCTTGGATGAAAAGTGTGTACCAGTGTGCGCAGCCTTCCAGAATCCTGAGAGGACCTGAAGTACTGCAGTGGAAGAGATTTTCTCATACTTTATTAACTGTTAAAAACATCATTTACTTGGAAGAAGCAATTTGAAGAGCCGAGGATGGGTCCAGGGAAAGATGTAACTTTCTGAGCTTTCACTGTGTGGCTTCGGACAGACCTTTTTCTGAGTGACAAATTGTATCCTTGTAAGTGTTACTGGAAGGATGGACTCACTAGTTCAAATGCTTTTCATTGACTCCATTTTTTAACCAATCTTATTTTTTTTCAACTGTAACAAAATTATTGATTTAAAAAATTTGCAGGGCTGTGGTTTTCTATTAAGAGAAAAAAGAGCAACTATGTTTCATCAGGTACTGTCTCAGTGTTATCTAAAACAGATGTCATATATATGCAAGCAGAGCCACACTTTGCTACAAAGACACATAGTGCTTTTCCTGGTTTGTCTAGTAAAAGCTATAGAATGTCTAGGGGTGGGAAAATGTAGTGTGCTTCTTTCTCATTTTTGCAGACTCTCTGGAGGCTTAGGGGCTCAAAGTCATGAAGGAGGCTCAGGATCCTCAGTGGTCATGGACAGGCCTCTTGATGTTTATTTAGTGTGAGCATTCATACCCACTACATGTGTGGATTTAACCACAACATATGTTACATTTTACTGTTCAATATCTTTGTTTCTCAGCCACCTGGTTTCAAATTTGTGAACTCTGCATTTGATGTAGAAAGCTAAGATGTTTCATGCAGGACATTTCAAAAGCCAGAATCTGATGCCTGAAGTGTGACAAAACCATCTTTTTAGGGACATGAAATCCTGAGTAAAATTTTTTAACTAACTACAAAGCAAAAGACATTGATTTCTGGGTGCAGGGATGCATGCCTTGTATCCAAGCAGTGCATGAGCCTGAAGCAGGATAATCACAAGTTCAAATCCAGTCTTAGTAGTAAAAGTGAGACCCTAAGCAACTCAGTGAAATTGTGTCTCTAAATAAATACAAAAGAGGGTTGGGATGTGGCTTAGTGGTTGAATGCCCCTGAATTCAATCCTCGGTATACAACCAAAACAAAATTAAATAAATAAAATAAGACATCGACATAGGACCATGCTGTCCAGCTGAGATTATGGGGAATATATTGATGTGACCATAGACTTCAGGCATAAGATAATTTTATTAATGTGTTGGTTTGGTACAAATATGCCTTTAAGTCCAGATATAGCTTTTGAAAAAAAAAGATGATTTGAATTTAATCAATACAGAGAAACTGAGGAAAGGACAATTAAACCTGGAGATGTCCACAGAAGGAAAGAAGGTAAAGCATCCAATCATGCTTCCTGCCCACTTCCATGGGCTAATGAGTAATGGCCATTTGGGCAAGGGTTGGAATTTCATGGAGTCAGTGCTGCAGAGCTATCTCTGGGCAATTGTAATTGTTCTTCCCAGTATGAAGTTTCTGGTGACCAATGAGGTTTGATCTTACAGGAAATGACTTTTAAGTCTATGCATTTGTGAGAATTGTTGCAAGTATGAATGATCTGTTTCTTGTTAACACTTGAAGCATACTTAAAATATGCCACATTCTTAACACTTACATGGCTCTTATCCAGTATGAATATTTGGTGAACAATAATACTTTTCCTAATAGAATAGCTTTGCCACATTCTTTGCATTTGTATAGTTTCTCCCCAGCATGAATTTTCTGGTGTTGAGAAATGTGTGATCTTTGATAAAGAGCTTTGCCACATTCTTTAAACTTGTATGGCCTTTTCCTAGTATTAATTCTCTTGTGTCAAATAAGTTATATTTGATTAGGCTTTGCCACATTCTCCAAATTTGTATGGCTTTTCTCCCATAAGAAGTCTCTGGTGTTGACTAAGGAGTGACCTTCAATTAGAAGCTTTGCTACATTATAAATATTTGTATGGTTTCTCCCTAGTATCAATTCTCTGGTATTGAGTAAGGCATGATTTTTTATTCAAAGCTTTGCCACATTCTTTACATTTGTATGCCATTTCTCCACTATGAAGCCTCCGGTGTCGAGTAAGGTGTGATTTTTTTGATTAAAAGCTTTGCCACATTCTTTATATTTCTATGGATTTTCTCCAGTATGAATTCTCTGGTGTTGATTAAAGCATGATTTTTTATTAAAAACTTTGCCACTTTTCTTCATATTTGTATGGCATTTCTCCAGTATGAACTCTCTGGTGTCGAGTAAGTTGTGACTTTCGATTAAAAGCTTTGCCACATTCTTTACATTTGTATGGCTTTTCTCCAGTATGAATTCTCTGGTGTTCAGTCAGGTGTGATTTTTTATTAAAAGCTTTGTCACATTCTTTACATTTGTATGGCTTTTCTCCAGTATGAATTCTCTGGTGTTGAGTAAGGCAAGATTTTCGATTAAAAGCTTTGTCACATTCTTTACATTTGTATGGCTTCTCTCCTGTATGAAGTCTCTGGTGTTGAGTAAGGCATGATTTTGTATTAAAAGCTTTGCCACATTCTTTACATTTGTATGGCTTTTCTCCTGTATGAAGTCTCTGGTGTTGAGGAAGGTATGATTTTGTATTAAAAGCTTTGCCACATTCATTGCATTTGTATGGCTTTTCTCCAGTATGAATTTTCTGGTGTCTTGTAAGTGGTGATTTTTGATTAAAAGCTTTGCCACATTCTTTACATTTGTTTGGCTTTTCTCCAGTATAAAGTCTCTGGTGTCCAGTAAGGTGTGATCTTTGATAAAAAGCTTTGCCACATTCTTCACATTTGTATAGCTTTTCTCCTGTATGAAGTCTCTGGTGTTCAGTAAGGTGTGATTTTTGATTAAAAGTGTTGCCACATTCTTTACATTTTCTCCAGTATGAAGTCTCTGGTGTTCAGTCAGGTGTGATTTTCAATTAAAAGCTTTTTCACGTGCTTTACATTTATATGGCTTTTCTCCAGTATGAATTTTCTGGTGTCTAGTAAGTTGTGATGTTTGATTAAAAGCTTTGCCACATTCTTCACATTTGTATGGCATTTCTCCAGTATGAAGTCTCTGGTGTTGAGTAAGTTTTGATTTTTGATTAAAAGCTTTGCCACATTCTTTACATTTGTATGGCTTTTCTCCAGTATGAAGTCTCTGATGTTCAGTAAGGTGTGATTTTTTATTAAAAGGTTTGCCACATTCTTTACATTTGTATGGCTTTTCTCCAGTATGAAGTCTCTGGTGTTCAGTCAGGTGTGATTTTCGATTAAAAGCTTTGCCACATTCTTTACATTTGTATGGCTTTTCTCCAGTATGAATTTTCTGGTGTTGAATAAGGCATGATTTTGTATTAAAAGCTTTGCCACATTCTTTGCATTTGTATGGCTTTTCTCCAGTATGAATTTTCTGGTGTCTAGTAAGTTGTGATTTTTGATTAAAAGCTTTGCCACATTCTTCACATTTGTACGGCATTTCTCCAGTATGAAGTCTCTGGTGTTGAGTAAGTTTTGATTTTTGATTAACAGCTTTGCCACATTCTTTACATTTGTATGACTTTTCTCCAGTATAAAGTCTCTGGTGTCCAGTAAGGTGTGATTTTTGATTAAAAGCTTTGCCACATTCTTTACCTTTGTATGGCATTTCTCCAGTATGAAGTCTCTGGTGTTGAGTAAGTTTTGATTTTTGATTAAAAGCTTTGCCACATTCTTTACATTTGTATGGCATTTCTCCAGTATGAATTCTCTGGTGTTGACTAAGGCAAGATTTTTTAGTAAAAGCTTTGCCACATTCTTTACATTTGTATGGCTTTTCTCCAGTATGAAGTCTCTGATGTTCAGTAAGGTGTGATTTTTTATTAAAAGGTTTGCCACATTCTTTACATTTGTATGGCTTTTCTCCAGTATGAAGTCTCTGGTGTTCAGTCAGGTGTGATTTTCGATTAAAAGCTTTTTCACATTCTTTACATTTGTATGGCTTTTCTCCAGTATGAATTTTCTGGTGTTGAATAAGGCGTGATTTTGTATTAAAAGCTTTGCCACATTCTTTGCATTTGTATGGCTTTTCTCCAGTATGAATTTTCTGGTGTCTAGTAAGTTGTGATTTTTGATTAAAAGCTTTGCCACATTCTTTACATTTGTATGACTTTTCTCCAGTATAAAGTCTCTGGTGTCCAGTAAGGTGTGATTTTTGATTAAAAGCTTTGCCACATTCTTCACATTTGTATGGCATTTCTCCAGTATGAAGTCTCTGGTGTTGAGTAAGTTTTGATTTTTGATTAAAAGCTTTGCCACATTCTTTACATTTGTATGGCTTTTCTCCAGTATGAATTCTCTGGTGTTGATTTAGGCAAGATTTTTTATTAAAAGCTTTGCCACATTCTTTACATTTGTATGGCTTTTTTCCAACATGAAGTCTTTGGTGTTCAGTAAGGTGTGATTTTCGATTAAAAGCCTTGCCACATTCTTTACATTTGTTTGGCTTTTCTCCCGTATGAAGTCTCTGGTGTCCAGTAAGGTGTGAACTTTGATAAAAAGCTTTGCCACGTTCTTCACATTTGTATAGGTTTTCTCCTGTATCAAGTTTATGGTGTTCAGTAAGGTGTGATTTTTGATTAAAAGAATTGACACTTTTTTTACATTTACAGATTTTCTCTCCAGTATGATTACTGTAGTGTTTAAAGAGGTTTGACCAACACTTAAAGACATTTTCACATTTCGTCAATTTGTAAGGTTTATCTCCATTGTAAAACCTATTGTTTTTAGTAACAAATAGAATTTGAGTAAAATATTTTTTACATTCTTTACTTATGGAGGATTTATCACTGCTCTGATAAAGAATTGAGGAATTTTTAAATGATTTTACATATTTTTTTAACTTGTAGAGCTTCCCACCAATATTAATTTTCTGGAGTTCAGGAATTCTTGTAGTTTTTTTAAAAATGCTTTCACATACCTTATATCTGTAATTTGTCTCTTGATTATAAAAGCTTGAATAAATAAATTTTGGGTATGGATTTAAAAATTTTAAACTTTTCTCATTGTAAAGCTCTTTTAAACCATGATATGGGTGATTTCTAGGATTAAAAAAAAAAAAGAAAATTTTAATTACTTTCACAGAATTTACATTGTTTTACACCAAATCTATTATATTGCTAATTACCTAGGGTAGAGACTGTCTACAGGTCCTAAAAGATTTATCATAAATATAGGTCTCTCTGAGTATCTACGTCTACTTTTAAATTAAGCAATATTAGGTAAGTACAAAAACTCTCACATTCATTATAATTCCATGCATTGCCACAAGGAGAAACTGTTCATTTCATCATTTTTGTAAAGTAACAGTCAGACAAACTAATAAAACTCAGAAATTTTTTTCTTCTTCTTCTTCTCCTTCTTCTTCTTCTATCCTGTCTAAAGAAATATTTGTGGATATTTACTCAATTGTGCATTTTAAATTATTCCAGTGACTAAAAAGCATGAAATAGACTCCATAGCAAATTTTTCATTTTTTAGAGGAAGGGTATAATTACAAAATGCTGTGCAAATATATTTAAAAGCACACAGAGGTCCTCAAATGGTACTGCCATATGTGTTGTTGTCTCTCTCCAGCTTAGCCAATGCCCCACATCCCTAGAGTTCCACCTTGCCTCCAACACACTATTGTCTAGTTTTAATTTGCTGGGAATCCTGCAGGCACTGGGACATAATCATGGCCCTGATGTGCCAGAGCAGTCTTCATTAAGCCAATGAGCAAACTCCATGTGAGCTGAGCTGCTCAACTTTCCAACAAAAATATCTATCACTGAGGGTGTTTTTAAAATTCTTTCTATGTAACTAGCTTACTGAAATAAATTAGAGAATACTTTTGATTTGTTGAAAACATATTCCTTGAGATGCACAGATGAGTAGTGCTAGGGCCTCAGAAAAATCTAATGGCAACAGGATTTACTTCACTAGGGACATGTATAGGATCCAGGAAGTCTCTGTTTCTCACACTTGGAAAGTTTTTTCCATTCCACCAAAAACCACAAAATCCAAAGATCTTTTGGGATATTCACTTGGAGTCTTGTCAAAATCCCTGTTAATATGAAAGATGAAGCAGTGCATGTTAGATGGAGCTGCTGAAAGATATCTATAAACTGCATGAATTTTTTTTTAAAAAGCATGGAAGCCTTTAGGGGAAAAAAATCTGGTATCTGAGAACTCACAGTTGAAATCCAGCTGGTTTAAGACTATCCAGTACATGTTACATACTACCTAGTTTTGTCTAAATTCAGCATGGCACTGGAAATGGTATCATCCATTGGAGCCACATAGCATCACAGAGATGGTGAGACATGTCAGAATGCGAATCAACCTGTCTCAAGAAATACTCTTCCTTTTGAAATCTTATTCCTACTTTGATGCACACTCCCTTAAATAAAGAACTGGAAAAATTATCTAGAAATTATTTTTCAGAACTTATGTGGTCTAGGGAATCTATAAGATGTTTTACCTCTTTTAGTAAGTTCTTGCCTGGTCTTATATTCCTTTACTAATTATTTCAGATATATATATTTTTCAGATGGCTCATCACCTTCTAAAGAAGAAATTACTCAGGTGGGATGCTTGATGTCCCATGACATGGAGTTATTATGCTAACTTATGAGCCATAAATACATTGGTAACTACACAAAGACTGCTTCAAGTTGAATTAAAATTATAAATAATTATTTACAAGCACCTTTGACTTAAATCAAGTTTCATGGAGAAGGGTCTACAAAAGTGGGCTTCTGCAATGATAGACAGAATCATGAAATGACAAAGATATTATAGATCTTTTTTTTTTTTCTTACAGAGGAGAAGTTTCATAGTAAGCCATTTCTCATTCAAAGGTGGTCTTACCTCACCACTGTGGCTGCTTTACTTTTCTCAAAGAGTTTTACAATTATTAGCTTATGCCCTTCATTGTTCTTCATTTGCCCCACACCATCCCTACTACTTCTGTCCCAGGCATGTTTTCTACCTCTTAGCACGAGCCCAGAAAAGTGTCAGAAGCCTTCCACAATTCTCACAAGACCCTCATGTCTGCTTTTGGGGTGTGATGCATTCCTGCAAGCCATTTGGGCTGTGGGTTTTCTGGGAGACTGCTAGAAGTTCCTGAAACTTTCCTATGTTTCGATTTTCATACATGATAGATGAGCTGTATGCTCATCTATGATGTGTTTTAGAAAGATTTAACTGCTTATCTTCTTCTCTTTTGCTTAATTTCTATTGCATTTAAATGCAATACCTACCAAACTTTCCCTGTAAGCACATTTAATTACTGAATTGTTCTTTTCAACAGAAATGTCTTAGTAAGACTTGTTTCAGCATTTCCTTAACCAGCATGTATTTCTTTTAAGTAGAAATACTATGCATGTGTTTAAATTAGACAATCTGTCTATACTGTGTAGAAAATCTTTTTATTACTTTATTAAAAAGAGATTAGAATGCTGCAACTTTAAAATAATGATCTGTATACTTTTCTCTATCCTGCGCTTATGTAGAGATTATTAAAAGTTTTTAAAACATAACTGACTATAAGCATTTTATAACTTTTTGAGTTTTTTTTTTTAATTAAAATGCCTATTTCTATTCTAATCCTATTTCTAAAGCTGAGCAAACTGGTTGAGTCTTTATTTTTCTAAAGGTATTTTTAAGATACAGCTTCATAATGCCCTGTAAACATTGTGTAAATGTAATTTGATACATGTTTTTAAAATTTAAAATATTGTGTATTGCAAGTGGTTTTACAAAAAATACTGAGTAGTAAAAATTTTACAATTACAATAATGTAATTTAAAGTTTTAACCAAAGAAAACTGAATGGCACTAGTTGAGCAGTCAGTCTTCTGAGATGTTTGTAATAAAATAACCTGATGAACTTGTAATTTTCTGAATAAATAATTTTCATGTTTTTTTTTCCATTCATTAAGACAAATTTTATGAACTTCCCTCTCTTTAAATTTCAATTTCTTGTTTAAAACCAAGTATTAACTGTCCTGCTTTCCATACCTTTGCTTTTTCAAGTTTTGCAAAAAATATTGTATTTCTTGCTCTCCTGAAAATTCTTGGTTTTGATTAGAAGACATACCTAAAAAATAATAGGAAGTTATTTCACTTACTATGGCGAATGACTCTGCAATTATATAAAACTTTATCAAAGTGAGGGGGAATAACCACAGAACAGTATGATTCAAGGATATTATTACTCAAGAAATATATAGAATTTACTACAACATGATGACAAAAGCCTTGAGAACTTTGAAAATTATCTTAAGAAATTATAGCACCACAGATGAGGACAAAATGCAAACTGACTAATATTACTATAACAATGTCAAATCATAGCCCTTCACTTCAACATATTCAGACTCCACCTGTGACTCAAATATTTCAGGAAATGAATATCTCTTATTTGTTTATTTATATTTTATCTTTGGGGGGATTATTTCATAAGAGAACACAGGGGTATTCTATCACCAAACTAGATCCACAGGCATTTCTATATTTCTATATCTATTTCTATATCTATATACTTTTTTTAAAGACAGTTTATCAAAAAGATGCTGAAATTTATTTTAAACTGGCATTCCACTGTCTCAGCTTTCCAGTTATATAGAATTAAATTTATATATCATTGCACATCACCTTTTTTGTTTACTTTGTAACTTCCAAATATTTTCCAAAATGACTATAATGATCTAGTTGAACAGATTTTAAATAGAAATCCCAATGAAAATAATAGCTCACACAATAAAAAGTATAATCAACTCAAGCAAACAAACAATGTAATACTAGTAATTGAGATTTCAAAAATTGATGTTGTTAATTATCTAACTAATGCCAGAAAACCACCTGAAATATTTAATAAAGTAAATATCAATGTAGAAAATTTAAAAAAATAGAAAAAATAGCAACAGAAAAGTTAGAAATTATATACTAAAAATAGTTTTTTAAAAACAATATCTCAGGCTGGGGACACAGCTCACATGTTTGAATTCTTGCCTCACATGCAAAAGGATGGGCTTAGTCCCCAGTAGCGCGCGCACACACACACACACACACACACACACTCACGCACACAGTCTCATAAATTAGAAATTTGAGCAAGAAAATATATCAAAGGCTAGAATTAATTAAAATACACAGGTACTGCTGGAAGATGTGGTACATGACTGTAATCCCAGTATCTGGGGAGACTCATGCAGGAGCACCATGAGTTCAAAGACAGACTCAGCAATGGTGAGGCACTAAGCACCTCAGTGAGATCATATGTACTTTCCTATAATTTCAAAGTAATGATAAAATAAATATTGAAGGTAATAAAATATAATAATCACCATAAAATCTATGAAATACAAATTAAGGCAGTTTTTTCATAGTAGAAAAAAATTATAAAAAATCAACAAAATTTGAAATCTACAGAAGTAAGTTCTTTCTCATCAGGAATTTAAGTAGAAATAAACTAATTTGAAAAAAAAATGATCAGAAAACAATGTGATTAACAAGATTAAACCTAAAAATATATTAACTATGTCAGATGCAAATCTACAGAATGTTTGCTTAAGATATAAGGTCACAAAAAGACTAAAAACAAAGATATAACAAATATTACATTCAAAATTGCAAAGGTGATAATAATTATATAAATGAGAGATAAAATAGAATATCATATAAAGATAAATATGACTAATCCTGGAATACAATCATAGTAGAAATATTTGTAACTTCAATCATATTTTTTATATATAGAAAGAAATCACAGAAAAAAATTCAACAGCATAAAAAGCAACACAGTAATAGTAGGATACATCAATCCCCAGTTGATGCAAATTAAAAATATATATATATCATTGCATTAGTACCCAGAAAATGAAAAAAACTTCAAAAAGCATTAAAAATTAATTAGGTTTACAGAGGCAATCTTCTTTATAGTGTATGGAATATTGTTCCAAAGAGATCAGGTTAAAAATACAAAACAAATGTTAAATATATTAAAATATTGAAGTTGCTTTATAACATAAAATAATAAGTTAGAAAGCAAAAGTGAAAATGATATTCAAAATTTATGAATAGGAGTTTAAATCCAAATTCAGCAATTAAGCAAGGCCCTAAGCAACTTACCTAGGCCATGTCACAAAATAAAATATAAAAACAGCTGCCAGCTGGGCACAATAATATACAACTGTAATTCAAGCAGCTTGGGAGACTGAAACAGCAGGATTGTGAGTTCAAAGCCAGCCTCATCAACAGCAAGGTGCTAAGCAAATGAAGGAGACCATGATTCTATGTAAAATTAAAAAAATGAGGCTTGAGATGTAGCTCAGTGGACAAGTGCCCCCGAGGTCAATCCCCAGTACCCTTCCCCAAAAAGAGCTGTTGATGTGGCTCAGTGGTTAAGCACCTGTTCTAAAAAGAAGTGCCAGTAGCACCCCCAAAAATCTAAGAAGACTATGTAATACCAAACAATCAATATTATTTTTGTGTAAACAAAATAAGTTATTTGAACAATTCTTTGGAATATTCTTGGTACATCAATAACTACACATAATAAAAAAAATTAAAAGTACTTCCTGATATAAAATAATAAAAGGTACAATATTCAATGGAATGAGGTTAAGTGAGAAAGCAATGGGTAATAAAATTGAAAGTATATCAATTAGCCCTCAACTTGATGGTCAAAATATATTTACAGACCCATTCTCATTAAACAACATTCAAAAGAGAACAATGTGGCAACCCAATCAAATATCATTTCAAATGACTATATGAAGGCAATTTGGAATGAAAAAGTTAGAAATCTTTTCAAATATAATAAATTACATAATATCTACAATGATCAACATTCAGGAGAGTATGTTAAGTAAAATAGTAATTCACCTCCCCCCCAAAAAAAATAAAATAAAATATAAAATAAAACAAATACCAGGTAATTCTACTTCTGAGAGATATCTACTGTAGCCAAATATACAGACCAAAAGGAATGGCATTAGGGATGAAAAAGTAAGACAAAGGAGCACTTGTTTGAAGAAAAAATGTGATACAAATTTTCTAGAAAAAAAAAAAGTTACAAAAAAATTGAATGAACAGAACTGACCAGTAAATTTAAAATATATGAGACAATAAGTTCAGCAAAGATATACAGTTTTGACCACAATTACAAATTTGACAAATATATAAAAGATAAAATAATTGTAAACATCTTCATGGTACCTTTAAAAAGCTCAAGTCTTACTCCTAGACAAAAGAACAGAGGCATATATGGAGAGATGATGAATATGTCATTAATTCTAGCTACTTGGAAGGCTGAGACATGGAAATACAATTCCAACTTTAGCCACTTAGCAAGAGTCTATTTTAAACTAAAAGTCAAAAGGGGTGATGATGTAGCTCAATATTATTAGAACCTCTGAGTTCAATCTGCTGTGTGTGTGTGTGTGTGTTTGTATAAACAAAATTTAGATACATTACATGATTAAACACAAAAGCAGAGTAAATAATCAAGGCACTATATACAATTATATATAAAACAGAGGTAATATACATATAACTAAAAACATAGAAAACTTGATTGAAAATTAGCATATGGGTCACGTGCAGTTTAATTTTACCTAATGTTGTCCTAAAGTGACAAGTCATAATAATTTCTATTCAATTATTACATATAGATATAAAAACAAAAACAGTATCACTAATGTGATAAAACATAATGAACACTAAAGCTCTCTAAAGAGTGAGATTCAAGAAAGACACAAGAATTAGATAAATGTTTCCTACAATAATATGAATAATTGTATTACAATAGAAATCTTTCCTTCAATTTTTTTGTAGCTATAGATGGACAGAATGCATTTATTTCATTCATTTATTTTTAGGTAGTGCTAAAGATAAAACACAATGCCTCACATGTGTGAGGCAAGCCCTCTGCCACTAAACTACAGCCCCAGTCCTGAAAATTCTTCTTTAAACCACATTGATCAGCTATACTTACATAACCACTAGGAGCAGGTATTGTGAAATACTGCTATTCATTACATGGCAGAAAAACTTCACAGAATATTCAATATAAGCATTCATATAAAGTTCTGATGAGAGAAATTTGAATGAATAAATATTTAAATTATATTAAAGAAACTCTCCTGTAATATTAATATCTTACAATGGTTTAACCTACAGATATTTGGAAATGAGCAGATTTTCTAGGGACCCCCCAAATGCAAATGAATGCCAGGTTATGCATATCCTCACAGTCATTGTGGAATAATTTGTAGGGATTCTGACTGTGGATATATGCAGAGAAGCATTCCTCTGGTGAGAAAACTCCCAAGGGTAACAGGACTTTGTTTCCCTGCCTTAGAATGCCCTGCAATTTTCCCTAGGAACTAGTCAAGTAATTAAATACATGTGCAATGTCAAGCTGCTATGGCAGTGCCCTGCTTGAAAAGGCTCTGCACTAGAATGTTATCAGCCTCAAACATAATCTCTGGCACAAAACTCCTTGGAATAAAGAAACTCTGTGTTTTACAAGCACAATGTTTCACTGAGCCTAAACCTGTCCACAAAACAGTAAGTTTATAAAATGGACTTTCTTGAGAGCTACACAAAACTCCTAACACTGCACATTGCAACTTAGTATATAACTGAGAAATAAGCTGCATAATGTTGCTAAGTTTGTAACTTGCCTAGTAATAAAAAGAACAGTATGTACTAGTGATGCCAATGACCTAAATTAACCTATTAATATAAATAAAGCTTGGCAGTTTGGCCTCTCTGTACTATGTCACATTTCCTGTCTCTTGTCTGTGTCTTCTTTTGGTTTTCTTTTTTTTTTAAAAGAGAGACAGGGAGAGGGAGAGAGAGAGAGGGAGAGGGAGGGAGAGAGGGAGAGAGGGAGAGAGGTAGAGAGGGAGAGAGAGAGAGGGAGAGGGGGGAGGGGGAGGGGGAGAGGGAGAGGGAGAGGGAGAGGGAGAGAATTTCAATATTTTTTTTTTCAGCAGACACAACATCTTTGTTGTATGTGGTGCTGAGGATCGAACCCAGGCTGCAGGAAACCACGCTACCACTTGATCCACATCCCCAGCCCCTCTTCTTTTGATTTTCCTACAATATTTCATTAATTTAAATGTAGGGAGATCACTGAAGAACAAGAAGGAGCAAAGGAGCTTAAATAATTGATATGCATGGTAAATGGAGAGCATGAAATGCTCTTTAATGATTGCAACTGAAACAAATCTAGGCTTGAAAAAATATTTTCTGTCAGATTTTAGCTTATCAATTAACATTTTTAAATGTGAATTCCTCTTTAATTTTGGACCTCTTATCTGTATTCTTTGCTTCATTAATTTCTACCCAGTTCGGTATGTCTACTGTCACTTTTCTCTTCAAATCCCAAGGTTATTTCATTGGAGATCAAATGGTGACCAAAGATTACATAGAGACATCAATATTTTTTGATGCAATATGTCACGTTTTGTTATTTTCTTGGAAACTAAAGAAGTCTTTTTAATGTTACCCTCATTAAGAAAAAAAGAAGGAGAAAATATCCTATAAGAGTCTACAAAATTATTTTCTTAAACATTTTTTTTTCTAGACAAAAACACTAAAATACTTTGAAACCATTTCATTCTCTACATTGTGAGCACTACTTAGAAAAGATAAGTTAAACATAAAAAGAAAAAAAAATCTTTAATATTTTCTTTTCTACATAAACAAATTCCCAATCTTTGTACTAAAAACAAGAAACAAACTTTTTAATGCAGAATAAAATCTACCATAAGATACTCTATAAAGTTAGAAAAATAAATATTGGTTTTGAATTAAAAATTCTGAATGAAATTTAGGCTTACCAATAAAGAGTAGGTTTTTACAGATCTCTAACATCACATCTCCATATAAAGTCTGCTGAGAAGGGTCCAGGAATTTCCATTCCTCTTCAGAAAATTCAATGACCACATCCCTTAATGTCAATGGTTCCTGAAATAAAAATGAAGAAATATATAATACATAAATCATAAGATTAATGACATAGTATTTAATTTCATACAAATTTTAATGAGAGTTAAAAGAGGTGGGTTTCACATATGGTAGTGATATCAACCATTCAATAAGATACATTTTTTGTGGTGCCTGGGATTGATCCCAAGGCCTTTTGCATGAAAGGCAAGCACTCTACCAACTGAGCTATATCCCCAGCCCCAATAATTCAATTTAAGAAGTAAAATTGGTTGATAATTTTGTTATAATAAAACCCAGGGAGCAGCACATGTAAAGCAAATCAATGAAGCAAAAAAAGTGGGAAAAAAATCCAACAAAATTCCAAAGGATAAATAATAGTTGCAATTAGTTATTGAATATTCAAAAGATGCACAATGAAACAAATCAATGATACTTGAGATATGCATAGCAAAATTGTAAGTAATAACTATACTCATATGACAGTGGTCACCTTAGTGTGTAGAAGACATAAAGAGATCACTAAAGACACACCAAAACTTTCAACAGTCCACATAATTATTTGAGTGTTTATCACCAAAGTTGTCTATCTTCTCATTATTTAAATATAACATAAATCTATACTGTATTTTAAAAAGTTACTTTTACAAAATCATAACTCACTTCTAAAACAAAAGAATAAATTTTTTAACTATCAAACTATTACAAAACACTTAGGTACTGGGGTGAACTTGAATCACATGGCACAAAGTTATAACAAAAAATAAAAATACAAAAGCAAATTAAGTGAATAGACTGTTATTCTCTCAGTTCATAAGAAAACTGACATATCAGGTTTACCATTCCCAGATTTGTAAAACCACTCTCACTGTGAAACTGTATCCTCACTTGGCTCATTTCAAAGTAGAAAGTGAGAGAATAATAAGCAGTTAAGAAAAAAATTCTGAACGGTTCTTGCACCCTAAATGCCTCTCTGACAGCTTGGAAATACTCCTTTTACCAGGGTCTCAATTATCACTAGTGAACAAACACATACATGAAGTTAGTTTAACATTCTGATCTGTGATGTCTTTTTTCTGAAACAGCATTTTTTTAAAAAAAAATTTAGAGATTTAATCCAGGGGCACTCTACCCCTGAAATGCATTTCAAGAAGTTTTGATTTTTTATTGTGATAAATGGGCTTACAATGTTGCTTAGGGTCTCTGAATTACTGAGTCTTGAATCATATTTATTTTCTTACTACCTCGTCTTTCCACATCACTATGATTACAGGTTTGTGCCACCTTTAATGACTCTGCAACCACTTTTGATACCAAATGTGCAAACTTGCTCAACAACCAATATTTCAACAACTAGTAGTCCAATAATTCAGTTCTGATACCATCTAGTACAGATCCCACAAGTTTGGTGTTCGCTCCTATCAAATTTTATTAAATGAAGTGCGAGTTTCAAGCCCCAGAATAGAACGATATTCATATTTATAATCAATTTCCTATAAATTAGGGGTCTCTACATTTACTCACTCAAGTTATTTATTCTGATAAAAAAGAACACAGTTATGTATACCAGCTTGAAATAAATTATATAAATATGGAAGCTGACAATTGAAACCTTGCATAGAATATAAAAAAATGTCAGAGGAAAATGGGACACTATATAGGCCATTTTAAGAAATAAGTGGTTGAAGACATTACCTCCAATTTTTATGTTGTGCCATAGAAGAGCCCCTTTCCCAATATGATTTAGAAGATCCTAACTATTTTAAATATGCTGATTCAGATACTCATTCTAAATATTCCCATTGTTTTACATAAAATAATATTTAATTGAACACTTTTACATTCAGTGGTAAGAACAAAATATTTGTTAAAAAAAAAAAAGGTTGGTATTCTTTAGATAATTTCCTTTATATGAAACCCTTAGAATACTGAGCCATCTCATGGCAGCCCAAACCAACATACACAGAATTTTCTTAAAACTCCTAAGTATTCATTGTCTTCAGGGAAAAGGATACCTCATTTGGAATTTTGATTTTTTTTGGTACAGGGGTGTTCTACAACTAAGATATATTCTAGGCCTTTTATTTTTATTTTTTATTTTTTGAGACAGTCTCTCACTAAGTTGCTACACTAAGCTTCAGCTTTGATCTTTCTTCCTCAACCTCCAGGTTGTTGTGATTACTGGCATGTTACAATATGCCCAGAAAAATATGAATGCTCTAACTTCCTTTGGTCCATTTTCATTTCACCTTATTTATTTGCTATTTCTTCTAAAAAGAAACCCTTGACAGCCTAAAATTTTGGATGCATCCATATCTTATATTTGATGAATTTGAAGTATTGCAAAGTAGATTTAGAAAAACAAAAGCTGCTTATTACCTATCTCTTAATTTTTTCCAATCTGACATTCTAGAAATAGCTCCACAGCAATGAAAATTATAGCCACAGATACAACTAAGATCTTACTTAACCTTCAATGATGTTCTTTTTCAGGCTCAAAAAATTACCTTAGTTTGAATACAATTTTATTTGAAATTTGCCTGTATATTTTCTCTTTGGCAACTTTTCTTAATCTTTCAAATATTGGTGATAAATTGCATTTTATAGGTAATAAAAATATTAGACTAAGTGAGACATGCTAAATTCACCATCCTATTTATTTAAATACTTAGTTACCACCCCAAACTTGAGGTATTACATTATGTCTTCCAATTAGCATATACTGAATTTTTCCTTGAAGACGTGTGCACAAAAACACTAGGATTTTTTTTTTTTTCTAAATCCTTGCTACAGCTTATTCTCATTTCAAATTCTGGCCCCTTATACTCAATATTCCCAGCATGAGAAAGAAAAAGGAGGACAAAAGTCAAATTTCCCTTTATTTTCAGTTACAGAATCAATAGATCTGAGCAGTAATGCGTTTCTGGGGAGCTGAACCTAACATTTGGGGAAAATAATATTAATATTCCAATATCTGAACTATTTAGACGAAAACTATAAAGGATATTCCTGTAATCTCTAAAGTATCCAGCTAGTCCAACAAGGTGTTCCATTCTCTGACCACAAGCTGCTCTGTAGGAAGAGAGGATTACACACAGGTTAGCATTCTCTAGGTAATTCAATAAACATGGAACCTGTGGAGACCTTGGGTCAGCTTCATGTAATTTTTACCCCAGAGCCTCTCAAAGACATGGCAGATACTGAAGAGACATCATACTCTAAACTTTCTTAAGGGGGACCTAAACTTGCTGTCTATGCTTATGAAAGACAAACAAAAGTTCAAAGATTTTTTTTTTAATATCAAGGATTAAACTCAGCAGTGCCTACACACTGAGCAACATTCACCTCCCCTTTATACTTTTTGTTCTCAATATATTAATTCTCTCACTTCAGACTATTAAAATGCTGAGATTATGAACTTGCATCTTCACACCTGACATTAGGTACAAATACTTTTTAAAGAGTTTCAAGTTATAGCCACACGTTCCTCTCATGTAAAAGTACAACCACACAAATGCACACACACACACTCACTTTTTAAAATTCTATACAAAGCTAAGAGAAAAGATGAATTAAAACTCTGTGTAATTTGAAATGTTCCAGGGAACAATACTTCATAATATATAGCAGAGAAAATATGGCATTTAGGAAAATCATGCTTGCCTACATTGGAAGATGCACTTAAAAAAGTGGGTGCCCCCTGATAAAAAAAGAGAAAATGAAAACTCCTTTTACCACAACTCCTCTCAAATATGAATTATTTATATGAGTCAAAATTCTCATGTCCTGATCCTGTATTTAACAACCACTCTGAAGGGGTGTAGGTAAGAAAGTACAGAGCTGGTTTCAGGCCAAACAGAGGTCACCATACAGAGGACAAAAATTAGAATCCTGACTGTCAACCCCATGGGACAGACATGGCAGTATATTGAGCTCTATCAAATTTAGACTAGGGTTAAAATATTACAAAGGTGACCTCAGGAAAGTGCAGTTCTCACAATTAGTTATGAATACTTTTACTCAGCCCATTTGTTTTTATTTTATAATGCCCAGTCCTGAAGACTTCTTATTTTTAAATACTCTAGACCCTGAAAGTCAGAAGGAAAGGGCCCATTACAGAGCCATTCAGGCATCCAAAAACCTGGAGATATATCAAGAGATTTGCCTGAGACAGAGATGAATTGTTTCCCAGATTTTGAAGCCTTACCTCTATTCTTTGTTTTTTCCTCTGATTCAATAATTATCACCTCAATCATTTTTATTTTATAATTTTTACCTGAATAGAAAAAATACCATGCTTAGACCCCTCTGCCTCTGAGTGTAAGGTGAATAATTTCAATTCAGGCTGTAGGACCCAAAAATAACAAAATGTTAATTATACTCCTTCTCAGACAGAGCTTTCTATGTGCAAGGATACCTGGCCATAAAAGGGGATATAAGTATTTAATGTTGAATATAATTTTATATCAATTATCAATGACAGTAATACCAATGACTGATTCACAAATGCAAATAATAGAGCGAGAATTACTTCACATTTTGGATTTCATAACCTTCATACTCTGGCTAAATAAGGCTTTTTGTTTGTTTGTTTGTTTTTGTTCCAGAGATAGAACCCAGGGATGCATTACTGAGGAACATCTCCAGTTGTTTTCAAAATTTATTTATTTATTTTTTGCCAGAATCTCACTAAGTGTTTGAGGCTGTCCCTAAGCTTATGATTAACTTTCTTTAGTATCCTGATTCACCAGCATTACAGGTATGCAACAACATGCCCAGCTCATGTTCAGAAATTTTGAAGCAACTAGATTTTATAAAAAGTAGACAATCTTCTACAGCATCATAGTTGGAAGAAATAAAATGATAAATATATGTGTAACTGAACTTTTAGAGTAAGGAAAACAAATAAAATAAATAATTATAAGAATGTATAAATAAATTCCTATAAATTCTTATAACTTATAGGTTATTACAAATAATTGGTACTTTATAATAATTTAAGTTATAAAATAATTAAACATTACATTATATAATAAAATCATGATTATAATTTCCAAGTAATTTTTTTTATATTTTAACCCAAATATTCATAATTTTATCATTCCAATATAGAAACAATTAAAATTGTTAGCTAACTTCATGTATTTTTCATTAATTTTTCAAATCTCACACTTCTTTCCACTTCTAATACTTCTCAATGAAGATCAACCACATTCCAAGAACTCATTAGCCACATATGGCAAATGGCTGTCACATCACAAGTGTATATCTGATATGCTGTGATTCCCTGGACTGCAGATAATTGAATGACTAAAACCCTCCTTTCTTATCAGAGGTGAGGAAATATGTCTTCTTTAACAATATTTCTCCTTTAAACCAAATGAGAAAGAAATGGTATTTTTAGACCCAGGAGTGTGCTATAAGGTGAGAGTTGCCTGAGGCAGGCCATTCTTCCAAACTGAAAACTGTTAAGGTCAGCAGCCTTTTCATATATTAGACAGAAAATAAAGGAAGATAAAAATCCAGGGAAAAGTATTCTCATGTCTTCATATCTGTCAAAACCTTGAAGCTGAAATTTAGTTTTGAACAAAAAGATCAATTTTTGTTTGTTTGTTTGTTTTGCCATTGGGCCTTCATCCTAGTAATCCAGCTATGGTTGTCTGGTTTATATTTGTAGCAGAGTATGCTGTGAGTTAATGTACTAATAACATTTTCATGTCTACATGAATTTTGGCATTACTCAATATAATTTTATAGGACTTTCAACATTAAATCAAGAAAAATAAATTCAGTGCTTCTTCCAAGCCTAAATCTATGCAGTTAACTTGAAATTAGCATGTGTAAATTCTGGCTTTCTGTTTCTATTAAATATATTTAAGCTATTAAGTATTACAAAGCTGTTGAGTATCACAAACTACCAGCCAACTAATTCATGATTCAAATGAGCAGTTTATGAGCAAGCCAAATTTGAACTGGGTTTATCTGGGCTATTCTGATTTCAGCAGATACTTTACAAGTGTAAGCTCAGCTACTTGACATGGTTACCCTGTTTCTGGAAGAGAGAGGGCTGTCCACTCTGGTCTTTTCATTCTCATCCACATAACCTCTTCTCCGTCATAAGCCTAATATGAGCTTCTTCTTCTTAAGATGATGAGGTATACAAAGACAAAAACAGGAAGAATTCAAGACACTTTAGATCTAAGCACAATACCAGTACATTTGCATATTCTCTCTCTTCTACTTGGTTTAATATAATAGCTATTTTTAAATTCACATATTGGCAAAGAGATATTGCCTCTTCATAAGGACAGTTATAAAAGAATACTGCCAATTGCTGGGATACAGGAAAGGATATGGAACTGGAGATATTTTTGCATTTTATCCTTTTTTTCTTTTCTTTCAGAGAATAAGTTTTATGTTTATTCTAAATTAATAAAACTTTACAATGCCACAGGTACTAAAAGGTTATTCAGGTTTTAAACTTAGAATCACAACAGCCTGCCTCAAGAATTCAGATTTTCCCCAGGTCACAATAATCATGAAACTTTTCTAGGGCTCTTGATATAGTTCAATAGAATGCAAAAGACCTTGGGTTTAATTCCCAGCACCAAAAAAAAAAAAAAAAAAAAGAAAAAGAAAAAAGAAAAAAAATCATAAAAAAATTTTCTATGAATTAAGAAACTGAAGAATTACACCTATGCTATAGAAGCACAATTTTTTTAAGCCTCATATCCTTTACTATTTTTTCCTATTCAAATACGTTTTAGAACATTCAAGTTTGTGTGTGTGTGTGTGTGTGTGTGTGTTTAGTAGGGAATAATTTGGGTAAATCAATTTGGACTATGTTTTGAAATTAAAGCTAAATGATTCATTTTTACTTTTCATCATGAAATAATAGTAAAAATGTGCATAACACACAATGTATCTTCAACTTAGTTTATTCTCTTTTTTTGGTGTTCATAGTCTACTTATGATTTTTAACCTAGAATAACCCTAGATATTATTTTTAATAAAAGAGTTTCTTAATATGAAAGCAAGAGAACAAGATAGGTATACTGAAAAAATATTTCCTCCACAACTAGTTTGACTAAACAACTGAAGATATATATGTATAAAAATTCTTTGATTTTTTTTTTCAACATGGCAAATCTATTTTCTATATACCCCCACATGCAAGGCTGAAGTGGGCAACTCTACACAACACACAAGAAAACCACACAGAGCTAATGTGTTTTCAACTATAAACCAATGGTTCCTAGTTCTGGCTAAAATGTACAGTCACCTAAAGGGCTCCTTAATTTCCAAAAATAAAAATAAATAAATATTGCATTAAAACAATGTAATCCATATCCCTGGAGAGAAACACAGGGATGTGTCTTTGAAAAATATGAAATAAATTATCATGTGTAGTAAAACCAAAAACCTACTACTTTAAATTAACATCTTTTGATGAATGAGTTGCAAAGACATATAAGATATGTGCTCATGACTTTGGCCACCCAATTTCTCAGTATTTTTTGTTTTTGTGGGTTTTTTTAGCTATGAAATATACTTGTGATAATCAACTAACAAATTAAAAAATCTTATTTTTAAATCAAAGTTCTGGAGATTATTGTTGATAAATGCTTGGTGTTATTCCTTTATGTTTGAGGTGAGTGAGCACATTATGACAGAAGCCCATGGCAAACAGAAGCACCAGGTGTCAATAATTCCTTTCAAGTACATACTGTACAATAAACTAAACAATTCTAAATATGATTTATTTTTTGCAAAGTTTCCACTAAATAAAACACCCTTGAAAATAAACCTTAAATATATGGACTATTATTGGGCAATTATTCAAACCAGAGTGCCTGTATTATATTATTGATATCCTTTGCATACACGGATCTTTGATATTCATTTTGCCAATTCAACTCAGTTAAAAATTACTGGAAATACACCAGGCACAGTTTTAAGTGCCTTAATTATGAACCACATCATTTTATCAAATAATTTAATTGGAGAAAATTATTTTAAAAATGTGTTAAGCCATGTGTTGTGCTTCATGCCAATGATCCTAGCAATAAATGTGACTTATGCTTTTGGATTGCAAGTTCAATGACAGAATTCGTAACATAGTATGGTGTCATTTCAAAGAAAAAAAAATATATTCACAAAGTGAATATTTTACCAGTGAATATATATATATCCCCCCACTGGTGTGTGTGTGTGTGTGTGTGTGTGTGTGTGTGTGTGTGTTGTGTTTGGTGATACTTACTTCCATCCTGTGTACTGTGGGAAAAAGTGAATAAAAAATAATGTTTACCAAATGGTTGCTGAATTAAATAAATAAATAAAGTTACGTCCAAGTGTTAGAACATGGATAAATGCTTGAGAATGATAAAATATTAAAATAGAAAGAAAACCAATTTGAGATTTATACCAAATCATAAATTGTTACTAGTATTCTGAGAAACATAATTATTTCAGATACATAACTTTTAAAATTTTCATTAAAGTATGATGCACATGTAAAACCACATAAAGCATTTATGTAAAGATTCAGAAGTTATTCAAAAGTAAACACATTTTGTATCAGCATTGCTCAGGAAAGTCTAAATCAGTTTTTTCATCTACTATCCCAAAGAGCAAAAAGGTTCTTAATAACTAGCATGGGAATGTTTTATTACATAAATGTAAAATGTATCTTAAAAAAGTAAATATTTTACCAGTTATCCAGATTTAATACCTGTGTATTGTATGCCATTTTTACTTTTTAAGCTTCTACCCATTTCACAACATGGGCCAGCCATCCTCCTTGTATATTTATTTTTCGGTGAGGTCATATGTACAAATCTTGAATGTCATAGAAATACATTATACAGTTTTAACAAATTAGAATGTTAAAAACCTTCACTGCTTTTAAGCACAAAGTATTTACATCATTGCTCTCCCCAAAAAAAAAAATTTCTTTTACATGCAACTTTGTTTTCCCCAGAATGATGTTACTGTAATGTATTATAAAAACTATAATTTTATTTTGCCTGTCATAATGCAATATAATTTAAATACAGCTGCTGTAAGAGTCAATAATCATGTGTGCATCAGTAAAGTGTTCCTTTATATTGATGACTGCTTTTGTATTTTATGGATGGACTACAAATTGTTCATTTCAACATTCAAGAATATTTGAGTTATTTCTTATTTTGGACCATTAGGATGAGTGGGGCCATCAATAATTTTAAACAAATAATTATTCCACTCAGCTTATTCTTTCCTAGTATTTCAATGACACTATATTTTATTTTTACTGGTTGCTAAGAAAATTATAACTCCCATCTCATCATTTCAATTTAACTAGAGCCAATATTATATGAGTTTACTAAATACAAAATAAAAACCTTACCACAGACTGTTTATTTTCTTGTACACTTTGTGTAAGTACTATAAATGTTTATGTACACATTATAAATTCCAAAATACATTGCATAATTTTTGTACAAAATAACCATAGGTTATAATAAAACAAAGAGAAACAAGTGTCAATCTTAATGTTGATAATATATGTTAGCCATAGTGGTATACACCTATAATTCCAGTGACTTGGGTGGATGATGCAGGATGATCATAAGGACAAATAGTGCCTCTGCTACTTAGCAAGGCTCTAAGTCACTCAGCAAAACACTGTCTCTAATAAAAATATAAAAAGGGCATGGGAGCACAGGATTTGTCTCAGTGCTTAAGTGTACCTAGGTTCAATCAATGGTACCAAAAAAAGAGAAGATTTCTAATATATTACAAAATTTAGGCACTGTGGTAAAACTTTGACAATAATGCACCACATACAGAATTTAATAGATAATACTGAGAAATTATAAAATGTTATTAGTGACATTTTGGCTGCAATACTAATAGGTATGTAGTTTTTGGTAAATTTTCTTTGCTATGTGCACATATTTCTAAGTATAGATTTTTAATATCACTATTTATAGGTTGAGATACCATTTAAACAACAGAATATAGTATTCTTTTATACTGATTGTTTTATGTTTTACAAGATACTTTTTCTCAGCTTTTTAAAGTTTTCAGAAAAGTGAATTCATAAACGGTTTCAAAGTCACTGAACACTACCCAATAAGGAGTATAGAGATCCTTTAATACCCCTGGTAAAAACTCTAACACACATTAGAAATGAAAAACAGTTCTATGTGACCATTCTGAATTTAAGTCTTCACTCTCAAATTTTTATGTACACAATGACAGCACACTTTAGATAACATTCAGCCAGAAATCGACCACATTAGTCAGAAGCCCACGTGCATATGTTTTGTTGACTTTTCCATTTTGTCTATTTTTTTTCTATTTATACACACTTCATTTAAGGTGACTTTAAAATATCTACTTTTTTAGCTCTGTTATAACTCATTTTGGGAAAAAAACAAAATTAAATAGCAAGAGACACAAGTAAGCTACTTGGTATATATCTTACTTTTACCATATTAAAAATGTTGGTTCGAATCTCAAAAATCTACAATTCAGAAACAAAACAAAACAAAACAAACAAACAAAAAAAAAAAAACAAGACCACCAAAGAGAAACAAATACATCCACTCAGTGAAGGAAGTGAAAGAAACATGAACCTGTAAATTTTCTGTTCTCAATTAAGTAGATGAGAGAAGCAATAAAGAATTCCTCCAATTTTTAAAAATAAAAACATTTTCAGAAAGTTTGTCACAATCAGCCCTACACTTTTGAAAACTGCAAAAATAAAATATATTAAAAAGTATTTTAGAACAAAATATTTTATAAAGAATAAGTAATGAGAAGTTATATAAAAGATAGAGTAACATCTGCAGTAAGCAGCAGCTAAGATGTTAAATAAATAAATAAATGAAATACTGAAGAATTTGCCTTACCAAGCTCATTCTGTTTCTGAAAATATGCTAGGCAGCTTTCAATTAAACTTGCAAATATATATAAACAACCTGGACAACCAGTATTTATATTTGATACCTACCACTTTAGGAGGATTCAGTTTGGTTACATTGTCAATTAAACTTGCAAAAAATCCCTATTCCTATTGCTACTATAGGAAATAATCACAAATATAACAGCTTAAAATAATAAAAACTCATTCTTTTATAGTTATGGATGTTTTTATTATCAGGATAGAGGATTAATAACAAATTTTAGCAAAGACACACTCCTTCAGAAACTCTGGAAGAAAATCATCCCTGCTTTTAATGGCTATTAGTATTTTTTCTGTGGTTATAAATGTTTCCCTTCTTATAGTACTAATACAGCCTTCAAAAGAATAAAGAGAGACTATACACACACACACACACACACACACACACAGAGAGAGAGAGAGAGAGAGAGAGAGAGAGAGAGAGAAAGAGAGAGAGAGAGAGAGAGAGAGCAAGAGAGAATGGTGCTGTCATAACAAGTCACAACATTCAAGCCTCATAGAATCTGAGAACTATAGCAACGTAGATGTTAGATCCTCCATTGAGCTTATTTTTATTCTTGCACAGAGTATTTGACAGAATCACAAAAAATAAAATTTCATGCACAGTGGATGAAGGAAGAGAGGGGACACTTATCCAGGAGAATGTAGCAAGACAGGTTAATTATGCACAAAACTGACTATGATAGATTAAATTATGACATAATACACTGTCTCCAGATGCAGAACAGAGGACAGAGCTGTGCACAGAGTGGAAGTCTTATTTTTTTCTTGAAACCCTGTAAACCCTTTCAATTACATGGAGCTTTGGATTATTCCAACTAATACTCTATTTATACTTTCTGTCTGTCCTTGGTCATCCTCTTACAATGAATGTGCATGGTACTTATTTGAATACTGTGAAAAGAGAAACTATATAAGTGACCTATATTACTCAATTTTTAAGACCCTTTCCTGTTTATTTTCATGGATTTATGTATGTGAAGGCCAATTTTTAATACTGTAGATGAGGAACACTCAGGTATCCAAGCTAAAATATAAAGTGAGAGAAAATACTTGCAAAGTACATATGTAGCAAAAAGTTGATATGACAGAATAAAAGTGGTTTATATTTGTGAGGAAAAGAAGGCATACCAAAAGAGTATGTTTCAGTCAAAATATTTCTAAATTCACTTAATTAAAGAGGAAATATTAAACCATTATGTAAATTTACAAAAAGGAGTATAAATCATGACTATTTAGACAAGTTTACAAAAAAAGCAAATTCACTATTGCATATCAATCAGGAAGGAGAACATGAAATAGAACGGCAAAAAAAAAAAAAATGACTGAAATTACAAGCCTTGTGGAAAATTGATTTGATACTACCTACATAGGTATACCTCAATGAGTCATCAGTTCTACTCTTGGACACCAAAATATTCTGAATTTTCCAACAGGTTACTGTCACTGCTGTTTTCATCATGAAAATACAGTGCTTCTGCCACCATCTTCCACTGACTAAAAGAATGGATCTAAGGAGGATGAAGATACTGCTAATTGTGTATTAGATGAGAAAAGAGGTTGATCCCATGGGGAAAGAGACAGGAAATATTTTGGCAGCAAGATACTTACCCCAGTGGCCTCATATTTAGACATTCCTAAAAACCAGAATGCTGTAATCAAACAAGTATGCCACACACCTGGCTTCCTGCTCTTAGAGATTTACCAGAAATGTCACTCTCATTTTCTTTCAAGACTTCAAATTTATCCCTCTCTAGGCACTGCTCATCCAACTTAAATCTGCTGGTTCTCTACTTCTGAACCTGTTCTGTCTGAGCTCCCTCAGATTGTATCCAGTAACTCATACCTAATCTTTCTTTTTTTCTTTTTCTTCAAACCATCCCAACAATCCTTATACTCAGGTAACCTCTCATAATTGAACTCTTAATGCTCCATCCCTGACATTTTGAGCTACCCCTCTTTTTTATGACTCCTGGATCACCCTCCTATTTGCTCCACCAAAAAAGCTTCAGGCATAATTGGTGTAAGATTTTGTTTCCTACACAATGAGATACATATTTTACTCATTTCTTGTACAATTAATAAAATAAATAAATGGTCCCACTTTTTGTTTGTTTGTTTAAAGAATAATACTTTAAAATAACTAGTTGAAACAAAAAAGTTGAAGTTACCACTAGGGTGACTGGAGTGTATAGTGAAAGCAAGAGGACATGCAGCTATTCTCTGTAGCATCATTAATGTTCTATTTCTTAATAGAAATAGTAGTCATATAGTATGTTCCACTTGTAATAATTCATTGATTGGTAGAGTGTGATGCTGATCAAGTATTTGCATTTTTAAATATAATCAAATTAATTTCATAAAAGTTGGTAGGGAAGAGCATAAGGGAGACTAAAAAATTAGGGTACTAGAAATTACACTATTAAATGACTAATTCAAAATTAAAGTAAGAATTCATTCACTAAATATCAGTCTCAATATTTTGAGAAAGGGAATTTTTATAGGTAGAGAGTATAGGGAAAATACTAACAAAGGAGTAATACTTGAACATATTAACAGTGAATATAGCATAGAAAGTATCAGTAATTCCAAATGTTGCATTGAGAAAGTAAAATTAAAAGAGCTCTGGTAAATTTTATAAGTAAAATTTTTATATTATTTATATATTATATACTTGTAAAATGTATGGTATGTATAATGATGCCTCATTTAATTATGTGGATACATTATAGGAAAAGCACCATAAGGGGATTTTGTTATTTTACTAATGATGCAGGGTACTTACATAATTCTACATGCTATATACCACTACACAACTAGGTTATAATTTAGCCATTAGAGTACATAATGTCCATCATTAATGAAAACATTGTGCTACATATGACTATTGGATTTAACATTATAGCAATCAATATAGATATCATGATGAGGTGAGTTATTAGCCCTGTGGAACTAAAGACAGAATACTTAAGACGACTCTGGCCATTTAGACAATGATATAACACAGAAACAGAACTACCATGAAGGAGAAAAAAATGATAAACTTTCCAAAAAAATCTGCTTAAACAATGGAGTATCTGCATAACAAAAGATGCCATTGTATCATTTCCTGTTATTACTTAATAAATCATTCACTGGTAAAATACACCTTAATATAAAAGAAAAATATAAGATATGCCAAAATTTTTACAAGAAAGAAATTTATACAGTGTACATAATGGTTGGTGACTGTAATACCAGCTACTTGGAAGAAAAAGAAAGAAATTTTGCAAAATTAAGATCAGCTTAATCATCTTTGTGAGATACTTACTCAAAATAAACTTTAGAAATGGCTCTGAATGTGTCTGAGTAGTATGACACACCTTTTTTTAATCATGAAGAATGATAAAATAATAATAACATTAAGAGACAGAAATATGGTTGTTTATTTTCAAAGTTAAATGATACCTTTTTTTGAGAGAGAGAGAGAGAGAGAGAGAGAGAGAGAGAGAGAGAGAATTTTTTAATATTTATTTGTCAGTTTTCGGAGGACACAACATCTTTATTTTATTTTTTTTTTATGTGGTGCTGAGGATCAAACCCAGCACCCCACAGATGCCAGGTGAGTGCACTATGGCTTGAGCCACATCCCCAGCCCCTAAATGATACCTTTATAACAAACCAGGAAAATACTTAAATGAAAATCATATTTATAATATGATACCATTAAAGGGTACAAACTGAAGTAACAAATTGGGGAAAAAACTAATTGCGTCACATATAAAAAAGGAGTAACAGAAGCTAGGACAATAATATCCCAAGCCTTAGCAACACATCCAAGCCCATAAGCAAATTAGAGACCCTTTCTAAAACTTAAAAAAATAAAATAAAAATATTAGGGGATGTTGAACAGTAGTTAAGAATCCCTGATTTTAAAACTGGGCACCAAAATAGTAAATAAAAATAAAAAGAATATCAAATGCAGAGACTCCAAAATAGAGAAAGTAAGAGCTATGATTGGTGGCAGATTTTTATACTCCCAGCAGCTCGGGATACTCAGGAAAGAGAATTGTGAGTCCAAACACAGTCTCAGAAGTTAAGTAAGGGCCTAAGCAACCAAGTGAGACCATGTATCAAAAGAAAATATTTTTAAAAATCTAGGATGTTGTTCAGGGGTTGAGTGCCTCTGAATTCAATCCTCTGTGCCAATAAAAGGAAGGGAAAAGACTTCAGTAGCCACCTTTTAAAAGGAAACATAGTGTTCAATAAATATAAAATAGCTCGATAGCTTTAGAAATTTGAAAATGGCAATTAAAATTATATCTGTGGCACAAAAATTAAATAGTATATATAAAAACATGGAGCAAGTAAATTCTCAGGAACTAAAGAGAGAGTAAAAATTGTTATTTCTTTTAAGAAATGGCTATTGAAAATACATGTCTATTCCACAGCAGAAGCATATGCTTATTAAAATTACTGCATATCTGAAACATGATAACATATAAGGATATAGCTGTATTGGTCCAAACAGCTGAAATCCAGGACATGGAGAAAAGGCAATGTACATTGAGAAAGATATAAAAAGAATAGGGTTAGAAAGGCAAAGGGAATACAGTGAGAAAAATGATTTTTAAAACCCATTTTCATCATAATATATCCAGTTTGACAAATATGTGAGTCATCACATAATTTTATGTAGTACATGTGTTATTTTGCATTCATGCATGTATAAAAATATGTAGTTTGAAAAAATAAAAAATATACAAATTAACATAAAAGACTTTATCGTACACAGCATTGTGTACATGATAAAACTCATCATTACCAAGATGTAAAATTTCCCCTAAATCTACAATATCATTTCATTAAAATATTAGCATATTTTACTTTTAATGAGAGAAGTGACCAGAGAAAAAATTCTAAAATTCATCTGGAGTGTTATATGTTATATATAAAACCAGCAACCCCCAAATTCTGAATTTAAAGAAGAACTTATTTTACAATAATAAAAAACAAAATCCATAGATGAATGTATATGTATGTAAAACTTTATGTATACTTAATAGGAATTGAAAGGTCAACATAAATCTAAACACCTCAAGAACAACATCACATGTGAATGGTTGACATGGCCAATCTGAAGAAAGATCGACTTGGGAGCAGAATTCACTGGCGTAGTTTGTGTACAATCTGCAAAACACAGGATTACAATAATAGCCCAATGATAAAAGGCATACATTAAGTGAGGGCAATGTTGGGAATATAAATAAGTAGTAGCTCCTGACTCACTTTCCATTAATGAGTACATTAAATGGAAATATTATATTTCAAGTTCCTCTTAGGCAAAGTAAAAAAATGAGTTGAAAGATTTATATAAACTGTACAACTTGGAAAATGTCTACCCTTTGATGATTTAAAAAAGCTAGGGTAGGCTGGGATTTTAGTTCAGCCTTAGGCAATGTGCTATGTAATTGGAACAGAATTACCAACAGCTAGTGAAACCCCAAGAAGAGGAAGATTGGGACCATATATATAACACCCTACCTCTAAACTGTTTTCTGTGCTTTAGATCTTAATTTTGCTTGTGCTGAAGAAGAATCCTCACATTAATACTACTAAGAATACAGAAAAAAATGATAGTTCTTGCAAGGGCATCCATGGGCTTAAGACCCTGGGATTTGGACAGAGAAGTTAAATCACAAATAACTTGGTTTATGCATTTATGGGTGTTCAGCACACAAAGAGCTCCAGTCTTCAGCTTGCCCCTCTAAAAATTCCATGACAGCCAATTTTTCCCAGCAGGAAATTTTTTTTGTGCTGACTGATGTAATATCTCAACATCTTCCATTCAATGGAAGAAACTAGTTTCCTCACATATAAGAAAACACTCTAGAGAAAGAAAAGTAGGAGGCTTAGGTAGAGGACCCCAAATAAAAAGCCATTCCATATGTTCAAGTTCTGGGAATAAAGCTTACTGATCATATGCAAATCTCCCCTAGATCACAGAATATTTGTTTACTATTGATTTGCAAGCATCTAAATGGGCTTCTAAAATCCCAAGCAGTAGTTCAGATAAGGTGTTTAAAGCACATATATTTGTTAATTCCCAGAAAAGGTTTCCACACACTCTCTCTGTGGATACTTGACAAACTGGACTCCACAATCTTCCCTGACATATTTGATAAACAAGTCAAATAGTGGACACTTGTATACTGAACACAGGTGGTAGAGTAGCTTTCGTCACCAGTCATAGTTGCACATGCCTGTAATCCCTGCAGCTTGGAAAGTTGAGGCAGGAGGGCCTCAAGTTCAATGCCCAGACTCAGAAAAAGTGAGGCACTAAGCAATTCAGTTAGATTCTGTGTCTAAATAAAATGCAAAATAGGGTTGGGGATGTGCCTCTGAGTTAAATCCCAAGTGCCTAACCCCCCAAAAAGAGAATAGTTTTGTCAATAATCTAATACCAAACAAAGAGACAAGAAACTATGGATATGGAAAAAAAGAAAACCCTTGCATTCTGTTGGTGAAAATGTAAGTTTAAAAAAGTCATTTGTGAAAATAATGTAAACTTCTTGAACTATTTAAAACAGAAATAACATATAACATGGTTAAATTAATTCTGGATATAAATTCAAGGAGTTAAAATGAGTAAGTAAAAGAAATGACTGCATGCCCATTATCATGTAGCAGTATTACCAATAGTCAAAGAAAAAAAAAAAAGACTTAAATGAAGGTTGAATCAGGAGATTTATTTCAGGTGCAGGGCATCCAACTACTGTCCAGATAATCTCCACACAATATTTCAGAGTGTTTTTCCCTTTACAGTGTACAGATACGGTCTCAATACACTGCACCATAACTATTGCCTGGCTTTCAGGGTGACTTGCATTTTCCCAATAGATTTTTTTATTATCTAGGTGGAAGCAGAACCTCAGTCTCCTGATCACTGTGAAGAAAGCCTAGAAATTAATCTGAAAGAATGACAAGCTCCAGAAATTAAAACTCGATCAGATAGTGTAAATCATAGCTTTTGCACTTATCATATGTTGGATTAAACAATTATCATTCAAGAGCACCCGATTGGAAACTGCTGCTCTCCTAGTCTGAATCCACTGAGCCTACTATATAATAACAGTAGATGGCATCAACTCCAGGAATGAATGAAGCCAGAATGAGTCAAGATAGGCATGTTTTTGTGTGCATTTACTTCATTTTTAAAAGGTGATTATAATTGTGTACAGACAGCAGCTTTTTTAAAAGGCAAGTTTATCCAAAAGTTATGGAGTCTAGCCTGGCAATAGGATATTTACATTAAGCCTTTTATATAGGATAATATCAATGTATGAATTAAATGCATACATATTGTTAATTACTGAAAACTATATAATGGGCAATAATTTTTTTTAATTAAAGTCTCTTGATCTAATTTCTAAAAAGACAGAGCTCTCAACTAGGAAGCACTCCCCTAATCTCCAACTACAAATAATATGTTAGGCACAGGTGTAGATTTAACTATTTTAGTATATAAAATAAAAAAAGACATAGTTGAAATTTATTTTAATCACAAAACTGAATATATCTAGAGTATTCTTATTATGAGACAAATATAAAATTACTAATAAACAATATATATGTATTTAGAACTCCATCCTCACAACTCCCTCAATTTTAATGCTCTAGCAAAACTTAATTCATAATGATCACATTCCATTTTGAGAATATGGCTTCCCTGTCTTTGGGGAGTCAAAGGGTGTGGACCCCTGCATTCCATACAAGAGATATGAGAATACACTTTCTAATAAATGCTTTTCCACAAAACCAAACAGCAGTAATGGCACTGCCCTCAGAAAGAGAAGGAAGACCAAAAGACAAGGTATAAAAGATAATGATTTCTTTTTCTATTTGATGCTGGACACAGACTCATTCCCATTTCAGATGTCAGATAGCATAACAGAGAGTTCCAAGAGTTGGATGTCTCATTTTGGTATATCTTTTCACAGCCTTGACTCTAAAAGTTAAATATATTAAAGACAATTCTCTTATTTTGTAACTTAGCCTTTGACCTAATGCCTACCTAGGTTGATATTGTTTCCTCAGTTTGTATGAGGTATTGTGACAGTTTTTGCATCAATCTGATGTATACATGTCTGCATAAGCTAAAAGCACCTCAATAATGGTCCAGACTTAACTTAGGGGAAAAAGAAAACTGTACCAATAGGCAACTGCTGTTTTCCACAGAATTTTCTCCAAGTATGTGACAGAATCTTGGTTTCCAATTATAAATGGTGAATGATTCACTCTAGAACTTATTAGATTATGATTGGGCTGCTTTATTAATTCAAGCTGGGCTTATCTAGGTTTTTCTGGTAGAAAAAGTTAGCTGATGGCTGGTGACCTTCAGAGGGTTAGCTATCATCCTCACAATCAGCCCCTTGATTCACTGCTTTGATAATTCCTCCACTAATGTATTCTTGTTATTTTGGACACAACAGGATTTGAAAAGTAAAATCAAAAGAAATCAAGATCTTTTGAGTGTAGGTACTATACTATTCACTTTCATCTTTACTGGTTCCTATGAGCCACAATAAATAAAAAAATGCAAATAACAGTGGTGCCTGAACATACTACAAGTGTCTCAGAAGACTGTGGCAGAAGAATTCTTAAAAATATTTAAACTGAGCCTCAGCAATATTGAGAAACTAAGAAACTCATGGAGACCCTGTCTATAATAAAATACAAAATAGGGCTGGGGATGTGGCTCAGTAGCCAAGTGCCACTGACATCAATTCCCGGTACTCCACCCCCACTCCAATAAAAAAAAGAAAGAAAGAAAAAAAAGAAATAAATATTAGATAGACTTAGGAATAGATTCTGCATTTTAACAGGTGAAGATGAAAAACACAATACATAGTTTATAAAGGCAGAAAATAAGGAAGAATTGCTGATATCAAGCACTCTACATCATTCAACCCTGTTTTATACATGAAGCTTATATAATGGTTTGAAGGAAAAAATGTGTTTGTATATTCACAGCTATTAAGCTTACCAGGTAGAATTCGGAATCAACTATGCAAGACTCCAAATCCAAAGATTTCCACTAAACCACATACTACATGCAAATTTGCTTACTCTCTGAGGTTTTGGACAGAGACATACCAAAAAGAGCAGAATCTGTATCCATATTGTGTACATCACTAGTGGGGATAATATACTCAAGAGTGTACTTCTGAGCCTTCTAAAAAGAACTTGGAATAATTTTGAGTAATGGCTGATGTCTCAATTTAAAAAAAAAATCAGTAATCAACAATATATTCTTAATTTCTTACCATGTGAGAAATATGAAAATGCTACAATGCATCCCACAGGCATGGCATTAAAATATTCTATGGAAATTTTAGAAAAAGAATACATCATCTGTGTCCCAAAATTGCTAAAAATGAAAATTTGAAAACCCATGAAAGAGTGTAGAAGAACACAGCACTTTTAAACAAGATACCACAGAATACACTAGAATTTCCTGATGAGATTATTATCTGTGCCTTTCTATATGAGAACATAAAGCTACATGGAACTTGTGTCAATACAAAAGGATTTCAAATAGACATAATTGGGAAATGCATTCCATGATTATGATATATATGCATTGATAGAGCACTATTTTAAATTTAATTGCAAGAATTATTTTAAATATAATAAGAGAAATCCATATATGAGTTAGAGTAAAAAAATAAATATAAATGAATAGAAACAAATAATAATTTAAATAAAAACCAATTCTAAGAGAAACTTGAGGTACGTAAACCCCCCTCTGTCACAAGAGTAATCCCTGGTATACAGATAAAAATTCAGTTCCAGCTATTAACTAAAGAGGCCACATTTATCCTAAAGTTTTCTGATTATTAACACTTCTATTAAAAAGTGAGAATGATTTTCAATAATGCAAGTTAACAATATTTTATCTTTATAAAATACAAAAACTAACAAAACATGGTGGCACATATCTAAAATCCCAGTGGCTCAAGAGTTAGAGGTAGAAAAATAATAAATTCAAAGTTAGCATCAGCAACTTAGTGAGGCTCTAAGCAACTTTGAGGGGTTCTGTCTCTAAATAAATATGAAAAGGTATGGAGATGTGGATTAGTGGTGAAGTGCCTCTGACTCAATCCAAGGTAAAAAAAAAAAAAAAAAGTGTTGTTTATTTTTTCTAAAAATGTTGTGCTTCAATTTTTTTCACTAGTTGTTCTTGTTAATGTCTCATAAAATTAAGTAAAAATGTTCTGTCATTACATATTATATCTTACTAACATTGACATATCCTATTACCTTAATAATTATAATTATTTGAATATTCAGGGAGTATATATACAAATAAGATTGAACAACACAACAATGGAAGAAAACTAGAAGTCTATAAGTAATCTCCATACCTCTGGTCAATTTAATTTTGACAATTGTGTCCAAAAAATTAAATGGAGAATAAGTAGTCTCTTCTTTAATGTAAATTGATATAAATGCATGTTTATGTTTTAAGTAATGTTATTGGATTTTACATGAGATTATGTACAATATTTAACAAAAATGTGTTTTACACTAGAATACAAGAATTAAAACTATAAAAAATTAAGAAGAAAACAATTACATATTTATAAATCAGATTCAGCTGTGGAGTCTTCATTATGCTTCCAAAGTAAAAATAAAAAATAAGAAATTGGACTTGAAAAAACTTCTGTACAAAAAATAACCTCACCATGAAGACATAATTATAAAGTTTTCCTTTTTGTTTTCTAAGAACTATCTTTTCCAAGATTTTAGCCTTGGCTAGAGGGCATTCATTCCTCCTTATTGAGAGGATGACTGAGCCCAGAGCCCAAATAATTACCTTTTTAGACTCTCATACTCCAGTGCCAAAATGCACCCTTCTTAATTACCCAACAATAAGGGACTAAACCGTTGAAAAAAATGTTATACATCCCAGAGACCCCCAAATTTTTAAGCTGTTAAGTCAATGATAATTCCTAAAATCTAGATGACTTCATAGTACATAGTATATAGTACAGAGTACATAGAACTGCTACCACAGTTCTAATATGTCTTTGTTATACCTTTGAATGAACAACTATGTGTTTATTTTTGACATTATTATTTTGTTCCTTTTGCCTATCCAAAGCAACTGTTTTATATTATGTAAACAAAAATTATAAATATTTGCAAAAATACCCTAAAACAAAAAACAATATGGAAAAGAAAAAAATGTAAATATGCAGAATATTGAAAATCCCATGCCTCTCTGATACAAAAGTAAAATTACATTGATGGTTTCTTGGTAAAATAAAGAATTACTAGATGAAGAAGCATTTATTTCTGAAATATACCCAAAGTAACTGGAAATGTATTGAGACTGTCATTCATATAGGAATATTTATAACTGAACTATTCATAAGAACCAATATGTAAAATCAATTCAAAGTAAATAGATAAATGGAAACATGTAAATCCTCACAGTAGACTGTTACTCAGGAATATTATATTCGAGTTGCTAAAAATTGAACTCTGGGCCTCACACAGGCTAGGAAAGCACTCTACCTCTGAGTTATTATCCCAGCCATATTGAGCAAGTATGATTCATGAGACCACTAAATGTTACAATGATGGTGTACATGGAAACCTTTAGCTAATTGAAAGTAAGCAGAGAAACTGTAATGTGATTTACAATTAATATTATATTTAATTTTTTGCACAAGTAAATTCATGAATCCAAAACACATATATAAGTCATTGCCTAGAGCTATGTGAAAAATACAAAAAGGAAAAACTCCTAGTGGGCACTAATTTCTTTTCATCTAAAATAGTTTCTGAAACTAAATGCTGGGGATGGTAAACATGTGAATATACTCAATTATAAAGAATTACACTCTGAAAATATTTATAAAGTTAGTTTTAAGTTCATATGTGATTTCTAGAAATGAAAAGATAAATAATTTATGGAATTCATAAAACAGCCAAAATTAAAGCCTGTAAAATAGGGAAATAAAAATGTAATTTATTATTGTTAAAAAAACACTGAGTTTTCATTATGAGATCCACTTACATTTATGTGAATATACTGTGACTTTTTAAATTTTCATTTTTACTTTATAATTTGTAATAAGTATATAAGAAAACTATGTCTATACATCAACCACTATTGTAAAGTTGCCAAGTTTTTTAATATTCTTATATGAATTAATATTCATTTTTGTGAGTGTGTGTGTGCATGCACCAATGGAGATTAAACCTAAGCTTTTGCACAAGCATGGCAGGTGTTTGACTGTTTTGCCACAATCCATGTAAAATGTATATTTTTAATCTTGGTTGTCTCTGTCTCTGTCTGTCTGTCTGTCTGTCTCTCTCTCTCTCTCTCCCCCCCCCTTTCTTTCTGTCTCTCTTTGTCTCTCTCTTAGCCCCTCACTCTCTATCTTTCTCTCATTCTCTCTGTTTTGTATATTTGGTCACAGATTTCACCCTGGGGTCATTTACCACTGAACTACATCCCTAGTCCTTTTGATTTTTTTTGGCAGAGAGTTTTTCTAAGTGTATTAGGCTGGCCTCTAATTTATAATCCTCCTGCCTCAGCCCTCAGTCCTGGGATTACAGATGTGTCTTGCTATATCTATTTTCTCTTTTTGAAAAGATATCTAATGGCAATTTTCAACTGTATTATATATATTTCTTATTGCAAAAGTGAACATTTATTATGTTCTAATTAACATTCTGCTAATACTCTGTTGATTGTTGTTGCTGTTTTATGAGTAAAAATTTCACATGATTAACTAGTATCCTCTAATACTTCACATATATGCTTTCTTGTATTGCCTATTTATTTTATGTAGAATATAAACTTGATCTCCCTGCTGGTTAGTGTGCTCAGTCTCACACAATCCTCAGTTCTCTGGGCTCCTCAGCCTCCTCACTCCTGCTTTTGCTCTAGTTCAGTGTTGGCAATCTCTCTTACCTATGCTCTTGCATAAGTCATGGGTTTTACTCTAACATAGCAAGGAACACGTCTGCATTAAAACAAACAAAACTCATCCATAATTCATAGCCATGTTTTCAGACAGAAGAAACTATGCATAGGGACAGTCAGATTTATGAAAAAGGAGTCACAAGGCATTTACTAATAGACAAAATGAAACCTGAGAAATAAGATCCTGAGCATAAAGTTATATGAGTTATATGAGTAATAAGTTATATGAGTAATTCACAAAGATGCAAATTACACAATTTATCATACATTGGTAAAACTGGCAATTTTGGAGGCTGAGGTCAGAGGATTACAAATACAGAGCAAACTAAGCAAGGTCATTCTATTTCCAATTGTGCTCTCTTAAAATCTAATAACTTTAGGGGGCAGTGGAACACTATTGTAATCACAGAAATGTTGAAGGTTGAGTCAGGAGGATTGCAAGTTGGAGTCCAACTTCAACAACTTAGTGAGATCCTATGCAACATAGAGAGACCATGTCTTAAAATTGAAAATTCTCAGGCTGTGACTCATTGGTGAAGTGTCAATGGGGTCAATCACCAAAACCCTTAAAATGACTAATAACTGAAATATACTAAAAATTAATTAATTATCTAATAGTTCTTTAAATTATAAAATTAGCACTTAGGTGAAACAAATATGGCCTACAAGGTTTTTAGCCTCTCCTTTAATTTTTACTTAAAGGAGATAACTAACAGTTGCAAATCAAAGGAACATGATATATACTGTAAATAACAGATGAACTGTAATCTCCTGAGACCAGGACATATACATTACTTTTAGGTCATTATCCAGTTTCATAAAGCCTAATTATAATAGTATGGGTTAAATAACCAGTTTTATTAACAAATATTAATTTAGTAATAAAATAAAAAATAAATGTGAAGTATGTATCTTGTTGTGGATGGACTTTTAATTTTTATTTACTTATGTATATGTGATGCTTAGAATTGAACCCAGTACCTCAAACTTGCTCAGCAAGCACCAGGCAAGACGGTGTACATCTATAATTTAATAAGTTGTGATGGTGAGGCCAACCAAATAAGTACAAGATTCCTTGTTACGATGCTGAACTTCTGTTATACCAGTAGCTCAGAAGGAAAAAGCAGGTAATTCTCAAGGTTAAAGGCAACCTCAGAAATTTAACCAAAAAAAAAAGTTTTTCAAGTAACTCAGTGGTTAAGTTCCTCTGGGTTTAATTCCTGATACTAATGAAAGTACAAACCTAACTGGGCAACTTAGGCAGAGATGATTTTGCTCAATTATAAAGCACTGCTAGATTTTATCCCCAGTACAAAGAAGAACAAAAATAAGAAGAATAAAATAAAGAGCCACACATTTACTTAAGTTAATTCCACAGTAAAATTAAAAATTAATTAATTAATTAATCAGTGCCTTTTGAGGACTGATTTCCATTGGGGAATAACTAATATGGCACTAAGTACATGCTAGACTAGAAGATACACATCCTGAAACATTTGGTTGCACTCTGAAAAAAAAGTGCAAATTAGTAGAATTAAACAAGGATTTTTGTACCAAGCCAAATGTATGTGTATTGGTGATGAAAAAAAATGTTAAACACTTCAGTCTGAAGACACTCTCTATTTTTTTACATGTTTTTCTTTAGAAACCTCAAAATATGTGTCAAACAATATAAAGAATACTAAGAATGCTTACCACATAGTGAAAGTTTGTTTTTGTTTTTGTTTTTATTTTTGAGTTTAGGGTTTTTGAGGAACTAGGGACATATATTCTAAATATGCAGTTTTATAGGTTGCTTTCAATATCCATTAAGAAATTAGAAAATGTTTATTTCTATTGCCTTTTATACTTTTGTTTGTACCTTTACTTGTCTATTTTCTTGAGCTACTTTTCTGGACCAGCAATTATAAATAGTTGGATTTTTTTTCCTGTACACTAGTTCTGCTGGGCTAACCTTTCATGAATATCTTCATGCTGTCATGCTAAAGATCTCTCAAAATATCATATTTTAATGAATGTACATTGAGTAAATTATGAGCTGTTTCTAATGGACACATTGTGGTAACATATTAATTACTAAAACAACTCACAATCACCTATGAAGTAGTCACACTACTATTTTCTTTATAGGCTTATCAGATGTGATGATAACCTGAATAAATACAATTAAATATTTATTTTTTGAATGAAACTAAATTTTGTCATTGCCCTACTCATCATAAAATGACAAATTTGAGTACAAACAGTAAAAAGTATGTCTGAAACTAGCTGCATTATGGTCATATAAGATTGAAGAAGTATGAGCTTATTCATTTTTAGTAACTAAATAGCTACAAAAATAGTAACTGTTGTAAAACACTGTCAATAACATGACATTAATATGATATATATATTTAATTTAGTAAGTACAACAGAAAAATTATAGAGAAACATTACCCCCCAAAAAAATTGCTACCACAATAATAGTTGCATAATGAATGGAAATATATTTCTGTAAGTGCAACATAGTTGTATTTGCAAGTTTAAAATGACATCAAATTAAAACGTGCAGGATCTAGCTGGGTAAGGTGGCTTAAGCCTAGAATCCCAGTAGCTCTGGAGACTGAGGATGGAGGATTTCAACTTCAAAGCTATCCTCAGCAACAAGGCACTAAGCAAATCTGTGAGGCCCTGCCACTGTATCCAATACAAAAAAGGTCTGGGTATGAGGCTCAGTACTCCAGTAGCCCTGAGTTTAGTTTCTAATTATCCCCACCACCAATCAGAGACATTGATGGGAAACATTGAAGAAACCAATATCAATGAGGTAGAAAAGTAGAGAATGGGACCATAAAATTGATCAAACTACATTCACTTGATGAAACAAATGATAGGAAACTAGCCAACAAATTGACCAAGTTTAAATTGAGTAGGTTAAAAAGCTGAAAATAAAACAGCCAATCTCCAAAATATAAAACTAGAATGATCAGAATATATATATACATAACAGTAGAAAACCTCCTTTTGTGAAAATCAGTTTTTTTAGTTGCAAATAATAAAATGTATCCCTATTAGATTCATAAGAAAATAATAGTTAAGGCAGAAGTTATCAGAAGTAACTAAAAGCAAAGAGAACATGTGAGTATCTAACATGAAGAGAATGGTTTAGCAAAGAATACCAATAAGTTACATCACAAAGAAACAGGTCTCTCCTCTCTCTCTCTCTCTCTCTCTCTCTCTCTCTCTGTGTGTGTGTGTGTGTGTGTGTGTGTGTGTGTGTGTGTGTGTGTGTGTGCACTAGGGATTGAACCCAGGGCCTTATGCATACAAGGCAAGCACTCTACCAACTGAGCTATATCCTCAGCACTGGAAACTAGAACTGAAAAATGAATCACAAATAAACTTACATACTATTCAGAAATTTAATGTTGCTTTATCAACCTGCTTCTTACACTCAGAAAAGGCAGGGAAGTTTCAATCATATTTTATAGCAACTTTGTTCAATGTTAATTCCTACTTAATTCTGATCACATTATCATGATGGAAATTTGAATACATAGATTTAATTTTCAGTAATTTCTGATTTTTAATATGGCTAAAAAATTAAGTCACTTATTGGAATGAAATAATCAGAAATTATTACTTACAATTATGGATTATTTAAATACAAGACTTTCACAGTTTTAATGACTGTGAGTATATAAATTTTTATCAAATTGATGAAATAGCCATACTTACTATAAAAGTCTAAGAGAAAATTATTCCTTGCATTTTCTCTAATCTTATAGCTTCTAGTGTTCTTTAGCTTGTGACCACAAGTACTTCTCTTCTGAGTTGGTGGAATACAGTAGATAGATAAGCCTTCTCACAAGGAAGATGATAGTAAAACAGCAGGGAACTACCCTCAATTCCCACAGGGTCTGAGAACCATATTATATGATATGGAAGACCCTCCTATAGACCGGCTATTCCAAACATTGTTTGCAAAGATATAAAAAAGTCAGTTCATTGAACAAAATGAGTGAAGTGGGTTTGTGCCTCTGCAGATGAGAATAAGTTGTAAAAAAAAAAGCAACAAAAGTGAGTTCAGGACTGGGTATTAAAAGACTTAGCTGACAAAATCCTGAAAACAAAAATTCAGAAAGCACTTTACCCACCTAAGCTTATTTGAGAGAATCAAATTCAGATGAACAGCAGAGGAAAGAGGCATACCCAAAGGGATATAATAGTATCTATTTTTATTAAATTTTTATTATTATTCCCCACAATTAGAGTTCTGAATCACCTCAATTACTACTTTCTTCATCTTTTAGGTGTTATCATTACCTTGTACATACAACTCATGCTGTTATCATTACCTTGTACATACAACTTATGTACACTGAATTTACCATTGCATTTATGAGCTTATCATTTATCTTTTTCTCTGTATAACTGTATATGTATGTGTATATTTTTATCTAACATTTCCAGGATTCTGCCATTAAAATTTCTTTGATACCACCTCCATGAAATGCATTTTTGTCACTTCAGTTCAGTACATCTAAATGTTCTATTCCATGTAGCTGGGAAAGATGGGGCTATTGCAAGGTCTTTCTTATTTTTCTAATTATCTGCTAGAATTAAAGATCAACCTTGGTGCCTCCAGGGGATTTAATTCTCATTCACCTTTCTTATACATAGTGTTTTATTTTGTATGCAAGCAGCAATAACTGTATTTAAAAGGTGAATAAAAGATTCTGATATGGACATGGTGCTTTAGAGGTCCCCAAATCCCTAGGGTGGTGTTCTGACACCACCTTACCACTGAAGCATCTTGATTGCATTCCACCTTGGACACTGGTACTATGCTTCCACTGAAAGTGATTCATTAGTTATGAATATTGTTCTTTTTCTGCTCTCAATACTCTTGGAAATGTTGGGATTCATGATAGGTTTAGAATCATAATTTTCAACACACTTATCATAGACCCATTTGATAACAAGAGACCACACATATCTAAGAAGAAGAAAGAAGAGAAAGAAGACCATTTATCAATCCTAAAGAGGTAACAGAATAAACTCTGGGAATAAAATAGTAGTCATCTAATAAATTTGTTTCAAAAAATATTTTAGATGGTAATATATTACTGCATTAGAAAAGAGTGATGTAAATGCAATTTCAATTATTAGAGTTGTGACTGATTATTTTAAAGAGAGTATCAAAAGCTGTGTGCAGTGGTGCATGCCTGTAATTCTGGAGTCTTCTGAGGTTGTGGTGAAAGATCACTAGTTCAAAGCCAGCCATCCTCAGCAACTTAGTGAGTCTCTAAGAAACTCCACAAAACCCTTTTTCTATATAAAATATTTTATAAAGGGCTGAGGATGTTTCTTAGCAGAAAAGCATTCCTGGGTTCAATCTGTAATATGAAAGAGAGAGAGAGAGAGAGAGAGAGAGAGAGAGAGAGAGAGAGAGAGAGATGGGTGGGTAATCAGTGAAACTTTCAGTGTCAAGGATTTAAACAATTTAAAAACAATAGTGGGTTTGTTGATGAAAACTCATCTATATTTATTAAATGCTGCATTCAGAAATTAGTATGTTCTCAAACATATACAAGTGAGAGAGGAGTCCTATTTTAAGGTGTAAATAGGAACAAAGAAAAGATTTGACACAGCTTTTAATAGACCCAGATGCCCACTTTAGTTTGTGATTGGAATCATGCTCAGGAGATAGATCCTTAAGCTGTTTAAAATAATGTGTTTTCCATGACCAAGTAGGATTCATCCCTGGGATGCAAGGCTGGTTCAATATACGGAAATCAATAAATGCTATTCACCACATCAATAGACTTAAAGACAAGAACCATATGATCATCTCGACAGATGCAGAAAAAGCATTTGACAAAGTACAGCATCCCTTTATGTTCAAAACACTAGAAAAACTAGGGATAACAGGAACTTACCTCAACATTTTAAAAGCTATATATGCTAAACCTCAGGCTAGCATCATCCTAAATGGAGAAAAACTGAAGGCATTCCCTCTAAAATCAGGAACAAGACAGGGGTGCCCTCTATCACCACTTCTATTCAATTTAGTTCTCGAAGTACTAGCCAGAGCAATTAGACAAAAGAAATTAAAGGCATAAAAATAGGAAAAGAAGAAGTTAAATTATCGCTATTTGCGGATGACATGATAATATACTTAACAGACCCAAAAGGGTCTACAAAGAAGCTGCTAGAGTTAATAAATGAATTCAGCAAAGTGGCAGGTTATAAAATCAACATGCATAAATCAAAGGCATTCCTGTATATCAGCAACTAAACCTCTGAAATGGAAATAAGGAAAACCACTCCATTCACAATATCCTCAAAGAAAATAAGAAACTTGGGAATCAACCTAACAAAAGAGGTGAAAGATTTATACAATGAAAACTACAGAACCCTAAAGAGAGAGATAGAAGAAGATCTCAGAAGATGGAAAAATGTACCCTGTTCATGGATAGGCAGAACTAACATCATCAAAATGGCGATATTACCCAAAGTTCTCTACAGGTTTAATGCGATGCCAATCAAAATCCCAACGGCATTTCTTGTAGAAATAGATAAAGCAATCATGAAATTCATATGGAAAAACAAAAGACCCAGAATAGCAAAAGCAATTCTAAGCAGGAAGTGTGAATCTGGAGGTATAGCGATACCAGAGTTCAAACTGTACTACAAAGCAATAGTAACAAAAACAGCATGGTACTGGTACCAAAAAGGTGGGTGGACCAATGGTACAGAATAGAGGATACAGAGACTAATCCACAAATTTACAACTATCTTATATTTGATAAAGGGGCTAAAAACATGCATTGGAGGAAGGATAACATCTTCAACAAATGGTGCTGGGAAAATTGGAAATCCATATGCAACAAAATGAAATTGAATCCCTTTCTCTCGCCAGCCACAAAAGTTACCTCAAAATGGATCAAGGAGCTAGATATCAAACCAGAGACACTGCATCTGATAGAAGAAAAAATTGGCTACGATCTACATATTGTGGGGTCGGGCTCCAAATTCCTTAATAGGATTCCCATAGCCCAAGAGTTAACAACAAGAATAAACAAATAGGACTTACTTAAACTAAAAAGTTTTTTCTCAGCAAGAGAAACAATAAAAGAGGTAAATAGAGAGCCTACATCCTGGGAACAAATTTTTACCCCCCACACATCAGATAGAGCCCTAATATCCAGAATGTACAAAGAACTCAAAAAATCAAACAATAAGATAACAAATAATCTAATCAACAAATGGGCCAAGGACCTGAACAGACATTTCTCAGAGGAGGACATACAATCAATCAACAAGTACATGAAAAAATGCTCACCATCATTAGCAATCAGAGAAATGCAAATCAAAACCACCCTAAGATACCATCTCACTCCAGTAAGATTGGCAGCCATTATGAAGTCAAACAACAATAAGTGTTGGTGAGGATGTGGGGAAAAGGGTACACTTGTACACTGCTGGTGGGACTGCAAAATGGTGAGGCCAATTTGGAAAGCAGTATGGAGATTCCTGGGAAAGCTGGGAATGGAACCACCATTTGACCCTACTATTGCCCTTCTCGGACTATTCCCTGAGGACCTTAAAAAAGTGCACTATAGGGATACGGCCGCATCAATGATTATAGCAGCACAATTCACAATAGCTAGACTGTGGAACCAACCTAGATGCCCTTCAATAGATGAATGGATAAAAAAAATGTGGCATCTATATACAATGGAGTATTATGCAGCGCTAAGAAATGACAAAATCATAGAATTTGCAGGGAAATGGATGGCATTAGAGCAGATTATGCTAAGTGAAGCTAGCCAAGCCCTAAAAAACAAATGTCAAATGTCTTCTTTGACATAAAGAGAGCAACTAAGAACAGAACAGGAAGGAAGAGCATGAGGAAAAGACTAACAGTAAACAAAGACGAATGGGGGGAGAGAAAGGGAGAGAGAAGGGAAAGGATATGCAAATGGTAGGAGACCTTTAATGATACACAAAAGTATAAGAGGTTAAAATGGGCAAGGGGGAGGGGGAAAAAGGGAGAGAATTGAACAACAGCAGAGGAGGCAGAGAGGGAAGGTGGGAGGGGAGGGGAGGGGGGATAGTAGGGGATAGGAAAGGTAGCAGATTACAACAGTCACTAATATGCCATTATGTAAAAATGTGAGTATGTAACAGATGTGATTCTGCTATCTGTATTTGGGGTAGAAATGGGAGTTCAAAACCTAATGGAGTCAAATGTATGAAAGATGATTTATCAAGAGCTCTGTAATGTTTGGAACAATCAATAAAAAAAAATGTGTTTTTATCAAGTATTTATAAAACAAGATTAAGATCTAATATTAATCAGGCTTGGCAAGGGGAAAATTGTTCAAATAATAAATATATTCCTAAACACATAAACCAATATTAGAGAAGTTAACATTCGGGATATTTATGCCATTATATAATCACTAGTAATGTAAAAACAATGACAAGAAAAAGTGTTTAAATAAAGAAACAAATAAATAATTTTATGAATGAACGAATAACTTAAAAGTACAAAGATGTAATGTGACTGCAATTGTAAAAGAGAGCTTGTAGCCTTGAAAAAGTGTAAAGGTACTTGGATATGGTGTTCTACTACTTACTGAGGCATACCTCATGAATTGTGAATTCCACTTATAGATGGGAAGAGTTAAAAACAGAACCCACTCAACTGGCTCTCTCACTTGGGAATAGTGCAACAATTACCTTTTTGTTCTTCCCAAATTTTATTTCTGCTTCCAAGAACACTACCCCTCTAACCTCATGATGCCATTGAAGACTTGTTGCATCTGAACCCTTCTACTGCTCAAGTTTTTTTTTTTCATTATCTTTTCCTCCCTATCCCCATATATTCCACAATTTTTAATGTGTTTACTTTCAGTTGTAGTTGGACACAATATCTTTATTTTATTTATTTATTTTTATGTGGTGCTGATGATCAAACACAGGGTCTCTTATGTGCTAGGTCAGAAATCTGGAGCTGAGCCCAGCCCCTCCACCAATACTTTAAAAAAAATAATGTCACCTACATACTTAGCATCCACCAGTCTTACATTCTGATCCATCCATTTCCTGCTTTTTGCATGAATAATTTTGAGATTTTTTTCATTCAGACATCAATAGTCCAGAGTGCTCAGAATTGGAGGTAAATTTTACAGAATATTAGAGGTCAATTACAGAACATTAAAACTTTATATAGTGGGAAGCACCTAAAGCTGAGGATAGAAAGAAAATCTACAGACTTCACTAGTTAAAAGGTCTAAAATTCAGGAAAATGAATAATTTTGAAATGACAATTTCATAAAAAGGAGGGTAAAGGGCAGAACATACTAAGCAAAAGCAAAATTTTCACACCACAAAAAAATGTACATCTGCATAGAGTGTCATGTATGGGTGCTTCCAGAAGACAAATTAAATTGAAAGAGATATAATTTGAGATGTAGCAATAAAATATTAATTGTATATAATAGTAATATATATGTACCTGCACCAAATATGCCTCATTTAATAATAGGTATACACTGCAAGAAGTGAACTTTAATTTTTTTTAACTTTTTTAAAAATTTATCTTATTTATTTTTTATATGTCATAGTGAATACTGACATCTAGAATTTTGTATTACCAAATGTTCCGGCTACATATTATATTTACTGGAAGTACATCACTGAACAACAGATGGATTTTACCACACATTGTTGTACAATATGAACTTATAGAAATAATTACATACCTTATAATAATATGAATAAATAGATGTGTGTCAGTAACAGAGAACCTTTATTAAGAAAAAGAAAATGAAACAAAACAAAACAAACAACAAGAAACTTGAAATTTAGAGAAAGTTTGAAGTGCTTTGCAGAAATAGAAATATGACATTCTTTCCAAAAAATCGTTGGGTCAAGCAATTATTTTGGGGGAAAACTATATTATATACTTTCTTAATACCAGAAGAAACTCATTTTCAGAAGTATTGTATACTTCAATATAAAAATAAAATAGAGCTGTGGATGGTATTACACAAATAATCTCAATGACTTGGAGGTAGAGGCTGAAGAACCAAAAGTTCAAAGAAAGCCTCGTCAACACAGGAAGGCCATGACCACCATGAGGAAGTTTTTGTCTCAAAATAAAATATTGAATGGCCTGGGTATATGGCTGTGACTTAAGGGTATACCACCCCTAGATTCAATAACCCGTATATATCTGTCAAAAGTTACTATGACAAGGAATTTATGATAGGTGTGGTGGCACATGCCTGCAATTCAAAACTCTGAAGACTGAGGAAGAAGGATTGTGAGTTAAATGCCAGCCACAATAAAAAGAGTCACTAAAAAGCTCAGTGAGACCCTGTCACTACATAATATATAAAATAATCCTGGGAATGTGATTCATTTGTCAGTTGCCCCTGAATTCAATCCCCAGCATGAATAAAATAGATTTATATTGAAAAGGTCATAGTACTTGCCTCTAATGTCATCTATTTGGAAGACTAAGGCAGAAAGGTTAAAATTTCGAGATTAGCTTGGCCACTTGCCAACAACCTGTCTCTATATAAGATTTTTAAAAAATGCCTGGGGATGTTGATGAGTGTAATGGCAACTTTGGTTTAAATCTCAAGAACCACAAAACAGAGCAGTTATTTATTTTCAGAAAGTTACATAAATATGTTAAAAAATTATAAATTGGGCAACATTAAGAAATAAACTTTTTTTTCATTAAGTGGTACAAAGATGGGCTGGAGTTCTGGATCAGTAGCAGATCACTCACCTGGCAAATGTGAGGCCCTTGGTTCCATCCTCAACACTACATAACAATAAATAACATAAGGGTATTATGTCCAGCCACAACTAAATAACATAATTTTAAGAAAAGGTAAAAAGAGAAGTGGGAGAACTCATGAGCTCACATAAAAGTTAAGAATATGTAATAAAAAAGAAAATGACACTTATGGTAGGAGACATGTTCAAAAATTAAAACCTCTTAACACCTTAACAAATTATAAAAATGCAAGTGAACATCTGATGCCAAAAAAAAAATACACAGTATTGATGAGGACAAGAAACAATTTCTCTTGAATTAGAGAAAGAATATAAATTGCTATTATTTTTTGTGTAAAGTGTTTATTTAATATATATATATATATATATATATATATATATATATATATATATATGATATTCCTCAAACAGTAGCAAAGCCTATATAAAATACTGTGTTTCTGATCCTGATAATATGTAGTTATATGATAGTATAAGGCTACAGATATGTTTGTCCATGCTGTTGAAACCAGAAAAAGTAGGTGAAAAGAGGAGGTACATTCAAAATAAAATAAATTCTATAGTTTGAAAAAATTGCTTTCTTGGGATCAGAAACATTTTTAGTCTCATTGAAGTGGTTCCTGTTTTCTCCACATTGTCTCAAAATAAAACATAAAAAGGACTGGGGGTGTGGCTCTGTGGTTAGAACTCCTGGATTTATCTCCCAGTGCCAAACCAACTAAGGTGTACAATTTCTGAAAGATTATAATTATGCCAGTGTACATATACATGTAAAAATATTAGTGAAAATTTAAAAATAAATAAATATATTTTTTGAAAAAAGTGTTAAGATTCTTCCAAAGCTTAAGATAAAAATGACATATAATCCACTAATAATAATTTTGGGTAGCAAAGCAAGGCTGCACATGCCCATGCTCCAGTGGCTCAGGAGTATAAGAAGGGAGAATCTCAAGTTCAAGACCAGTCTCAGCAATTTGGCAAGGTTGTAACCAAATGGGTGAGATGCTGTCTCAAAAAAGGGGTACAGGTTAGTGTATAGCACAGTGAAAAAGTGCCCATGGGTTAATCTATAGTGACTCAAAAATAAAATAATAATAATAATAATAAATCTGGCTAAAAAGTGCCATACAATCCAGTAATAATATTTCTAAATGAATTGGAAAACTTTTCTCAAAGACATAACAGCAATTCCATTTTTATTGTAGCTTTATTCACAGTATCTAATAAAAAAATGAAATTCCAGTCATGCATGGTGGGAAATGCCTCTAATCCCAGGGGCTTGGAAGTTTGAGGCAGAGGATGGAGAGTTCAAAGCAGCCTCAGCAATGGTAATGCACTAAGCAACTCTTTCCAAAGAAAATGTAAAATAGGGCTGAGGATGAGCCTAAGTCATGGAGTGCCTCTGAGTTTAATTCCTGGTATGCACCTCCCCAAAAAACATCCTTTTATATAAAAGCAATATCAAAAGATTTCTTCCAGCTTCACAGCATTGAACTACTCCCCTTAGATGCTACACACTTATAGTTCAAACTGATCTCTAGAAGACAAGACTCAGATAATAATATTTTCTAAATAGGATAAGAGACATTGATATCTGTGGACACCTTATGTCAGACTGTTCTAAAACTAAGGACTGGGCAAATATGGGACGTTGGAATGAGAACAGAACACACAGTTAAGTTCTTCAAAGGGGAATCTTAACTCAGACACTGTGATATCTGAAACCACAGTTGGAGATAAAATTAGATTCTTTGCTTCACTGATTTCTGGGTTGTTAATTCAATCCAAACAGATATTGAAAAAGTATTAAGGCTACTGGTTAATGTCTATGTAAAACAGGTTATTAAAAATGTATCAAATTAGGGCTGGAGTTTCAGCTCAGTAAAAGAAAGCTTGCCTAGCATGGGTGAGGCACTGAGTGGGTTCATCCTCAGATCCACATATCAGTAAGTAAAATAAAAGTCCATTGATAACTATTTTTTTAATGTACCAGGTTTCTCACATGGCTTTTGATGTTCAGATTCACTATGTACTCTAGCCTTTGTGATTAAACTTCCTTATAGTTTAAATCAAGTCCAGTCCCATCTTTATTTTCCTCCACACTAGGACAAAGATGTTTCCTGGAAATGTTTGGAATGCTTCTACAGGTCATTTTAATAAAGTGGTCTTACATATATTGAGGGAAAAACATCAACTAAGGTCCCATTACATTTAAAAAAAGTCTTTAATTGGGACCGTGAGGATGGCCTTAGCCCTGAGCTTAAACAACTCCATTTTAAAAACTCCAGTTTGAAACATGCAGTGGCACCAGGCACACCCACAGAATCCTCCAGTATGGCCTAAAAAAAGTTACTTCCCCTTAACTTGATAAACAGAGTAAAATATCTGGCAGGCTACACTTGCCTGATAAGAGAGAAAGACAAGAAAATCAGAGTGGAGACCACAAGACCAGAAGTTTCTGACCCCAGGGTAAATTATGTCATGGAGAAATCCCATGATAGTGAATAAGAATTGAAAGAGAGGTTAAAAGCCCCCAAATTTAGTATAAATAACAGAGCTAATGAGCAGGGATTTAGCCAGCAGAAACTAGCATGCACTCAAGCTGAAGAGCCTGATGAGGACCTGACATCCCATCACTTGTCATTGTGCTTCTGATCCTCTGCATGAATTTCTCATCTCTCAAACTCTACCACTTCATCTGAACTTTGGTGAAAGCCACAACTTCTCCATAGGTTCTCTCCTCAACCTGTTGTCCACTCCAAGCCAGGAGAAGCCTGCCTTGGTTCTGGACCTGGTCACCATGGTCTGAGTGAGTGTGCATCTGCTGGACTAAAAGCCTAAGGCTTAAAACTTTTGATCTGACATTTAAACTTAGCACACAGAGGGAATGTCTGTCAATAGCCTGTCATGATTAAGTGAGTTTTTCAGTGTTTAGAATTAATCTAGGATTGTTAGCAGTAAATTAATCAACCTATTTTTTTTTGCTGTGAATGGATTATGTCTATTGCAGTGCCTAGCATGCAAGATTGTTATTTTCTTGAGTAAGAACCTATAGAGTGAAATTTGAGTGAATAAAGCATTGAAAGGGCAGAAGCATGGGGACACATTTTATTTCTCTCCTTGACTGCATATGTCACAATTATTACCCTTGGCAACTGGGACACATGGACTATAGTATTTTATTTAGAAAAAAGTCATTATTTTTAATGTCATCTAATTTTCCCTGCTTTTTTCTTATGTGAAAGGCTCACAAAGATAAATCAAAATCTTTTAAAACTGCCCTCCAGTTCTTGGAGAAAAAAATTACAAATAAGGCATCCCTTTAAAACAAAACATGGGAAAAAAATAATTATGTTGAAACTGAAGTTTTGAGATGAAACTAAATTTCCCATTTAACCAATTTTCTCTGGGATCTTGTCTCACAAGTTTTGAAGAATCAAATCTATGGACATGCAGGGAAGGTAATAGTAAAAGAATAGGATTTATTTTAGCAAGAAGAAATATAACTCCCACAATGTGGTAGAGGGCATGAAAGCAGAAGAACCCCCTATGTTTTTTTTTTTTTTTTTTTTTTTTTGGTGTCAGCTTCAAAGTTTATTTCTGGTTTTTGGCAGAGCATGGGGCAAAATCTATTTTAAATAAGTATTGAAAAAGGCATTCTGATTACCAACTGGGTTCTTGATTGTCCTTTCTGTAACCCATCCTTCTTCCAGTGACTTCCAACTGGCTGCACCCCAAGGACAAAGAATTTGGTGAAGGTATTCCCACAAGTGAGTCTCAAGTGATTTTTAATTTAAATAGGCCTTAATGGTGCTCATTAACATATCTATCCATTATCCTCCAGGTGTGGTTAAATAAGATGTCCCTTATGCTGCTGCCTGGTCATTTTACTATCTATTTTATTTTATTTTTCTCAATCAAGGTGAGCAGGGAACCCTGCCTTTGAGAATGTGAAGAGAACTGGAAATTTGAAATTTAATCTCAGACCTATAAATAGCTAAACTATCAGATTGCCATTCTGGATTTGAGATACTTCTTAGTCTGCGTTTAGAAAGCTCAGGAGGCATGAGGATGTTGAGTTCAAAACCAGCTTGAGCAACTTAGTGAGGTTCTAAGAAACTCAGTGAGACCCTGTCTCTACATAAAAATATAAAAAGAGGTTGAGAATGTGGGTCAGTAGATAAACACCCCTGGGAATAATTCCTGGTCTAAAATAAACAAACATATAAACAACAACAATAAACAGGAGGAATAAGAACAGGGGTCCTGAAAAACACCACAGCTTCTCTCACACAGGAACACAACGGATGAAGTTGGGGTCCTCTTCTGATGATTATCCCAGACTTCACCACACAATCTAGGGACATGCTGAGCTAATGCCACACAGATGCCCACATAGGAATTCAGGAAGGCCCTGAAAACACCATTCAATTATGGAACAAAACACTTGAGGTCTTAAATACTGATCTACGCTTCACTAGACTAGTCAGAGAAAACTGAAGTCTGAGCTGCCAAGAGAGACCCTCTAGCCACCAGACTCTGGTGACAATTATGAGGAGTTTCCAGCCATCATTGCAAATCCCACTGGCTTCAAACAGCCTCCCTACCCAGTCTCAAAATAAGAACACACACTTACCATTTCCTGGCTTTCAGGATGCTTAGTGTTCCCAATATATATATTTTTTTCAGCTCCAGTGTAGCACAGAAACCTGGAAGCAGAGAAATGGATTCAGAGAATGGCAGGCTCCAAATCAAAAGGAATAGAAGACCGGTGGGCTGAAGGGGGAAGGGCAGGATGGCATAGACAAGGACACATTTACAATCTTATAGCTCCCTGTAGGGAGGGGAATTCCTGGGACAGGTTACCTTGGCAACAGGTTGGGGGGGCAGTTTCTTGATAATATCCCTCAGGGGACAGTCTCCAACTTCCCAGATTCACTCAAAATTGGCTTCCTAGATTCATCCAGACTCTCAATTTACGTATTTACACTGACTGCCTGTCTAATTCAGTAGGCCTACTGTTTGAGTAATAGTAAATTTCATCCAGATCACAATCAAATAAGGACACAAAGACAGGTTTTTGTCTGCTCTGTTTTAGTTCTCAAACACTGGGGATCTACCACATGCAGGGGTGCATGCCTATAATCCAAGCAACTGGAGAGGCTGAGGCAAGAGGACAGTGAGTTCAAAGCCAGCCTCAGCAATGGCAAGGCACTAAGAACCTCACTGAGATGATGTGTTTAAATAAAATAGAAATAGGGCTGTGAATGTGGTCTCAGTGGTAATGTGCCCCTGAGTTCAATTGCCAGTAGAAAAAAAAAAAATACTGGAAATCAGACCCATGGGTATTATTCACTACAGAGTCCCAGGACCACAGATGAATGGATTGATGAATTGATAGAAACATAGATAGAGTCCTGGGGAAGGGTCACAAATTCTCCTCTGATGGCTTTTCAAGTAACTGATATTACAATATTACAGGACTGCTCCACAGCCTTGGAATCTTTTTATTTTATTTACTTTTATTTTTACTTTTTTGCTGTGAATTGTATTAAGTGCCTCAGGATAAAATTATTTCATGGAAGAGTTTCATCCCAATATTTAGATCTAGTACAGACAGAAGTGCATTTATATAAAAATTAAATATCACAATTACTTTAAATTTTTATTTAATATTTCTGTTCTCTGGCCTTATGAGAAAAGAGCTTGAGACTTCAACTCATAAGTAATTCCCTGAGGCAGCACTGTCTCTACTCCCCTACAAAAAATGGGGCAAAAATAAAATTTTAAAGTTTCTAGTTTAATAAAATAAACAAGAGGTGAATGGTGTCAGGTCTCTAGATCTCTCAGTATTCCAGAACCTAGAGTATAAGGAATTAAAAAATAAATTATTTGCAGTTTTGCCTTGAGCATAATAATAGAATTATGATGTCTGTTTTTTTCTTTGGTATGGGGTACTATGATAATATTAGCACAAACCACAGGCATTATGTCTATATATATTTTTTTTTCTATAATTCAATACAGCCCATCAACAGAGTCAACCTCAAATTTAAATGAAGAAAATTTTAGTTATTATTGCCAGGGTCCAGCCCTAGCAGGAATCCAGGGGTCCTGAAGTATGAATGGCATTGGGTACTGAAGGATATGTGGCCTCAGCCAAAAAAAGGGGAGACAGGATAACAGGTTGCAAATTACAAGCAGCCTTCAGAAGGATCTGATGCCCATAGAGGGGTGTTTATTTTTATACCCTTTTTAAAGGTATTTATTCATGTAGTTAAAATAGCATCAAAGCCCAAAACTTTTTTCATTTACATAATTTTCAAGAGTTGCAATCTTTTCTGACATATATTAACTTCATAACATATTGAACACATTGTTTAAAATATGTTCCTGCAACCTTTGCCAATCATGATTAAGCTTTTACATTTTCACTTCAATCACTAAGTACTAGACTATGCAACTTGACTACCTGTATCATGACCTATTAACTTTAAAGCACACATATGATTATGGGTAAGCTTTTTTGCTTCTAAACTAAAGTCCTAATAATACACACTTAAAACAGTGAAAGCCTATTACTTAAAAGCCTACTCCTCTGAACTGACTCTAAAATATATCTATATAGAATTTTACATTATTCTGTTTTTCCAAAGTAATTTTCTTTTTTCACATGACCTATTTAACTGATTTTTAAAGAGTTTCTTTGATCCTTCATCAAATTATGAATTCTAATGTCTTTATAATTTTTAATTAAAGAACAGGCTCTGCACTTCAACTCATTTGCTATTAGTATTGACTATGTGTTTCCTATTTTCATTATGAATTCCTGTGTAGGGCAAAGAAGGCTCTGTTAGTAAAGGGAATGTATGTTGCATAGGTTGGGGCTTTAGAATGAGGGGTTTAGTGTAAATTGGTAAGCTTTTCTCAGGAACCTTGATTTGCAATCTTTTCCCTGTGAATTTCTTAAGAAAAAAAAAAACACTACTGTTTGTATTGTCAAAGATACTAAAATACAACTCAGAACATATCTTATTTCTATCCTTAATCCCATTCTGGGAATTTTCCTGCAATCTCAGGCAACATGTACTTTTATTATTGATTGTTGTATGCCCTATTATCTATCTCATGAGTATCATAAACAAAACACTTAACATTACCCATGGTTCTGGGTTCCAGGTTGTGCAGCCCTGCCACAGAATCCCCCACACTGTGACCCTGTCAGACAGGATGTGTAGGAACATCTTCATCACACTGTCTATAAGATACCAGCTATTTTTCACATAGAAACTAGTTGGTATCTTGTGATTGAATCATGGCATCCAGTCAATAGTGAGTGGATTATTTATCTGTCATTTGATAACAAGTCATTCTAAAATGTATTCACTCACTGCACCCCTGAGCCAAATCCCCAGCCCTATTTGGTATTTTATTTAGAGAAAGATTCTCACTGAGTTGCTTAACACCTCATTTTGCTGAAGCTAAAATTGAACTCATGATCCCCCTGCTTCAGCCTTCCAAAATACTGGGATTACGGAAGTACACCATTGCACTTGGCTCTGTTCATATATTTAATGCCAGCATTCCCTTTGTCTTGTCAACTGTTTTCTTTTTTCTATTTTACATTTCAAATGAATGTAGTATTTCTATTTTTTCTCCAAGAACTGGATGTCAGATTAAAGATATTGGTTTCTCTTTGTGAGCATTTCACATGAGAAAAAAGCAGACGTGTAACTTGACAGTTTGAAAAATAAGAACAATTTTTCTCTGCTCTCTGTCTTCCCAGGTACAGATACCTTATCACAATATCTGATTTGAAATTTCTCCTTTAAGATTGTTCTGTGTGATGTGTCCTCATTCTAACCTCCTACATTGTCCTACTTGTGGGTTTCATAACTGCTTAACAAAAGGTTTGAAGAGCCACCATGTCTAAATTCTTTTGGAGTGTCTAGTGAATATCATTCCTGGGTCTCTCCACCATGTCTAAATTCTTTTGGAGTGTCTAGTGAATATCATTCCCTGGTTCTCTCCCTCTAGAGAGCAGTATAAACTATGAAGTGAAGACACTCCAGGGAGTCTCTGATAGCCCTTCAGTTGGCAAGGATCTTTTAGTAATACAGGGCTGGGACACTCTGAAAAATTGAGGTAGAATGAAGACCACTCCCTTCAAATGCAAACTTTTTTTTCAATCAAGACATAACTTTCCAAACTTATCAATAAGAGTGGCAGGCAATGAGTTTATTAGAAGTGATGTGAAGGAAGAAAAGGGTGACACTCTGACAGAAGAACGTGTGTTCTCTCTGAAAAGATAATAGCATGACTTTCTTGAACTTCAGTTTTTTTGAAAATCTAAAAATAGATCCCAAAGAGTCCTGACCAGGTCCACCTCTTGACTATGGACTGACAGCAGGATAACATCAAACTCTCAAGTATCCTCTGCCATGACAACTTTAGGTTAATTAGGCTCATGTTCACCATTTCTAATTGAATTCTTAACCATAAACTCTCACAGATTTTATGATTAGTAAGAATTATCTTTATTTCTCTGAGTTCCAGAATCTGGCCTATAGCAAGGTCACAAAACTCTTCACTTCAGGGTAAGTTGCTCTTATAAACATTATTTTGAAACTGCATTTCTTTAGCAGATAACAGTTTGTTAAGGAATGTAACATATCCTGTCCAGTTATGCCAGAATTTTCTTGGAAAATAAAGCATGAGGTCAACATTTTGGGCCTATTTATTTATATTACTACATGTTGAAAACAAAGCTAGTCTACCACTGAGCTACGTCAGTGTCACCCTTGCCAGAAATAAAGTTGTATGGGGATGCAAATCTCTCAATAAGGCAAAGGCAGTACCTAATTGACATCATATTCTGGAGCTAAAAATCATAAAAGAGGGTTCCTTTCAAATGTGCTATGCCACTTTTTCATTAGATGTGGTTTAATTACTATTTTCACTAATTCCAGGAATCCACTTTGAAATCACAAATTTTATTTACCTTCCAGTCCTCAGAGAGTCATGTTCTTCTTGTGTAGATCCTCAGCACCACATAAAAATAAATAAAGATATTGTGTCCATCTTAAAAAAAAAAAAAAAAAAACTAACACTGAAAAACTGGGCACACAGGTGCAAGCCTATAATCCCAGCTGCTTGGGAGACAGAGGCAGTAGAATCATAAGTTCAAGGCCAACTTCAGCAACTGAGACCCTGCCCCAAAATAAAAAAAGCTGGGGATGTAGTTCAGTGGCAGAACATCCTTGAGTTCAATCCCTGCCACTGCAAAAAAGTAAAAGAAAGTGACAAAAAAAGTAACATTTAGGATTTGCTCTCAGAAATGTTTCCACAGATGTCAACAAAGTAAGGTACCTCAGACATTAGTTTCTCCTAGTTCCTCTTTTTTTTAATCTATATTTATTTATTTTTAATCTTTATTTATTTATTTTTATGTGGTGCTAAGGATCAAACCTAGTGCCTCACATGTGTGAGGAAAGCACTCTACCACTGAGCTACACACTTCTCTGTGCCTCAATATCGTTATGTCTCAGGGAGGAAACAATTTAAATCATAATCTTCAAAGAACCATATTTTATGTATAAAAATTAAAAATATGGCAAAAGAAATAATTAAATTACATGTAGAGAGCAAATAAGGAAGAGAAGTAATGAAGAAAGAGCAGAAAGATCAATAAATAAACAACAGAAAAAAATAGAGAAAATACAGAAAAATAAACTAATTAAATGCTGGTTCTTGGGCTGGGGTATAACTCAATAGTACAGTGTGTGCTTACCATGTGTAAGGCCCTGTCTTGATTCCAACCCCTCCCCTAAAATAAAATAAAATAAAACAAAACAAAACAAACAAAAAAAAAAACAACCACTGATTCTTTGAGAAGACAGAAAAAAAAAAAATGGAAACCTCCAGTTGGGCTAATGAGAAAAAAAAAGAGAGAATATGCATATTACTAAAATCAGGAAAGAAAAGATGATATCACCATAGTTTGTAGAGATATGAAAAGGATATATGCCAATAAATCCATCAACCTAAATGAAGAGAACAAATTTTCTAGAAAGATACCACCAAACTCACCTACAATGAAAACCTGAATTGAATAGTCACAGGTTTATATTTAAGAAAATTTGTAGCTTGAAAATCTTCTCTTAAATTTTTTCAGATCCAGATATCTTCACTGGAAAATTTCAATAAACATGTAGGGAAAAAAATTATACAAATTCTATAAGAAAACTGAATAGGAGGAAATACTTCCTAACTTATTCTGAGGCCAGCATTAACCTGCTATCAAAGGCAGACAATGACATCACAAGAGGTTCGGATACCCCTCATGAACACTGGTGCAAAATCCTATACAAAATTGTGAGGGGGTGGGTGGTTGTAAAAAGGGATAGAACCCAGGGCTTCACACATGCTAAGCTAATGCTCTAATGTGGCTAGGCTAATGCCACATCCTCAGTCCTTTTTATTTTGATACAGGATCTCACTGAGTTACCCAGCCTAGCCTTGAACTTGTGACCCTCCTGCCTCAGAGTAGCTGGGATTATAAGTGTATGCCAACACATCCAATTCCCAAGCAAAATTTTAATGAATTAATTATAATAATATATAAAATGAATAATACCTCATGACTAAATGAGATTTATGCTAATATTGCAAAGCTGGTTTTCCATTCAAAACACAATGGACATCATTATATTAGCAAACAAATAATAACAATCCAATACCCATTCTTAGTTCAAAAACAACAACAATAAAAACCTTAGGAATAGAACAGTCTCATTCTGATAAAAGGAATCCAAAGGGGAAAAAAAACAAACAAACAAACAAACAAAAAAAACCCCTAGAGTTAACAGCATGCATAATAAAAAAAGATTGAATGTTTTTCTTTTAATATAAGGAACAAGACAAGGACGACCACTCCCATCATTTCTATCCAACAATATACCAGAGATTCTGCTTAGATTAATAAGGCAAGAAAAAACTGACATTCATCATTTTTTAAATGATGAGATTTTCTATATAGAAAAATCCGATGAAATATGCCCCAAAAAAAGCTAGTGCTAGAAGGTGAGTTTGGCGAAGCTGCATGATACAAGAGCTAGATACAAAACTGAATTGCTGTTCTATGTTAATAATGAAAAATTTTATATTGAATTTTTTAAACATACTATAATAACACCAAAAATGTCAAATATTTAAGACAAATTTGAAAGGGATATGCAAAACTTCTACTTTAAAAGATTGCTGTGAGAAATTAAAGAAAATCTAAAAAAATAGGAAGAAATAACATGTTCATTTGTTGGAAGACTCAATGATGTTAAGAAGTCAGTTCTCTCCAAGTTGATTCATAGATTCAATATCTCAGAATCCCAGCAGGCTGTTTTGTATAAACAGGTAAGCTGATTATAAACTTCCAATGCATATACAAAGGACCCAGAGCAGTCCAAAAAACTTTGCAAAAGAAAAAAATTCTGGAATAAAACACTATTACAAAGGTAAAGTATTTCAGACAATGTGGTACTGATATAAAGATAAACAAGTAGATCATGATACAAAATAGAGGCCAAAATAGACCCATGTACACAAAAAACTGATTTTTGGCAATGGTACAAAGGCAATTCAGCAAAGAGACAATGTTCATTTTTAACAAATGGTGCTGGAACTAAATACCCATATACAAAAACGTATGAATTTTGACCACTGCCTTGCACCACATACAGAAATTAACTCAAAATGGGTCATATACCTAAGTGTAAAACCGAAAACAATAAACCTCCTCAAGGAAACAGGAGCTAACTTCTGTGACTTGGGGTTAGGCAAAGAGTTCTTAGATATGATACCAAAAGTGCATTAAAGAACAACCCATAAATTGAATTTCATCAAAATTAAGAACATCTGTTCTTTGAGAGACACTGCTAGTGGAATGTAAAACATGTCAGACTGGGACAAAATATCATAAATCTAATAAAGATTTTGTATCTAGAATATATAAAGAACTCTTAAAACTTAATAAGAAAAACAAATACCTCTATAAATAATAACATACAAGATTTAATACTTTACCAAGGAATGGCAAATAAGCACATGAAAATATGCTCAACATCATAATCAGCCAATAAGAAAATGCAAATTAAAATCACAATGAGAGGCTGGGGTTGTGACTCAGTGGCATAGCACTTGCCTGGCACATATAAGTAACTGGGTTCAATCCTTAGAACTGTATAAAAATAAATAAATAAAATAAAGGCATTGTGTATATATCCAACTAAAAAAAATTTTAAAAATCACATTGGGGTAATACTATGTATCTTTTAAAGGACTAAAATTTAAAAAGACTACCACTGTAATATTTAAGATAGAGACTTGGAGCAACTGATTCCTCATTCACTGCTGGTAGGAATGTAAAAGGAAACAATAACTTGGAATATAGTTTGGCAGTTTAAAAAATTAAAAATACACCTAGCACATGATCTACTCATTTCACATCTGGGTATTTACCAAAGAGAAAAGAGAGCCTAAGTCCACACAAAGATCTGTAATACAGTTGTTCAGATGGGTTTTAGTTCTAAGAGCCAAATGCTGGAAACACCCAAATGGCTGTCAGTGGTGAATTGGCACATCCATACAATGGAATACTTTGAGCACTTAAAGGAACAAACTACTGATATAATCAGAAACAGAGACAAATCTCAAAATAATTACACTGAGGGAAAGAAGAGAGAGAGAGAGAGAGAGAGAGAGAGAGAGAGAGAACACATGTTTTATAATTCCATTTACATAAAACCCTAGAATAAGCAAATTAACCTACAGTGATAGCAGATCAGTAGGTTGGTCGTTGCCTGGAGAAAGGGACAGAGGACCTTGAGGATAGAAGAACAAAGAAATTTGGGGTGGTGATGGATCTGTTCATTCTCCTTATTGTGATGGTGGTTTCTTGGGTGTGCACATGTGTCAGAACTGATTAAATCATACACTTTAAACACAAAGTTTATTGGATGTCAATTAGACTTCAATAAAACTGTCTTTAAAAAGAGCAACCTGAATTTATAATATAAATTTTAAATTGTCCCTTTTCCATCAGCATACCAAAAATCTTTCACTGTAGCAAACTTACTCACGTAACTGCTTCAAATACACCTTTTCTTTTGACATTTACTCTACATAAACATGATTGTAAAAGTAAATTACTCGCTGGGGATGTGGCTCAAGCGGAAACATGCTTGCCTGGCATGCGTGGGGCACTGGGTTCAATCCTGAACACCACATAAAAATAAAATAAAGATACTATGTCCACCAAAAACTAAAAAATAAATATTAAAAAAATTCTCTCTCTCTCTCTCTCTCTCTCTCTCTCCCCCACCCCTTAAAAAAAGTAAATTACTATTGGATAGAAAAGTTAACAAATTGGTCTCCCTGGATTGCACAGTTGTCTGTTTACTGGCTTCAAATAAAGTCTGAATGTTTAGCTGAACTACCAGTACTGAAGGCTCAGTCACTGAATATTTACAACATTACTTTTGCAAGCTGCCCTAAAACAATTCATTAATTCAAATACATGTTTACTGCACATGTGCTCTCTGTATGCCACTGTTGAAAGGGCTGGATTTCATGCAGAATTGACAGTACCGAACTACAAAGTTATTCCATGTCTTCTTTTGGAATAATTTGTAAGATTTAGAAACACTTAAATCACATGATGAAAGAATAGCAATGGAAACAGGCCACAGACAGCCAAGAACACTGACTCTCCTAATTAAAGGTTAAAATAATAAATTTCAATGATAATATGACTGAAGAACTGTATCCTAACAGCTTAATTCCAACATTACAAGTATTTCTCATATCTTAAGTGAACTCAGAACAAAGATTACAAATTACTTTCTCACACAATGAGTATGAAGTCTGCCAGCTCTAAGAGGTCATTCTGGCTTAGAAATATGAAAGGATGTGAAAAGACAGACCCCAAATGATTTTTAACACCAATAACAAATAGGATGTTTTAAGTGAATTCTCTAACAGCTGGTATCAAAGATAATACTCTGTAGCAGCATATTCTTCATTACTGAGTTCAGTTAACTGGACCAAGTATGGAAATTACTATATCTTATAGAAGATACAAGCTTAATTATTCATCACAAATAAAACCATCCATAGCTCTGCCACAATATACAAGTCATTTTACAGCTTAGCAAGGGAATCCATTTGTAAACCTTCCACTATCTTTTTCCCTTGAAATGATACTATCCTTTAAGGTTGTTTCTCTAAAAGAACCCAACATATGCTCCATTTGTATACAATGAATTTAAGCATTTTCTACTGTCATGTATAACTGACTATAACTAATGAATAATTAAAAAAGAGAATCCAATGAACCCATGCCAGGTACACAAAAATCTATAAAAATCAATTGTTAGCAATAACTATGGATGGCATGTGCTTCTGATTCGATTAGAAAGTCACTCTTTTTCTAAATTTCTTCAGGTTTTTCAGAATTGTCATGTTTTGTGTTCTCAAAGATAGAGTTTTGCTAAACAATAAGCTTTTAGTAAATTTTGACTGACAGGATTCCTCTGCATGTGTTCTAAACACATCATACCCAAATTCATATCTACATTAAACACTACTAATCCTGAGTGTTCAGTAACCATGGAATGCAGAACATGAATTCTGAAAGCACAATATTCAAGAATTCTCATCTTCATAGAGAAGCAATATCCACTAAACAAAAGATGAAACAAACCATAGTATTCAGTTATTGCATCTTCTATTTATTGATTTTTGGAGTTTTACAAATGTAAATGGTTTGCTTTAGGTAAATTGGTGAAAAAAGCAAAAACATTTAACCACTTTTAATTAAAATTATGAAGCTTTACATCTTACCTCTGATACTGATTTTAATTAAAATTGTGAAATAATACCTGCTACAGCTTGAGTTCCATTGAAGCTAAGAGCCAACTTGTGGTTCCTCATGATACGTCCAATGTCAATTACTGCCCTCCTGTTGCATTTTACCTTGAAGAAAAACACTGTTTCATGGAGTAAGATCTACTTGTAATTTGTAATGTGCTTGGCACTGTGCTTACCAGTTTATATGAAGCAGCTGTGCTCATCCTCAAACCAATGCTACAATGGAGAATATTTTAGAAAGGTAGAGTGTAACTGACCTTAAATAACTTGTCCAAGGTCACTGAGCTACTTCCCATTACTGACAGAGTATATCTTGAACCTTTTAACAAGAGGGCCCCAAATTGGACCAAACCTGCCAGAGAAATTGGATTCATCCCATCATGAGTAACTCCCAATTTAATCTCAGTACAGTTATTTTTCTCGAATTCACCTTAATCTGACCATCTGCCTTGGCATGGAGGAGAAACAACATAGTGGCAGAGCTGGGTGTGTGCAACAATTTATCTTCCAAGTTTGGGCTTTCAGCTTGCCTTTATTGTTATATCTTGGAAAGTTGGGCAAGATCAAGATCCTTAGTAAAATGACATCTATAGAGTGGCCTTACCAGCAGTATTATTATTAATCCTGACCATGTTTAAAGTGACATTATATATTCAAGAGAATTCTGATCTTAACTGTAGCAGTGTTTATCACATAAGCAAATGATTCATGTCATGTTATAACAAATAAGATATATAAATGAGTAATTTATACTTCATTCCTCCAAAAATGACTTTGTATTTCATTAATGAAAACATAGAACAGTGATTTGTTTGTGGAACTGAGTATTAAACCCAAGGCCTCACACATGTGAGTGAAGCCACATCCCCAGCCAAGAATGCTTGTTTTTGAATGATGTTGTTGGTGTAACAGTGTAGTGCCAGTCCACCCTTCCACTGTCCTCTGACAAAAATTTCTATTTAACTGCTAAACACACTGATGTTTCATGGATAACATAAAGAAAAGTAGTTTACAGAAACCACATAACTTCCAAACTTTTAGAATTGCTGTACAATATTGTGTTCTCTTTGAGATGCATAAAGAAATTTAAATTCACACTTCACTAGCATAGGAGCAAGAACCAGTTAAACAGCATCTACTGTTCTTTGTCCATTAAGAAAGATTGTTCAACCAGGTTGGTGGAACACACCTGTAATCCCAATGGCTTGCAAACCTGAAGCAGGGGGACTGCAAGTTCAAACCCAGCCTTAGCACTTTAGTGTGGCTCTAAGCAACTTAACAAAACTCTGTCTCAAGAGAAAAGAAAAAAAAAAGTTGGGGATGTGGCTCAGTGGTTGAGCACTGTGGGCTCAATTCCTAGTACAAAAAAAGGCAGAAAACAAAAAACTCAATAAGCTGTACTGTATAAAATGAATTAATTTTTCTAGAAGCTGATAAGGTTACCTCTGAAAATCCATGCTGGAAAGTCATAGCAAAGAAAACAACCAGTCACCAGAGGGGAATAGTCACAAAAACATAACATCTGGACAGTCACATCCAAAACAAAGCTGGTCTAAAGGTGATGTTTACTTTCTGCATTCTTGCCTACTCACTTGTGAACCTTGTTCTTGCACAGAAATGCTGTAATCGTGGGCTATCCACGTCACAAACTTTTTAAGTATTCTCAACTTTCCTCTTCAGATCTCAACAATTGCCCAAGCCAGCTTGAATTACCAAAGAGAAACAGATGGTTCTGCTCCACAATCCTTCCCCTCTTCTTGTAATGCTAGTGATGATGGCAGGAACTCCCAGCAATTTCTGCCTGAGCAGGGGCCACAATACCCAAGCTAAGAGTGCTCTTGAGTGCTGTTGTTTTGGCTCAGTGTTAGAGCACTTGCCTAGCATGTATAAGGCACTGGATTTGATTCTCAGCATCACATAAAAGTAAAAAAAAAAAAAAAAATAGAGTTCATCAACAAGAAAATAATATATATATATATATATATATATATATATATATATTTTTTTTTTTTTAAAAAGAGTGCTCTTAGGATTTTAAAAAGCACAGATGGGAGGAGACTCTCTTTCATCCCTCTTGTGGGAGAACCTGAAAATGGCCCCCTGCTATGTCACATTTTACCCCCAAGGGCCTAAAATCATGCTGGCTTCTGTGGCATTTCATTCCTTTAATCCTTCTTCAGAAATCTTCCTTCTTCAATAATCCTCCTTTTAATTTACGATGGTTGATTGCAGCAAAGCATCCCAACTTGCACCTTCTAAACATTTCCAGTCTGTGTATCCACCTCTATCATCTGTGCCTTAGCTTAGGTCCTCATTGGCTCTCATCTGGACTAGTCCAACAGCCCCACAAATCTCCTATCTCTAGTCCTCAAAACCATCATCTGTGGTACAGTTTACAGGAGAGTCCATGTTCCCCACATACACCCAAACTCATCAATGGATCTCCATTATTAAAGAAAGATCCAAATTCTTTAACAGGACTCACCCCACTGTCTATATACAATCTTCTCTCCATCTAAATAGCTGTTCCTCCTTGACTCACATTTTAGCTCTGATTACCCAGAACTGCTTGGGTTTGGGCTGGAACTCAGATACACACACACACCACACTGAATTAATTAGTAAGTAGGAAGTTCCCATTCTTGAAAACCTGGAGAAATCAAAGAAAATTGGTTTTCTTCAGGTTTTCTTCTATGTATCAAAGTCATCATATTGATATTTACATTTCATTACATCAATATCCCTAAATATTGCTGTTATAGGTAACTGGCACCAAGGTACACAACACACACAACAGCAAGTGTCTGAAAGAAAGAATCACATACTATAACTAAAGGTTCTGATCACCCACACATCTCTGCAGACAGAATACCAGCACTGACTCCCTGTGAGGCTTTCTCACCCAGACAGTGCCCCTCTTCCTCCACTGGTGCCACTACACTCCATAGAAATCTGTAGCCTGGCACATGACCTCTTGTTTTTTAAGGACAAGACCATGTTCCCAGCATCCCTGGATCTCCAAGCCCAGTCAAGTCCTCAGAATACATTAGACATTTATAAATGTTTACAGAATAATATGTGCATTCTGAGCTAAGCAGAACACTCAAAGACATTTTCTGATTTAAAGAAAAAAAGCACACTGGATATCAGGTTTGAAATCTTGGGCTTCACCCATTAAATTTGAAGAAAATAATTGAAAACACAAAATATTTTCTAATATCTCTAACCTATTTTGTACTTAAAAAAATGATCATAGTTTCTGTAGAAAAAAAAATTAATAGGAGATGTTGAGAAATAAGGTCTTTTTTTTAACTTCTAGAAAATTTCAGAGAAAATTGCATAAGCAGTCAAAAAAACTGGTAAATTGGACTCCAACAAAAAATCTATTTGCTTCATAAGAAGTGAAAAGACTATAGAATAAGAAAAATTTTATACTTCTCATATCTCATAAGAGTACATTTGTGTATATCCAGAATACATAAGAACTATTACAAATGAACAAGAAAAAGACAGCTCAATTTTAAAATGGGCAAAGAATCTGAATAGGCATTTGTCTAACAAAGATAAATAATGGCTAAAAAGCACATGAAGATATTCAATATCATTAGTTATCAGGGAAATGCAAATCCAAACCACAATGAGATGCCACTTCATACCCATTAGGATGACTACTATGCAAAAAAATATCATGGCAAACTGTTGGCAAGAATATGGAGAAATTAAATCTTCAAACATTGCTGATGGGAATGTAAAATGGTAGAGTCACTTTATAAAAGAGTCTGGCAGAGTTACTTATGATCCATTAATTTCACTCCTAAATATCTACCCAAAGAAAACATAAGTCAACTAAAAAAACACAAATATTCACAGTGGCATGATCATAAGAACCACAAAGTGCAAGTCATCCAAATATCCAACAACTGATAAATGGATAAACAAACTGTAGTGTATCCATATAAAAGAACACTATTTAGCAATATAAAAGGAATAAAATTCTGATATGTACCACCTCAAAAATAGGCTAAGAAGCCAGACACACAGGGCCATATATTGAATGATTACATTTATATAACATCCAGAACAAGTAAATCCACAAAGAGAAAAAGGAGATTCATAGATACATGAAGCAAGAGTGAGTGGAGAGTGATGACTAAAGGGTATGGGTCTTCTTTGGAGATGACAAAAGTGTTTCAGAATTAGACAGCAAGATAGGCACACAACTATGTGAATATACTAAAACTCAGTGAATTGCACTTTTCAGGAGTGATCTTGATGGCAATGTGAATTATATATCAATAAAACTGTTATTTTTTAAAATGGTAGCACAAAGTCATATAGTAACACCTCTGCATAAGGGTCTAGTTGAATCACTCTGCCTGTGACAGAATATTCTGTCATAAAAACACACAATGTGTTCAAATGGGGAAATAATCTATGTTCCTACCAATAAATTCCTATGGAAACCAACCATAGAACCAGATCCAAAGTAAAAAGAGCAATGAACAAAAGAGCATGCAATTCACAATTAGCTGGCAGGTTACAGAATAAAACTAACCAAACACTACAAAAGAAATAAAAATGTTTATTAGGACTGCCCATTACTTTTCTTTTTTTTTTAAGTATTTATTTATTTTTTAGTTATTGGCAGACACAACATCTTTGTTGGTATGTGGTGCTGAGGATCGAACCCGGGCCGCAAGCATGCCAGGCGAGCGCGCTACCGCTTGAGCCACATCCCCAGCCCATGCCCATTACTTTTCAATTACATGGATTTAAACAAGTCAAAATCCATTACATTTATAAGAAAATCTTCCAGATTCTTTATTAGCACATAGAAAGGAAAAACAAGCATTCTCTCCTATAACCAAATTAACAATCCACAGAATATCTGTTTGTACTTGGCAGCATGAACTTTTCATTTTGGAGTGCTGCTAAATTATACAAGCCTATGAGCCAGACACCCTGGCATGCTCCTAGACTTCATTAGTTGATGCTGAAAAACATTAAAAATAAAGAGGATAGTATTAATAATGGCAATGATGACAGAATAAAGTTATTGTCAGTCTTTTCAACACTTCCATTATATAGACTACAACCATGGAAACATTCAAACAACTTTCTCCTTTTTTTTTTTTTTTTTGTGGAACTGAGGATTGAACCACACAGAAATGTACTACCTCTGGGCTACATCCCCAGACCTTTTTATTTTAATACAGAGTCTCACTAACTTGCTGAAGCTGGCCTTATACTATCTATCTTCCTCTTTCAGCCTCTGAAGTCAAATATAATTTTCTAAGCTTCTACCAATACCCTTTTCTGTATGCATAAGAAAGCACTTGATCTTAGAGATTGAGAGAACTGAATTCAAGTGATAGTTTTTTGTTTGTTTTCATTTTTTTAAACATGCTTGCTACATGCCCAAGGACAAACTTTACAATTTTACTGAGTCCTTGCTGTATTGAGAACAAAATGAAGTAATGTACACAAAGAGCACAGTGCAGTGCTCAATCCACAGCCCACCACAAAAATCCTCACTGTTCACAACTCTTCACAGCAAATACTCATTTCAGAACTTATATCAGAGTAGGGATGATTAACATTGGCCATCCTTCTAACTTGTGGACATCTAAAGATCTATGAAGATTTCACATTGAATGAATAATCTTTCTCCTTCATCCACCACCCACATAGGTTTTTGAAAAACCTATCAATAAAGTCTCTTTTAAACATATTAAATCAGGGCATGACACAAAGCATTCATTCACCTAAGAGGTATTTTCAGAGCACTGAACTGAGAGAGAGAGAGAGAAAGAGAGACATGGAGAGAAACACTCTCTATTAGAATGAAACAACTATTTTGCAGTGCAATAATTGGTAAACTTTCCATAAAAAATGATACAATCTGATTATAATTCCCAAGTGTCTGTTATCTGTTCTTAAAGTAAAAGAAAAATGAAGTGGGATGGTTTCAAGCACCAAGAGAAGATGTGGGAAGATATCCTTTCCCATTGACAGCAATTAATGTTTGAGTGATGGCTGCTAGAATGTTCATACTGAAAAACTTTCTTATATTAGAACAGACTGAAATATATCTAAAACAAAACACATGGGGTTTAACATACACAAACAGAAGCTTCACCAAGGTGTACTCTCTATACAAACCAAAGAAGGAAAAGCTTGTGTGAAATTTCAATTGCACTGCTATAGATAAGGTGTGGGGAAGGTGATAGTGGTTTGCAGCCATACTCCCATGCTGGATTTCTGGATGTCTATTTAAAGACACCATCTAGACTGTGTAGTAATAGACTCACTCTGCATAGCTCCACACAAATTTGCATCATGCCACACACTGGAAAAACTTTCAGTGTTAGAAGAGAGGAAATTCCTCAGAGGGATGGGAATTTCTCAGAACTTTGGAATATCCCCAAGGAGTTTCACTAAGCTCTGAGCTCTTTACGGACCTTGTGCCCCAAAGCTACTGCTCTTTCCTCCCTTTTCTAAAACTCCACCCATAAGACTTTGAGTTAACAGTGCCCCTGGGGGAGACCTGGTCAGTTGCAGAGTTTACAGAAGGAAACCCTGAGCAGCGCTCATCTACACTGTACATCAGCACTTGGCATCTCTCCTCCCACTGCAGCTCAGTACTACCACCCTGACTGCATAGCTGTTCCACCTCAAAGGGTACAAAGTCTTAAATTGTGCACAGGAAGACTGAACTTCTCTGTCTACCCAACCTTCCAATTAAATGATCACTTACTATGCCAGTCTAAACTAAGCTTTATGCCTAATATAGGAAGAAACTGTTCCAAATGCACAAAATCCAACCCATTTAATAGGTAATAAAGTCTTTTTTTGGTAGTTGTAGATGGACATAATAGCTTTATTTATTTAATGATTGATTGTGGTGCTGAGGATCTAACACAGTGTCTCACACATGCCAAGCACTGAGCCATAATCCCAGCCATGTAATTATGTCTTAATATCTATTTAAATGTAGTATAAAAAATTTTAACAAATGCAGGTAACAGGAGAAATAAAGGATAAAGGATTAAGGTGGACACAATACCTTTATTTTATTTTTATGTGGTGCTGAGGATCAAACCCTGTGCCTCATAAATGCCACGCTTGTGTGCTATGACTTGAGCCACATCCCCAAGCATCAAGTTTTCAAATATTAATAATAAGTTAAAATCAAGGCAAAAGACCTAAAAGCAACTCAATATGTTTAAATATTTTCATTATATTAAATACCTAAGAATATCTCACAAATAAGAATCACAAGTATGTTCTTAAGGATTAGAATTCTTTATGTTAATAAGAATACTGAATAAAAGAAGTCTTTGAATAACACAATGTTTTCTTCAATAGTTGGGTACAGTGGACACACCTGTAATCCCAACAACTCAGGAGACTGAAGCAGGAGGATCAAAAGTTCAATGACAGCCTCAGCAACTTAGCAAGGCCCTGTCTCAAAATAAAACAAAACAAAAGGTTCTGGGGATCTAATTTACTGGTCAAGTGCCACTGGGTTCAATCTCCAGTACCAATAAAAAACATGTTACCTCAAAAATGTTCTTTTTTTTTCCTATTGGATTAGCAAAGATTAAAAAGATTAACAAAACTTGGTATGAGCAAGGGTTTTGAAAATAGTATTCTCATGAAAATTGAGGGGGGATAGTTTTTACAGATAAGAGCTTAGCCATATTTATCAATATTTAAAATGTATAATGTTTGACCTGGCAGTTATACCTCTAAGAAGATAAATGAATAAGTATACTATCATCAACATACCATTATTCACAAGAAAGAAAAACAAGTAACAATCTAAATGGTTATCAAAGGAGTAGATACATAAAGTATGATGCCTCTAAATGATGGACAGCCAGAGCTAGGGTTGTAGCTCAGTGGTAGGGCACTTTCCTGGCATGTGTGAAGCGCAGGGTTTAATTCTCAGCACCATATATGTAAATGAAGATCCATTGACAACTAAAAAAAAAAAATTAAAAAATAAAAAAAAAACTAGGCAGCCAGTAAAATGATCACAGATGATTATGCACATCAGTTTCAACTCACAAATAGAGATATATAAAACACATTAAAAATGACCACATAGCTTCATATATAGAGAGAGAGAGAGTCTGATTTTTATTTAAAGTCCTATATATACTTTCATATACATCAATAATTTTCCAAAAGTGTGTTAATGGTGGCCATTTCTTTGTGTAGGAGATGAGGACTTACTTTTGTCATTATATTGTTTTATATGGGCAGAAATTTTTCTAATTATTATAATAAAAAATCACAACAAACTTTTAAGATAAAGAAGTGCCTCTATATCACCAAAATTACTTCAAATACTTTCAACTTCCTATTTAAAAGAAAAGAATTCATTGAATGTTGCAAGTAGATGTAATACAGGATCTCCTTCTCAAAACCACACTTTAAAATGACAAGATAATAGAAATTAAAATATTATAGTCAAAGACATAGAGAAAGGCAAACATCATTATTCAAAGAGCCCATATTCCTGGCATTCACCTTACCACCCATAGGTTCTATGAACTCAAACACTCCTAAAACAATATCCCTTTTACACCTTAATGAACCAGAGTAAACAAATAATAAGTAAAGAATTTTTAAAATGTAAAATCATAAAATACCACAGTAAAAATATTTAGTTATTTTCCTGCCTTACATTCTTTCTTATCACCTTCATTAGGAACCTGAAAATAGAAAAGTAAAGATTATTTTCTATCAAACACATGCCAGCATCCAAGGCAGTTAGAGAAAGCCTCCTGGAGAATGCAAACATGTGAGATCAATCAGAACAAAACAGAAGTTAACAGAATAGGACAATTGGGAAGTAAAGTTGGGCACTATTACAAATCTAACCTATGTAAATGATTGCATTCAGTGCATATGTCTGGGGCACCATGGCATGCTCATCTCCTGCACCTGGACCCTGCCTCTCCCACTTGCCTGCGACCAAGGGCAAGTCATGTCAGCCCCCCTCTTTGAGTCTGTTCCTTATATGTATAATAACAATGCCCATAAGGAAGATTTCTAAGGAATATGAGGGATAATCCACATCAGAGGCTCTAAAATAGTTCTTAGAACAAACTTTCAATGTTTTAACATTATAGCCTCTCACATAATTAAAAAATCTGCCACTCACCACATCCACCCCTATTATTTATTGTATTTCTTATAACTCTTATTGAAAAGAGGCATAGTCTTTGTATTCTACAAAGACTAACGTGTAATGGGTGAGAGGAGCTACCCAGACATGTAAGGCGAAAGTCCAAAGTGAATTCTTCATTTGTTTGTTTAACAAACATCTCAGTGTGAACATTGTCAGGTATTTTGCTGGGTTCTGGCATTCTCTCCTCTACAGAACAGACAACAGTTTCTCCCAAGGAGTGTCCTATCTACCAAGGCTCACACCACAACACAGGAAAGCTGCTTGAAGTGACAGACACTGGTTTTTACTGGGTTGGGTGTATAACATATCTTAAGTGGCAGAATCCGGTGTGGAAGATTCTGGTTGGAAAGGATGGCATCATAGGACACATGGGACCTTTGGAGAATGCTGAGTAGCACTGTTATTAGGGTGCACACAAGAGAGCAATAAACAGGAGGGCCTTGAAGACAAGACTGACTGTTTCCTTTCTGAAAAGCAAGAAAGGAAAACTAGTTAGTTTTAAAAGTTATTAAAACTTTTATAAAACCAATAATGTGATACTGGTACATGAAGAAAAAGACTAATAGCATACAAACCCAGAGACACTTCAGGACATCCAAAAGTTAAAATTACAATAAGAGTGTTCAAATAAGGGCTCTAAAACCAACAGATGAAAATAACGGGCACACACAAAAAGATAAAGTTGAACCTACACATCATTCTGAACACCAGAATAAATCCTGGTTTGAACATTTAAATGTAAAAATGATGCCATAAAAGTACTAAAAGAAACCATGGGCAAATTCTAAAAATCTTGAAAGAGTTTCAGTGACTTAAAATCTAGATACCATAATAAGTAATATATACTGTGAAATTCAAAGAAAAAAATGTAAGACTTCTGTATATTAAAATATCTGAAGGTAAATGAAATAAGTGAAAATCTGGGGAAAACTACAATTTATATCACACAAGACTAATCTCCCCAAATTATAAATTTCTAGAAATTGAGAAGGGGAAAAAAGGAATCCAAAACAAAAATGTGCAAAACACATGAACAGAGAATTCACAGAAAAAGAAATACAACTAGTTTTTAATGCTCAGCCTTATTAATAATGATAGAAATGCACATTAAAACTACTATATATTGATAATTCTCATCTATCAAACTGTTAACAAATTCAAGGGTTGTAAACATAGTACATTGGAAAGGTGCCAGAAAAATAGGAACTCTCTCATACACTGCAATCTGCCCTCTTGTATCTGTGGTATCTGTGGTATTCGACAATCATAGGTGAAAATATTTTTTAAAAAATTGTCATACTGAACACATACCAACTTTTTTCCTTGTCATTAGTTCCTAAACAATAACAACTATTTACAAGGCATTTACATTGTATTAGGTATTCTATGAAATCTAAAGATAATTTAAAAGTATGTGGAGGATGTGCATAAGTTACATGCAAATACTAAGCCTTTTTATAAAAGAGACTCAAGCATCCTTGAATTTATGTATCCACAAACAACCAATACTCCATGGATAACAGGAGAAACTTTACTTGTGGGAGTTCAAAATGATGCAATACTTAAAAAGGAAATATTTAACAAAAGTATAAATGCAATGCCCACTGGTGCAGTGATCCCACTTCTAGGAATGTATCCCACAGATGTACCTGCACATGTATAAAATGATATGTATTCAAGCTGTTTCACCACAGTATGGTCTGTGATAAACAGAGAGATGACCCAAATACCCACCAAGGGGGCTGGTGAAATAAACAAGGTACTTAATAGATGCTGTTTAAACAAAGCTGTTGTTAAAAAGTGTTTTCTATAAACAAATATTATATTCTTTCTAAATAAATATTAAAAGAAAAATATCTCAAGAGCATATAAAGAAAAAGCCATTGAACAGAATTAGTTACATAGTATGCTACATTTTATATAAAAAGAATATAGTATACTGGCATTTCTCCTACTATAAAAGGAAACAATTGACATCTATGAGAAATAAATTAAAAGAGGTTGTCTAAGAAAGAGGAGTGAAGGGGGGTGGAAGCTGTTGGAAATCAGATTTTCCCAAGCATGCCTGTGTCATTTTAACTTTTGAACCATAAAAATATGTTATCTATATTAAAAGAATTTTTAAACATTAAAAGAATACTTATAGAAAGAAGAGAAAGAGACACCTATAAATAAGACTTAAAACCAAGCTTTAAAGAGATTTTTTGTTCTGAAATTAGATGCTGAAAAGCAATCTTGGTATGGTCATCGAAAAAAAAAAATGCTTTTCCCCCCTTCAATCAAGTTAAAGGCTATGATAATCTGTTTTTAAAAATCTATTTGAAGGAGTAAGAAATTAGGAAAAAGGAGAGAAATGTACAATGAGGGCACTCTAGTATAATGGTTCTTCATGCATCGTTCCTGTACCAGTAGCATCAGCATCATGTGATAACTTGTTAAAATTAAAATTCTCAGGCTCACACCCAGACAAATGAATCAGAAACTTTGTACTAGTCCAGCAATGCTGGTAATACCCTCAAGCATGAGAGTCATATATGTTGTCTGGTGCTTCCCACAGGTTCACAACAGCACCAGTCTGCATTTCAAACAAGCTCCAGGACCTCGGACCACACTTGGATAAGCAAAGCTGAAGTCCTTCTAGGGAAAAAGGTATGTAACCTTCATATGGTTGAGTTTCCTATGAAATCTGTCCTCAGTATCAAATGAAAAAAGTCCTTTTACAGGCTTCCTAGCCAATATATATTGTGGAGCTACTTTAACACATAAACTATGTACACAGAGAATAAATGTTTTCAAATACATTCTTATAAAAACAATAACAACTATGAATCATCAAAATCCAACTTAAGGATGTCTTAAAAAATATATAAGTGGACCTACAAGCTTTCAGAAATAGGAGAAAGAAACAAAAATAATCAATATTTCATAAATTCTGCTTGTGTTTCCTGAACAACTTCACCTCAAATGCATTAACTGCCCACCATGTGCTCTCCATGAAAAAGCACCAAGAAGTTTGTTTCCCTCAAACACTTTTCAAAAAAAAAAAAAAAGGTACTGGTGTTTATGAACACTGGTCTTCCATTTGTTTTACATGAGGACAAAGATCTCTATAGGAATCATCTAAATAAAGAATTCTAGTTTAGACAGAAGTATTTAGAAGTCAAATGTAGTGGCACATGCCTATAATCCCAGCATCTCTGGAGGCTGAGACAAGAGGATCTCAAATTCAAAGCCAGCCTCAGCAACAGTGAGGCACTAAGTAACTCAGTGAGACCCTATCTCTAAATAAAATATAAAATAGGGCTGGGGATGTGGCTCTACGCCCCTGAGTTCAATCCCTGATACTCACCACCTCCCCCCCCAAAAAAGAAGGATAAAGAAATGTGTATCTTCATTTTGCAAGTCACCATTGAATAGTTTTTGGTGCTAAAATTAACCAATAAATTGACATTTTTATATATTTCCTATTTCATTGCCTCTGAGATGCCATCACCTTTAAGACACTAGAACATTCTTATTCTATGTACCACTCAGAAGAAAAACTGCCATGTGGTTACAACATGCCAATTTTAAGATTCCATCAATCTCACATGTGCATCTTAAAAACCAATGAAATGCCTTAATTATAAACCACAGAATTGTAGGGTAAATTATTTGTTTTCCTCCTAGCTAACTCTTATGTCTCTCACATGTAAAACACCATAAAGTCATGCGTATTTTGTCCATTGAAAACACATCCACTATGCTTAGAAACTGAAACATTTTCAAAATCATTGTAATTTGTTATTTATTTAGTTTACTTAGTAACATATGAATATGAAAAAAAGGAATGATTTTTAACAGTATTTTTAACAGTACTAACTTCTTTTACTCTGGAACATTTTACTTCCTCAAAATAATAAAAATAAATTATTTTCAACTTGGCTGACTTCTCATGTTAAAGAGATTCAATATATCTCTAAACAACTGAAAATATATCCTCTTCCAAGAAGTCTTTACTTAAATATTTGTTTTCATAGCACGTTTCAATAGTAATAAGCAAAAGACACCTTACAAGATTTTTTAAAAAATCAAAATATATATCCTTTTTAGACTTAATCAAGTTGAAGAAATTTTTGTTACACTTTAGCTAGTTTAAGCTAAACTTTAATTTTTCTCTATCATAACTAGCAGTGTTTCAAATGAAAAGATAATTTGTAATGAGTCATACCATGAAGACTGGTATATCTACATTTATCTACATTTCCCAAATTTGCAAATATGAACACCAGTAAGTAGAAAGGGTTATTTTAAAAGTGATTACAGCTGGGCATGTTGCTGCTTGCTTATAATCCCAAAAATCTGGGAGGCTGAAGCAGAAGGATGCCAAGTTTGAGACTGCTTCAACAGCTTCAGAAGATCCCATTCCAAGAAGGGGGGAAAGGGCTGGAATTCAGTGGTAGATTGCCTATGGGTTCAATCCAAACCCTATAAGTAACCCAGCCCCTAAGTGATGACACAAATGTATATTCTACTAAACTCAGACCTGCTATCATGCACACTTCTGTCACTTCCCAACTCTTTTCTCACATCAAACTGATAAAATGGTTCTAGTGTTTAGTTGTCAAGATTTCTAATGTGAATTCCCATCAAACACAGACAAAATTTTATGACAGGAAATAACCTTGCCTCCCACGATTCTAGAATAATTGACAAAAGTGTCACTAACCAAGACCATGTCTTTGTTTTATGTCAGACACTTCAGAAAAAAATGTTAATTTTCCCAGAAAAAAAAAAGTTATCAAAGAGTTTGGGGGACACCCTGGGGAATCTAGTGTTTGGGGGCCAGGATCTAGGCTTCACACAATGCTTGGGTAGAATGGATCTGTATCATCAAGATTAATCCTGGTCACAAAAATTTTGATCTTAAAAATGGTTTAATCAAGCCCACTTTAAATGAGCATTTCTTAAGACACAATATTTAAAAGTTTTCATAGGAAACCCCACAGATTGCCTCAAATTATGTAAGACAAACTAATAAGGGATGCTTCAGGAGAATAAGGAAATTGAAAATTAGTGCTCATTTCTTCACACTACACATTAACTCAACATAAATTTAAAATTATAAAAAGTATACATAGACTAGTATATATGCTAACAGTATGAGATGGCACATAAATTGCACCCTAATGAATCCAAAAATTTCAATCTTGTTAATATTTTACTATTATTACTAGCAACTGAATTCATTACTGTTCCTTCAAGTAGCAGTACCTCAAAGCACAAGACACAAAGGATGTGTTGCAACATGGTGGGAAATGGGATCCCTGCAAGGGCCATAGTATGACCTGTGGATAGACTGAGGCAGCCTGTAACTGACCTTGGCATGTCATCCCTACTTCAATCTAGCCTCTGCTTTTTATTAGCTTAAATAAGATTATCCCAATGCTAAGTGTTTTCTCCCTAGTTTCCATCTTCATCTCCCTCTTTGATTTTCTTGTTTGAACTAGATCCTAATACTTTTTTTTTTTTAACCAACTCAAACTTCTTCATTAGCAGCAGGTGCAAGCACTTGAATGCATGCTGTCTTCCACCACAGCTGAAAGTTCTGGTTATAAGTGAGACAGCACTGCACATCATACATTGTTCTCCCTTTATTTCTCTTCTACATGTAACTGAAAGTATCATACACACTTTCACTTATGTGTGTAGGCAGGTTGTGTTATTCATGAACCTCACTGCTCAGTAGCAAAGTAGGCTCCTTAAACGTTCAAGGAGAGGAGCCTTGATTTTGTGGTTGACAACAACCCGTACCAGACTAGAATCACTTGCTTCAAAGGGAATCAAAGATTCCTTTGCCTGAGGCAAGCCTTGGGCTCCAGTATTCTACTTTCACTGGGCTACTGACCCCACCCCTAGCACACAGAGGTCACTCTAATCCCACCTCTGCTCTCTCACACAGGGAAAAACGATAGTTTAGGGGTGGAAGACCTTCTGGGAATCAGACAAAAGGCAGGGAAAATCCTGTCCCAACAAACTCACATCCCATGCAGCATCCAGTTTCAGAGTAGGTCCCAGACACACCCTCTGAAGCCCCACCAGGAGCCCAGGGAACCAGCTGCAAGCACTGCTGGGAGAAGGACTGGAAGCAAGGAAGGGGCACAGGCCTGTGCAGGTATTGGAAGCCCCATCCCACCACATCCCAACAGTGCAACTTTGGGCAGGGTGCTGCACCTCTCTGTGCAGCCAGAGCATGGAAGTGCACAAGTGCCTGGCACACAGCAAAGTGGAGCTGCCATGGCCAGCATTGCCAACCCCGCCACCCTGGGAGACTGAGGTGGGACCGGGGTTGCACCAATCCTGAGGTCTGACTGGGCAGGGGGACTGGCCTCTGGCCCAGCTGCCCCACCGCCACAGGTCTGGGTTGGCGCGGACCAGGCGGCGCCGCTGCAGCCGCGGGGTATGGGGGACTGCCTCCAAAGACGCTGGTCACCCGCCTGCCCAACCGGCTCCCCCTCGCCAGGGGCCTTGGTCTCTGCTGCTCTCACCCTCCTCAGCCCCCAAGGGCCACCACGCCACCTACCAGCCGGCTGCTCACCTCTCATGCTGCCTCCTCCGCGCCACTACCGCCTACGCGGTGAGATCTCGCGAGACTTTGGTCCTCCCCTCACTACTCCGCCCTCACCGCTGAGCAAACCCAGCCTGGAACTAACTTGCCCCTCCCCTTTACAATGCCAATGGCGCCTGATGGTCAGGACTAGCTGTTCTTCTGACCTCCTATCCACAGCCCCGCCCCTGAATCCACTCCGCCCACCCCATAAAGGATTAAAACCCAGGTGCTAGGCAGCTCCTTGGTCTCACGTGGCCTCCAGGTGTTTGTGCGCATGTGCCTGCCTAGGCCCTTGACCTGGGAGCCTCAGCCCCAGCTTGGAATACAGTAAAAGTAGTAAAAATAGTAATCATAGCAGCTGAGGTCTTTAGACTGAAAAGCACCCCGTTTATGAAAGACCCCCGTTTCCCTGTCCAAGGAGAATCACACGAAACACTGGCTGCAAAAGCATGAGGGGGTTTATTGGGACACAGGCGCCTGCGGGTGTCCAGCAGAACCTCAGCCGGAGCTTTGGTGAACTGGCACACCGGGCTTGGGGATACAGAGATTTTTATAGGGTTTGGGACAGGTTTCGCGCGCGCGGGAAGCAACAGGTTTCTTATTGGTTTGTTTAAATCTAGCATATAGGCCACCTAGGGGGTACAGGTCTGCATTCCAAAAACCACAGGTCTGCATTCTATTCTTTCTGTTCCTGCTTATCTGTTCCGGTTTATTCATTCATGCCTCAGGATGCGGGGTGCTCTGTTCTTCAACCGGTTGTCCGGAAAGCATGCCTGGCGCCTGAACCTGTTTATGGCCTGCCTGATATCTTGGTTTCATATCTTGGCCTTAGGTAACTGGGCTAACTGGGCTAGGGTCTTTCAAGACACCCAAGGATCCTCACAACTGCCCTAAGAGGGTATTACCATCCTCCCTATTTCACAGAGGAAAAATTGGAGTGGCAAGATTAAGCAATGGTCTCCAAGTCACAAAGCTAGGAAGTGGCAAGAGACAACATTGGAATCAGGGCTCCTCTGGTGTCCATACCGGTGCCCTCCATGACAACCCCCCCAGGCCCTCTCCCTGCTTGCACCAAGGGGACTGCCTCTTAGCCCTAGTCTTTACTCCCCACCCCATCCCTGGCCCCAGTGTTCACCAAGGTGAACAGAGACACGCCTAGGAGGTCATCTGCTACAATACACCTGGTCTGGATAAAATTGTTATCAATAAAATGTTTCAGCTTCATTGCATGAATTTCCTAAGGCCTCCCTGTGATATAATTCTGTTGTGTCCTTGGGTAACATTTTGCTGATACAAAGTACGATGGAATGGCATAGAGGACATAAAATATACATGATGTTAGGGAGAAGACACATGGAATTTCTTCACAGGAGAAATCGTAATAATTGTTTCTAAAGAAGAGGAGCTAAAATTTATTAAAGTTATATATTCTTCCAGTCCTGGAGATGAAGAAACTAGCGTAAGTGTTCATAGTTAGTCAGAATTTGAACCTGAGTCTGAGTTTGATTCTGTTCCACAAGACAGCATAGTCTACTTCTTCTCAGTTAGGTTCTTTAAAATCATGAGCCTTTAAGGTTCAGTTTACCCCTTTGTTGGAGTCTTCCTGGGCTACAGCAGCTTACATGATAATTATGTCTGATAGAAAATGCAGGTCCACTCACCCTCCAAGATAGTTCACTCTCTAGGAAATAATTCTGCTATATGAGCCAGAGCATGTGAGTCCCCTTCTACATATCAACCCAACCCAATCCACCAGCTGAAAGAGTGGTTAAGGAGGTGAAATCACATCAAAGCGGCAGCCTCAAAGTACCTATCACAGCTCCAAGTGCTGTCCACTCACTAACTCCTTTAGTCTGATAATTCTGGGTGCATTAGGATAAGCAACACTGGGCTGACAGCAGCAGGAGTTGAAGCCAGGGAAGGCTCCTGGCACGTGGCACTCCAGGGAAGCAAGGGAGAAGCAGTCATTACTTCATGTGGTCAAGCCTGCATATGGTTTGGGGCATTTTCCTTTGAAGCTTAGCCTCAAGTTCTTCTCTCCAGCCCTACCAATGATTCATTGGGATGCCTAACATCCTCTAGTGCACTACCCTTTCTACTTAAAGCAGCTAGTGTTTCTACCCCAGAACACTGTACTCTCATAAGCCAAAGCCCATTAGAGCCCAGGATATTTTGGGGAAGCTTGCTAGAGACAATGATAAGAGAAAATTTATCTGCTTTAAGAGAGAGCCCCGGGCAGATGAGGTGGAACATGCCTATATTCCCAGCTACTTGGAAGGCTGGGCTAGGAGGATAGCAAGTTTAAAGTTAGCCTATGCAACTTAGTTACACCATATCTCAATATAAATGCTTTTCAAAAGGGCTGGAGATGTGGCTCAGTGGTAGAGTGCACATGCGAGATCCTGGTTCAATCCCCATACCGCAAAATGAAGTTAGATAGATAGATAGATAGATAGGGAATGCAGGAAGCCTGTACATCCCCTTTCCTTAGCTAATTCATGTGGTTAAACCAACTCCACTTGGTTTCTCTGTTTCTTACAGCCCAAACATTCATACTGGGTCAGGCAGGAAGGCAGCAATTTGTGGGGGATAAACATGCATTCTCCCTGCCACCTGGAGCCACCCCAATTCTTGTGCTACCTCCTAAAGCAGCCCTCTCCTCATCAGTCCTACTCAGGTAAGTGCTGTCTAGTACTAAGCACTTGATTTGAGAAAGAAACTCCTTCCTTGGCCTCTCATATCTTTTGATTACCACTTTGAAGGGTCTTTTACTTGTGCAGCTCACACATCTGGTAAGTGGCAGAGCTGAAGATCTGGACACCATCCAGATTCCAGGCTTTTAACCACCAAGTTTAATGCCATATACCACCTAGCCTCATTAAATTTAAAAACAGGGCCCTGAGCCAAACCAAAAAAAAAAAAAAATCTCAGATTCCACTCCATGTTTTCTATTTAGCCTTGAACACACCTCATAAGTATTGCTGTGAAATAAAGTTGATGGTGCCAATTTTGTAGAGTCTGGTAGTCATTTGCACTGCTCACCAATGACTTCTGGCTCTTCACCTTCTGGGCACCTGCAGGATTGCACTTCCAGGTCCCGTGACTAGTCCTGACCAAAGAATGTGCATGAAAGAAGTTTGTGTCATTTCTGGGTGGAGCATTTAATTCTAGTGAGAGATGATCCTGAGATATGTCTCTCTGATAGGACAAACAATAATGCCCATGATGATGTTTTCTCCACTGAGCAGAGCCCTCAACCAAACTATCATGATCGCATAATGTGAGCAAAACACAGTCCTTTTTTATTTTAAGCCACTGAAATTTGGGGATTAATAACTACCATATCATGTTGTAGTCTATCCTAATCGATTCAGCTGGCCTCCTATATCCATAGTTCAGCCAGTTGAGGATCAAAAACTTTCTTTAAAAAAACTACTTTGAGGGCTGGGGCTATAGCTCAGTGGCAGAGTGCTTGCCTAGCATGTATGAGACATAGGGTTTGACCCTTACACTGCATAAAAATAAACAAATAAAATAAAGGCATGCTGTTCATTGACAACTACAAAAATAAAAATAGATTTTTAAAAACTTCATCTATGGGATGGAGTGGTGGCTCAGTGGTAGAGCACTTGCCTAGCATACATGAGGCACTGGGTTTGTTCCTCAGTCTCACATTTAAAAAAAATAGATAAAAAACAAATAAAATAAAGGTATTGTGTCCATATGTAACTAAAAATATTTTAACAACTGCATTTATACTGAACATGTATAGACATTTCTTCTTGTCATTATTTCCTAAACAATACAGTATAACAACTATTTTCATAGAATTTACATTGTACTATGTTTCTACATAATTTAGAGGTGATTCAAAATGTGCCCAAAATATTTATAGGTTATAAAAATATTATGCCACTTTGTAGAAAGTGCTGAACATCCATGGATTTGGGAATCCAGGAGAGGTCCTGAAACCAGTCTCTCAAGGATACTGAGGGACAATTGTATGTACAGTATGATTGTTTACTCATTGATTCAAACATTTTTTTTCTGTCCAGCTGGTCAAGAACAAAAGCTCAAGTCACAGTCCTGAAGGTCCTAGTTTAATACATCTGGGCTGGGGAACAGACCTATGCAGCTGTCTGGTTCTCCCAAGCGATTGTAATGGACTCCACAGTCTTTCTTTCATAATAGACTTGTCACTAAGTAGACACTAATCCAAAATTTTAGATCCCATGTGGATTAGTTCATAGTCAGTATTACTGCCACTAACTAATAGTTCCAGTACTTACTCTGTGTACTAGACACTAGGCACTAGTGTAGTAGGCACTCTGCTGAGGGCCACTTACTAGGAACCTAGCCTGCATCTATTTCCTTCTTTCTTACAAGAAGAAAAACTCATTTTTATTTAGGGTGGCACCAAAGAACACATATTCCCCCAAAACTTGCACTTAAAGTTTGTCACTACCATCCAAACACACGTGTGAGTGGAACTCAGAGGTGTTATTTCACCTCAGGAGTCAGTGAGGTGGGGGTTAATGTTATTCTCATTTTACAGCCAAGCACACTGAAGTTTAGAAAGTTCAAATAAAATGTCAAAAGTCATATAGGTTCCTGCTGGTGAAGGTTAGATGTGAATCCAATCAATCTGTTCTTTTGGTCTATTCTTGTTTGAATAGATAGCACATATTTGCACAATTCCACTTAGTCCTCTCAAGAACCTCGATGGGCAGGGTAACAGGTAAAATTTTCTGATACCTGCCACCAAATGTTCTCTGATCATCTGGAGTCTTCCCTTGGGTCACCTCTCTGCCATCTCCAAAGGCTAGCCCCTCTCCAGTCCAGTGGACCCTGGAGTGTGAAAGAAGGTGAGACAAGTGGAGAAGTGGTCAGTTTCTAGATGTCCATTTAGGCAGAACTCCTAGCAAAGATTGAAGATAGAGGGGATGGAAAAGTCCAAAACAGAGAAGATTTGGCATCATTTCCTATATAAAATTTTGAGTAGGGACAATGTCAAAATAAAATGAACATACAAATTGTTAGGCAGAAGGAGGGTTTGGAGTTTGCATCCAGAAGCTTCTAGAAAGTTCCAGGTGTCTTAAGAGAAATACAGAAAGGAACTGATTGTGGTAGTGAAACTAATGGGAGTTGTTGTGGGGTGGGGGGTGAAGTGGCAGTGGACTGAGAGCTACAGGTGACCAGAGTTGTCCAAGGGAAAATGGGCAGGGCAACAAGTTTTATAGCAGAAAACCAGTACCAGGAAAGTAGGGCTGATTAACTGGAAGGTGCCTGGAGTGGACTGAGTGGACCACCACTATTTAGGAGTCCAGCAGTTTTAGGCCCTGCAACTGTATCCTTCTGAGCCAGTGACAGAGGACAAGGAGTTCACTGTCCCAGAGGCTGGTGAGGGCTTACAGAGCAGTAGTATGATGTCTTGGATTCCCTTCCACAACCCCTCACCACCTTGATGAAACAGAGAGGAAGGAATTCTGAAACAATGAAGTGTTTTGGTGAACAACCTTTCAAACCAAGAGAACATGGGTCTTGGAGCAGCCATTTGCAGGCAAGTTCTAGTTGCTCACAACAGAGGGTTGAGTTTGGAAGGAATACTGGGGGAGTCACAGACCTCCAGAAGCAGATTAGCTGCACAAACCCAAGCTGCAGGGAGAGCGTGCTTATGGTGAGTCCTGCTACGGCAGATATCACCTTCCTCTAGGTCTCCCAGACAAACAATGTGGAAGGCACCATGGAAATACACACTGTCTCTGGGCCTCAGCATCTTTACTTTTCCAATGAGAAAAAGGTCATCTCCCCGTGTTAACAGAATGGATGAGAGGCATAGCCATGAAGCAGGTTGGCGAAGGTCACAGTCTAGACAGGGAACCTCCAAGCTCATCTTCCCTTCCATAATGCTGGCTTCCCATGGACACTTCCCATGGACAGTCGTGCCTGGAGCCAGCTGGGACCAGGGTGTGGACTCAATGACTGGAAAGTGATTGACAAGCCTCATTTTAATGCTCAAATTGTATCATGTCACCAGGAGGTGTTTATGGATACATAGTTGATTGAATGAATGAATGAATGAATGAATGATTAATTCAGGGTCTATGGGAGTCATGGAAACCAATCATGTCAAGTGAGGCTCTAATACGCTTTTGGTGGGATTGCCTAAGTAGCAAAGGCAGTGATTTTTCAGTCTCATTTTGAATATCACCTTCTGCAGGAGGACTCCCCTGATACCCTCATCAGGTTTAAGTGCCCACTCTGTGCTCTTCTCTATGCACCCCCATATACTAGATGGTTCATTGTGTTTTTCACTTGATCTTGAGTACTTAGAGACAAAGTTACATCTCATATAATCTTCTTGCATTCATAGCACAGGGTCTGGAAAAGGGAAACAAGAAGAACCATTTTTTGAATGTTTTCAGGTACCAGGCATTGTGCTAAGTGCTTTAGCTACCAATATACTTGACTACCTGAATATCAGGTGCCAGGGTGACATTATCATGCCATGGTGCAGGTAAGAACACTGAGGCTCAGAGGAGCTAAGAAGCTGATGTTTTTTCCTGCTTTCTTCATCCTTCACTACCAAAGAGCCTGGTCTAATTCTTGAGGATTGAGAACAGTATGAAAATCCCAGTGATGAGGCAGTCTGTCTATCTGGCTGAGTGGGTGGATAGAAAGAGAGAACAATGAAGAGACAGAACATGCTAGCAGCTGGCAACCCTGCCACATGCCAGAAACAATGCATTCTGTCACAGAACCACAGCACTGAGACCACCCCAGGAGCAGTGCTTCACAGATGGCCACTGAATGGGTAGTGTTCACTTTGGGCTCTACAGGAACCATCTCTAGTTGATTCAGAACAAATGGGTACATGGATGTGCTGTTAGGTGCATGACATTTCTGGCAGGAAGACCAGGGAACACAAAACCAAGAAAACATCTTGAACCCCCAGCAACACACATGGAAATGTGCAGAGGTGAGCTGATTTGGAATAGAGACACTAACAAAACAATATCGACACCCACAACCAAGAGAGAACAAAAGTTCAACACCCCATGTGGCACATCAAGCTTCAAAAATAAAACAAAACAGGGCCACCAATCTTTCTTTTTGAGGGAGCTCCAGAAGTCTCGCAGGGGATCTATTCTTTTGTAGACCTTTCCTGACCACACTCCCTGCTGCAAGTAAATCTGACCCTCTCCATGGCAAGGGGGCCTCAAGAGCTTGAAGATTTACTGAAGCAAATAATTTTCCAAAAAAATCTGTCCCATAAACAAAACTGGTGGAACACATCCAGCCCCATACAATGGAGCAAATCTTCTGGACACACATTTCCGATGCAGGGTTTTAGCTTGGATGCTGCTTCCTTCTAGGTGGAGGCAAAGGCCACTTAGCCTGTGTGTCCAAGAACATAAATGCTCGGCAGATTCTCTACTCATCTGGAGTGCAAAAGGCAGGAATTAAGAAGCATGTAACAGCTCTTTTCTTTCTCCTTTCTTAAAGATTCACTCCAAATTTGAGGGTAGGGTGACATATTGATGCATATAGCTTTGTGGGCCACAATCCTGACTTCTACCTTAGCTCTATCACAGATGTGCCCTATACTCTGGGACAAGTGACTTAACTTCCCAGAAGTATAATTTCCCATTGTTCAAGAGGGATTGTGTATAGATTTCCAACCCCACCGGTGTGTATTAAAGTATAAAATCAAAATGTTGAGTGGTAGTGTCAGCACAACAATGACAAGTGTTGAGGAGGATGTGGAGAAATTGGAAGCTTTGTCCCCTGTTGGTAGTAATGCAAAAAGATGAATGTACTTGAAAACAACATGTATATTCATCAAAGAATTAATAACAGAACTGCCAAGTTATCCAGCAATCCCATTTCTAGATATATGTTTAGAAGAACTGAAAGAAAATTGTACACCTGTATTTATAGCATCATTTTCCCCAATAGTCAAGGTATGGAAACAACACAAATTTCCACCTATGGAAAAATAAGGAAAGAAAATGTGGTATATACAAACAATAAAATATTATGTAACCTCAGAAAGGAGAAAATCCTGTCACATACCACAATTTAGATGTACAGAGAGGTCACTATGCTGAGAGAAAAAAAGCCAGATGCAAAAATACCAATATGTACTATATAGACATCTGTATGTATCTTAAGTAGTCAAATTCCTACAACAGAAAGCAATGTAGCAGCCAGGGAATGGAGGAGAAGGCAAATGGAGAGCTGTTGAATGAATGGGGGTTTCAGTTTTGTAAGAGGAAGAATTTCTAGAGATCTTTTCCACAACAATGTGAATATAGTTAACACTACAAACTGGTCACTTTAAAGATGGCTATGTTGGGAAATTTGATGTGGTTTTTAACCACAATTAGAATTAATGAAAATATTTCTTTATCTTTCAGATTTGCAAAAATTAAATGCCTGGCACCAGGGTGAGTTGGTTATATTGAAGAGAAATGGAAACATCTCTACTCTGTGGAGATAGCAGGGAAGTCAATGTGACTATTCAAAGGGCAATTGACAATTAGATACACAGATTCTACAACCAGCAATTTCTCTTCTCATTATTTATTCTAGGGCAGGCACAAAGATTTTCATTGTTATAAGAGCAAAAGTTGGAGACAATCTAAATGACCATTAATAGGGGAAAATAAAGAAAATTGGCATATACTCACAAAATAATGAAGAAATCAGACATATACTAATGTAAATCTCAAAAACATAATATTGAGTAAAGAAAAAGTGGGTTATACAATAAAACAGCATGCCATTCAAAAGAGTAAGCATTTTCTGTGTATAGAAATAAAAATGAGGCAATGGACAAAATAGTTAATCAGATGATAAAACTTATGAATTTCTAGTGTACCAGTCTTGAGATGCTACCAGTGATCCCTGCTTATGCCTTTGTGGAGATCCTTCTAACAATGAATAGGGCTCAGCTCTATCCTATTCATTCAATGGAGTCCTAATTGGATTCTCCGAAAGTGGCTTCCAAGGCTAAATATAAGAAATGCTACTTCCTCCTTGATCTCTGCTTTTCCCTATTACTCATTATGAAGGAAGTCAGCCACCACACTCTGAAGATACTCAGGCAGGTTGTGCAGAGGCCTGGAAGATAAAGTACTGAGTGTTCCTGCCAACTGACAGAATCACCTTCAGCCTCCTTAGAGGTAAATGCACAAGTATCAGTCAAGCCTTCAGATGACTGCAACCCATGAGACAGAATGAATCAGAAACATCCATCTAAGTCAATATTGAGTTTCTGAACCTAGAAACTGTGGTATAACAAAGGTGCATTTTTAGGACTTAGAGTTTGAGGGTGATTTGTTACACAGCAATAGGAAACCAATACATATATGGTTGCCTTCTAAGGCCCTGTGCCTGCAGCCTTCTTTCTATTTGTACCAATAAGTGTCAAAAAGATGTTAAAGGCACATTAATATCAAGCTCAATATTTTCTTCTTCAAGTGTCCAGAAGAATGGACTGTTCTCCAAGTCCTATTTCTGTTTTGACATGAAGTCCTCTTCACCAGTAGCAGCAGCCCGGGCTTTAGGCAATGCTGATCTGGTCTGCTATGCTCTAAATTGTGTGCCCTTAACATTCAAATGTCAAAATCAGACCATAATATCTCATAATTTGGAGACAGGGCTTTAAAGAGATAATTAAAGTAAAATGAGGTCATCAGGATGAGCCCAATACAAATAATGTCTGTATAAGAAAAGATTAGGGGGTTGGGGTTAAGGCTCAGGGGTAGAGTGCTTCCCTCACATGTGCAAGACCCTGGGTTCAATCCTCATCAAGAAAGAAAGAAAGAAAGAAAGAAAGAAAGAAAGAAAGAAAGAAAGAAAGAAAGAAAGAAAGAAAGAAAAAGAAATTTTTAAAAAAAGAAAACAAAAGATTAGTACACAGGTACACTGCAATGGAAAACCATGTGAAGACAGGGCAGATGCTTACAGCACCTGTAAGTAGAGTGAGAGGCCTTGGGAGAAACCAACACTGCTGACCCCTAGGTCTGGGACTTCAGGCTTCCAGAACAGTGAGAAAATAATTTTTCTTGTGTAAGCCACCCAGTTTGTAGTCCTTTGTTATGGCATCCCAGACAATGGATGCACAACCCAATATCCTTGCTTCACATGTGATGACCTTAGGTCCAGAGTTAGAAGGGACTTAGCTAAAGAAACAGATAAAACAGAAAGCAGAAGCACAGAGAGCCCATATTTCCTAGCTCAAGGGTGATTCCTCCACTAGGTGAGCCCAAGGCCCCAAAGGTGGAGAAGATACCTCAGGAAACACTGTTAGCACCAATTGAGCTCCTTGTTTTTTCCTATTCTTGATGGCAAAAATGGTTACAGATGCTGAATCTGGTGGGCCCCCTATGGGCACATCATGTAGACTAACCTTGTTAAATGCAGTCAGGATCCCATAGAGAAAATTAAGGGGAAAAGGAGGACAAAGTCATGCAAGAAACAAAGAAGGAAAAACTGAGTTTTTCTTCATTGCAGTCATGAATTATAGCAGCAGAAATGAGAGAAATAAGGAGAGAGAGTGGACACTAACTTCCAGCTGCATAGGTAAGTCTCCACAGGTCCTGAGATTCTCTGGACATAGCAAAACACCCAAGTGCAGAGTCCTGTGAAAAGTTCTGGTTTTATTTTGTGCATTTTGCAGCTTCCAGTCCGGTCTTCAGCTACAAGCCTTCTTGCAGATATAGCACTTTGTTTGCCCATTTGTCCAATTGGAGGAGCCAGCCTCACTTTTTGGTAGAATGGCAATGCTGAATGATGCCAACAACATCTCGCCACCTTTTTTTTTTTTTTTTTTTTTCTGGCCTGAACATGGAAACTCCTGGTCTGGTCTGCATGCATTACTAATTAAATAGTAATAGTGAACAACAGTCACTCTGGGCAAATAAGAAGGGATATTGGGAGACCGGAGTGAGCAAGTACACACCTGGACTGTTTGATAAAGGCCATTTGTAGCTCCCAGGAGGCTGGATGGTGAATTTAAAATGAGCAAATGCCCTTCAGTAAGAACCCAGACTTCTTTGCCTGACATGTGTGCAGACAGGCCTCAGACCCATCCTAGGCCAGAATACTTGATGAGATGAATATGGGGTCCAGGTTGAGGTTGAAGATTATGTTAAGTTGGTGAAGCCCTCCTCTTTCTGATTCATCTCTCTTTAGCCCCTTCTGGGACAGTATCTCATCACCAGAAGCATAATATGCCCAGAAAACACTTCCCTGTCAAGAATTGAGATCTCTCATTTCTTGACTTGGAGATGGTGAAGATGGTGGGAGAGCAGGGAGTGGGGCCGTGGTTGTGTTCAGGACTTCATCCATGCTGCTCACAAGTATGTGGTCCAGGGCACTCACTTCAGTACTCTGAGCTTGTTTTAATATTATAAACAGGGTGTACAAATAGCCCAGTACAAGGCTGGTGTGATATTAAGATGAAATATTCACAGTTGCTGTGAAAAAAATAATAATTTAATTGTTCCAGGTCAAGTTCACATTCAGACAAAGCAGGCCTTAGCTCTCTCCAACCTGGTCCAAAAAAATTTATTGGAGTCAAGCTAGATGTCACCAGCCAGCCCTGAATGGAGGTTAGAGGCCTTCCCTAAATGTCATCCATACCACAGCCCAACCCCTTCTCAACCTCAGCCACATTGAATCCCAAACTCTTTTAAAAATTCAAGATCAGATAACCAAATTTATATTGTGAGTGTTATGATTAGGGTGGCAAATAACTTTGGAGTTGGGCCTGAGTAAATGTTTGTCTAGGTTTGTGGTCAGGTGTTAGTCACTGAATAGGTGTGAAGGTTTTACAGGGTAGATGTTAAAGAAAAGTAAGTACATGGTTTGTGTTTCTAGGATGAGGTAAGAGTTAGGAGATAGGGAATAGGGTTATTGTTTTATGATTAGGGGTAGAAAACATAGGTCAGGGTCAGGATCAAACCAAGACTTTTTAGAATTCAGCATTTCTGATACACAATCCTCTATAGCATGTTAACCTTGACTACCATCTCTTATGAATTTCTCTCTAGCCCTACACCTCTTCTCTCACAAATTCCTGTGTTTCCCTATATCACATCTCATTTGGCCTGTGGTGTGCCCTCCACTCCCTCCTTTTAAAAACCCTATGTATCCCTCAATATTCTCTTCTCATCTCCTTTTATGGACACTCCACCAGAAACATTCATCTCTCGCTGTATAGCCCTCCACATTCTTTTTTCACCTCTTCACTTAGCCCTCCACCACCTCCTCTCACAGCTTTCTGTTTAGCGCTCCACAATCTTTTCTTATCTCTTGCTGCTCTTGCTGCACACTCTTCCATCTCCTCTTCTCAAGGGCCCATGAGTAGCACTTGACCATCTCCTTATCCTGTTTTTTTTTTTTAAAGCTGAGATACCCAGCCTAATTCTGTCTAAAGATTAGGCGCCATCTCATCACAAATTCATGAAAAGTTCATTTATGTTTTACTATAAAATACTAAAATTTCTATTCGATCTGATCATAATTTGATGTTTAAAAAACTTGTCAAGGACTTTTGCCCATGCTTTAAACTTACCTGTGCTCAGCTCTTCCTGACCAGATAACATCCCTCCTTGAAATCCAAGCTGCTCCTCATAAATTCTGATGTTGTAATCTAAGTTTACTCCCTACCTTGATATTTTAATTTATGTAGATTAAAATAATACAATACAATACCAGCCATTGTATTATGTTTGCCAGAACCCTGTTAGCTGTAAGTTCCCAAGACACCTGCCTTTGTAACTTTTTGTGCTATAAAAACTGCCCTTCACTCAGACAAGCTGCTGTCCTCTGGCCCACATTTTCGGGTAAGGCAGTAGTGATCAGCTCTCTTGTGTACACAATATAAGCTTGCTTTAATTTGGTTTAAAATTGGCATCAGTGGTTTTTTCTTTGCATCGTGTGTTCAACAGTAGCACTCTAACCTCACTTCTCTTCCTATTCTCTGCAGCCATCCACCTTTCAACTTCTGTGTCTTCCTATACCAACTGCTCTCATCTCCTGTATATCTCTGCTCAACCTCCTACACATCAACCTGTGTAACCCTCAAACACAATCTCTTACAGGCTACTGTGTAGCGCTCCACCACTGCCTCTCTCTGCTTCTTGTTTATGCATCAACATTCTTCTCCTTCCCTACTCTGTATAACTCTCTACCAACTCTTCTCATCCCTTGTGCAGACCTCCATCATTTCCTCTCATCTTTTCCTTTCATTCCTTTATGATTTCTTGTCATCTGTGTGGCCCTATACCACCTCCTATTATCTCTGTCAGTGTAAGCTCCACAACCTCTCTTCATTCTCTACTATGGATTATACTACCACTGCCTCACATATATGGCATGCCCTACCCTTTCTTGTCTCACAGCCCCAGTTAACCCCTTTACCACCTCTTCTCACATCTTCCAGCATAGCTCTTCATGGATCCTGTCATCTCCCATGTGTCCCTAGACCACCTCTTCTACCTCTTCCTGTTTAGCCACACTACCACCATTCATGGCCCCTAGAAAGACCTCCCCCACCTTCTTTCCCTCTGTGTAATCCTGGTTAGATTACATAAAATACCCAGTAGAACATAACAACATGTAACAGGTTAAAGAGTAATGACAAAGAAAATTTATTTTTCACTATTTTCTTTAAATTTTTATAAAAAAATCAATGTATTCTCCCACATTTTTCTCTTTGGCCTAGTAATTCTGCCTACACCACCTCTTCCCAAGGGTGCTGAAATCCCTCCCCTACCTCCTCTTTGTCTTCCTGGCTAGCCCTCCACTATGTCCTCTCACAGCCCCTGTGTATTCCTCCACTGCACCACCTCCTCCAACCCCCCCTCCTTCTCTCATGGCCTCCAGTGTACTCATGTGTCAGATAATCACATATTCTATGCAGTGCTCCTCATCTCCTTTTGTGTTTCCCTCAACCATTTTTTTTTTGCCTTCATCTCCTGTTTTGCTCTGCATCACCTTATATCATACCCTGTGTAGCCCTCACCTCTTCCTTTTATTTCCAATGTCAATCTCTACAATTTTATCCTTTGGCCTTCTTGTGTAACTGTGTAATTGGCCTAATTATGAAGCCATTCCCCACCTCCTCTTGTGACAAAAGTGTCCTAGAAGATCAATCAGCCTCAACTCAGCTTTTTCTGGATTTTGACCTATACTGGAAGTTTTTTGTTTTTTGTTTTTTGTTTTTTTACAATTCTTCGTGTTTTCTAATGACTTGTCAATGCAAATTATTTTTCAGTATTTCCTTTAAATTTTTATAAAAATAATATATTTATAATGATTTGAATTTAATTGTAAAATGAAATTATATAATTATAATTTACCAAAAGGAACTACTTTTAATGCTCTTAATATCCAACTTGTTAACTAGAATGATTCATTTTATTAAGATTAAATCTCTGAAACAGTTTAAACTCACTAGCTGGTATTATTTCCTCTTAGCCAGTGAGAATACAAGTGCCAGACTTAGGAGGTATTGCTTGAACCAGAGTTCACCTAACCTTTTGCAGAGGGTCAGCATCACCAGAGATCTGGCTTTTAACTTCCAGCTTGAATGGGTTCCAGAATCCCCATTGATATCAAAGCCCCAGTTATGCTTAAGTCCTTCATATGAAATGTCATAGTAGTTTCTTTTAATCTTTGTATACCCTCCTGAATACATTAAAACATCTGTAGATTACATAAAATACTCAGTACAACATAAACAACATGTAATAAGTTAAGCAGTAATGACAAGAACAAATGTACATTTATTAGTACATTTTATAATATGTTGCAGCTAAGTTTAATTGAATATGAGAGTGTAAAACCTGCAAATATGGAGAACCAGCTGCTCCCTAAGCTCCTGAGAGAGTAAACAAACATTTAAACCTAGCCAAACCAGGAGGAGTGACCACAGCCTCAGAAAAATGATGGTGACTTCTCTCACATGATGCTTAACTAGCAATAGAGCTGTTGCTGAGTCTTGTCTCACAAAGAATCTGCAAGTTTTAGCTATGGCTGAGGTGTGTGATGAAGTCAGGTGCACACACCCTCTCATTTTCTAGTGGGATGCTGTTTTGCATACCCATGGGCCTTTATGCCACTTGACTGGAAGCTCCTGTACAGGCGCTTACTCCCTTTAGCAAAAAATCCTGGGTTGTTTACAACTCCATAAGAGCTTAGCATTGTTCCACTTCTTTTGTGCACCCCTGCTCCTACTCTGGCTCTCCTTCCCTCAGGGTTACTTTGAAATTAACCACAATTTATAATCTAGTTTACTATTTAGAAGACTGAAATTCAAGCTAGGAGAATGCTCCTAACTATCAGAAAGTTCCAGCCAATAACAGCAGGGAGACAAAAAAAAAAAAAAAAAAGACAAACACCATCTGCAACCTGATAGCTGACTTTGTAACCAATTGGGCTGTTTGTATACTTGCATCTATTTTCTGTCTGAAAGTGCTGCCTGATACTATGCCCCTACTATGGTATTTTATGAAAATAAAAATCCAAATCCTATGAAGATAAAGATATCACCATTAGGTCTTGCAAACTCTGACTGAAAACTAAGCTTGAACTGGTGAACTAAAGAAAATAATATGGATATTAGCCTCTAGATTTCAAGTTCCTGTTACTGACTTCAGCAAGTTTGAAGCCAAATTTCATTAACACTGCACATTTTATAATTTCTCATATTTTACTTCAGGGGATTGGACCCAGGGCTACCACAGAGGTACACACCAGCTTCTAACTTTAACTTTTATAAACATTTGTGCATTTTGTTAATATTGCTTTCTACATCACTGGTAGTTTCCTGTTTCATATTTTAAGACCTATTTACAGCATGTCAAAAACATTTTTTTATAGGCGTATGCACCTGATGCCAAAATTAGACAAGCAGTCAGTGTAGATAGGTAAATCAAGTTAGGTCATTCAACAGGCCAACTTTGAGTGAGTCTGGGAAGTTGGGGACTTGTCCCCTGAGGAATCTTATCAAGAACCTGCCCCTGATCCATCCTGATGCCAAGGAAACCTGTCCCAGGAATCTCCCCTCCCTACAGGGAGCTATAAGTATGTTAAGTAACCTTGGTTACTTGTCCTGCTCTTCCCCCTTCAGAACTACACTTGCCCACCTGTTTCCCACCTTTGGGCATCCAACTGAGCATTCCTGCACCTTGTCAAGTAAGCAGGAAGGAGAAAGATAAAGGGGGAAAGCAGAAGAACAAAGGAAGCCTAGGATATATAAAAAGGACAGAACACCTCGCTTCTTGGGATATCATGATACCAGCTATGGCCACCTTCTTCCTCGTGGGAGAAGTCTATGTTACCCCTTTTTATATAAATCCTGATTCATATGCTTGCCTCTGCATGTTTCTCTAATATTAAAACTTCAACATGTGGGGAAGCAGGACTCATCACCTATAACTGGCAATATCACACCTATAATGCAATCTAAATAATTTATAAAATTATGAAGCATAACAGGAAAGAATTGGAGATTACAAAGACAGCTCTGTAACAGTATTCATTCTTAAATCAGCTTGAGTATTAATTGCATATAATAAGATCACCAAGTTACTGCTCTAATTTTTAAATGTTGGACATAACAGTTTGTGAAAAATCAAGATGAACAATGTACACAAAAGAATCTTTTTGTGTGTGTGTTTCTGGAGCTTGTTGTTTTATTTTGTTATTTTGATCTTGAATCAATTTGCAATTATCTACTCTCTAGTCAAATGGTATTTACAGCAATTCATGTTCCTCTAGGTTGGCTTTTCAGAGTTTCAATGAAATTACAAGAAAAAATTCAATTTTTAAATTCTGTTACATTAAAAAACAGTGATTTTGCTATTTATATAATTTCATTTAAATGATTAAAACAAATACACCCATGTAAAGTAGATTTAAATATTCTAGACTCATGAATTGACTGTTCTGTTTAAAAATATTTTTATTAAGCAATGTCAGAAGACTTAAAATCTTTTTCAAATCATAAATATGTACAAAAAATTTTGTAAACTTTGTGATAATAGAAAATCAAGCAAAATATGCTTCCAGGAATAGTAATGGCAAGATATTTCAGAAATATTATAAGATTTACAAACAATTATCCAGAAAAAATAGATGACAATTGTTGGCATAATTACAGCCATCTTCCTTTTCCCCACTCCCACTTTATAAATACTGTTTTTATTCTCAAGAAATATAAACTAGTCAGAGATTAAACATGCTGGCCTTTGTATGTTCTCTCATTGAGAGATAGGGACAATTTACCAGCCATTGAGATGGGGGCATGCTGGTTCCTTTGTCTCTCCTTGAGATGATAAAGAATGTGCAAATTTCTCCATTTCCCCTTTTAAGAGATAGAAGAACTATTCTTTTCCTAATAAACAAACTTGCTTTCCACAGAATCAGAGGATGCTTCCTATGCCAATCAGAACTACACTTGCCCTTAATTCACCACCATGATTATAGTGTACAAAAAGAATCATCAGATAGGAAGTTGGTGCTGCTCTCCCTGCTCCCCCAGAGCAGCCTATCAGATTACTCACAACAAAACCACTTTTTATCCCAGGTATGTGTGTAATCACACCTGTTCCACTTTCTATTTAAAAATACACTTCCTAAACATGACATCAAATCCATGAAATACAACCTCTACAAATATCACTAGACCATATCCCCAAGTTGGGGCTTTGATCCTCCAAATGATAATGATGTCTTTGAGGCTAGTGTTTCCCATGTTTCTGCAGGACACACCAACAATGCAGGCCTTAGTAGCAGCTCACATGGAAACCACCACCTTAGATTATTGTTGCAGGCTTATGTGAACTAATGTGTTAGGAGCACATTATTGCTGTGACACAGCACTTTCTGATTCCATTCTCCAAGCAATCTGCAGAGGATGTGCTTACTCTTTTGCAGTCTCCTCTGGTAACATCAAAACTCAGGACTGCTGCATCTTGATGACAGATTAGCACATCAGCATTTTTTGTTACTCTTTGCTCTAATCAGTGATGTTAGTTTGTGCTCTCATCCACACATCTATTTAGCTAACAGCACTGACACATATTGTACATCACACCTAAATTAAATTCTGTCATATTAAAAATATTTATTGGCAAAAGATGTCCAGCTGAGAGCCGTCCATCACAGATTATAAGAGTTTTCTCAATTTATCAGCAAGAACATTCCTTCTGAAGACTCAGTGATAAGTCATGAGCATGGGAATATGTCTCCAAGACTCTTTTGTATTTAAATTGCCTGAGATAACAACAAAATCATAGAGGAACCAAGAAAGGAAAAAAGTTGGAAGCATTAAGTGCTCCAAAAGGAAAAAAAAATTGACATTTATTAGAACTTTTAACCATTGACTCTCACAGAATAAAATAAAATGGAGAATCTTCTGCCTATGTGCAGCAACAGCTTTGGATGAGCTTGGCCTGCCTCTCAAACCTGAATAAATAGGAAAAATCAGTCACTCAGGCCTCCTGGACAGTACAAGGGGGAAGAGCAAGATCAACAGTCCACTGCACACTGAGGGTGTTCCAGGAGTCGTTCCTGTCATTCTGATGGGTTACACCATCATGGTGACAGACCCCAGAAAACTCTGGCTTCTATTCTATCAGTGTGGGGCTTACTGCAGTCACAGGGGCCCAAGAAAGTGTTACATTGGGTTTCCTGCAAAATGAAGTCTGCAGCCAGGCCAGGAGTTGGTTGTTCAGTATCCCAAGCCAAGAAAGATGAATTGATTCTTGAAGACTTGATTCTTAGACTTGTTTCAAATTCATTTGCTCTGATCCTACAAGCAACAACAGCAAAAAGAAGAATGTCAGAAAAGTATCTTTGTTTCTGTAGAAAGGACAGTTGAGCAGCTGAAGAATAAGGTTCAAGAGCTGTCCAGCTACAGAAACAAGTCTTCAGATTATAAGGCCAATTTGTACTATTTTAATGAAGCAACTAAGGACTTCTAATTTAAAAAAGAAAAGGAAAGAAAAGTAAGGAGGAACCGGGGAGTCTCTCAATACCTACAGTGTGTGCTAGTATTTTCTGTGACCAACTGTGAAGTTCGAACTCAATGTGTCGCCTTCACCACTGATGAGCAAGTCTGGAGCTGACCAACTTAAAAACTTTAAAACAGTAGCAGCAGCATTAATATAGTAAAATCAGTTAGAAGTAGGTGTATTTTCTCCAAAGAAAACCAGATGTGTTTTCCAATTTTCTGTAAACTTAGTATAAATAAAATGTTGATAAATTGATGTTTGTTATAATTTTGAAAGATAAGTAGATAATATTTTGAAACTTCAAAATATTGCTCCATCCTCCACACACAGCACTGAGCTTCTTCAGGTGAGCTTATTAGATGGGCAGATTGTGCACACTGAGCTTTGCAGTGGAACACTTGGTGACTAGTACACTATAGCAAAGAGTTGCAGAAAAATGTGTAGCTGTATCCTTCTGCTCTTTTGTAAAATATGGTAAGATGAGTGTCTGCTGCTCAGTATTTTTATGTTACACCTGGGCCTCACCATGTAGTTGAAGCTTAGCAATGCAGGCTCTTGCCTGTTAACCAGGCAACTTCAACCAGTCTTGCACTGCTCCACTTCACTCCACCTCTCTCCTCTTCACTCCACCTCAGCAAGACTACCTTCCTTGTGCCACACTGAGTTGCTGAGGCTGGCTTTGATTTTGTTATCCTCCTGATTTATTCTCCTATTACTGTAATTTCAGGCCTGTACCATTATATCCAGTCACTAGTTTCTTTTTTTTTTTACATTACATACATGTGGCAAAGAAACCACATTAGACCAAAGTATTTAATAATAAATTCATAAAGATATAAATTATCTAAAAGACCCCTTGAATATTTCTTTGTAACATGTTATATAAGCTGATTTTTAAATTTTGTTCATATGTGCACAAAAAAACTCCATAAAGAATAAATATTTCAAAGAATATTTCCTGGTAGACACAGATTAGCTTATTCTAGGATATTTTGTAAATTGGTCATGTGGAGTAACTGAATTCAAAAACAGAAATAAAAGTGAAGAAATATTTTTAGTAATTCCATTTAGAAATCAGAAGTTTTGAAAATTTTGCATAGAGTCACTTGAAAATATTGTGTGACACAAGTTGAGATATGATTACAAAGGAGCAAGAGAGGTATGAAAATTAACTTTAAAGTGATTGCTACATCAGCAAAAAATTGGATATAGTATGAAAATCAGCAAATTAATGCCTGTAGATCAATCCAAAGCATGTTTATATTTGTAAACAGAGGCATCTTTTTGACTTATTTGTTTTATTTTATAACTGCTAGGCATCAACCTCAGGGACTTTCATATACACTCATTGTAGGCAATCACTATACTACTATTCTGGTAATAACTAGATTTGGAATGGGTCCACTCCCATTCATTTATTGTCTATTACATATTTCAGACAATAGAAACTGAAATGCATTTAATCCCAATTCCTAATATAAATAAAGTTATTATTTTCCAAAGTTATCTTATATTCATATCTTATTGCAATTTTAAGATATTGGGGATTTTTAAAAAAATGTGTCAGGTTTTCTAAGTAAACAATTCCAAGATTAATAATAAAGAACTTTAAATCTTTTCTTGCAAATACATCATTTATCTTTTTTTTTCTTAAATGTTTCTATTTCCTATTTAAGAAGTTTTTGAATAGTGAATTTTTATTTACTTACCTTTGAATATAAACAGCAATAGCTGGCATGACTCAGGCTCAAGATTTTAATTGAAAAATTAAGTGTTCTGCCATCTAAAAATGGTGCTGTCTCCTGATTTGCAGAAGTGGTGCTCATTTCTTTTCCACTTTCAGTGCTGTTTTAATTAGAAGTACACAACAAGGTGCTTCTTCATCAGTACTCCTCATTAAACTCTTGATTAGACATGAATTCCCTTAGAGAGATCTCTTTAACTTCTGGATTTATCTCTAGAATGCTTTTTTTTCTTGTTTTATAGATTCTCTTTACGGATGTTCTAATTAGATTTTTTCCACTTCCATTCATTTGTACAACTTTTATGCATTTGAGTTTTTGATATTCATGTTTTTCCTAATTAAGAAATAAAACACCAAGACTTTCATGTTAAGATCCTGTAGTCTAGGACATATTTAAACACCTTAGTATTGAATAATCTTGTCCTTCAATTTACATATAACTCAGCTATTAACCTATACTGTCTGCTTGCCCACCTAATGGTAGCTTATAGTACCCTTTCTGATATAATCCATCCATTCATATTTGTCACTTAATAAGTTACTTTTATTTGTATAAAATTTATTTTAAAAATAGTCCTTCTTCTTGGTTATAAGGTGAATTTCTATCAATCACCTGTCATATGCTCTTGTGATTTTGATTAATTTATTCATTGGTATAGGAGATTGAACTCAGTGGCACTCTTCCACCAAGCTCCATCCCAATATTTTTCATATTCTAATCTGACACAGAGTCTCATTGTTGCTTAGGGCCTTGCTAAATTGCTGCAACTAGCCCTGAATTTTTGATCTTTCTGATTCAGTCTCCCAAGTAAAATCACTTGGAAAAATGTATAAGTCAGTTCTCCTGATATTTTTGTTTTATTAGATTATCTTTACTGGACTGTGGTTATTATTCTTTCTCAATACTAGTTTTATAAGTTATAAAGCCTTCTTTTTCCCCTTTATTTGAGGTTGAGAAGCTGGGTAAAGTGGCTCACGCCCTTAATCCCAGCGTAGTAGAGATGGAAGGAAGCAGAGCATCCGAAGTTGGAAGCCAGCCTGGGCACTTATTGTCTCAAAATTAAAAGTGGTAATTTAAAAAGGATGGTGTGTATAGCTCAGTGGTGGAGTGCCCCTGGGTTCTATCCCCAGTAATGGGCATCAGGGAGATTGAGAACCACAAATTTAATGATTCTTTGAATTTTCAATTTTATATTTGATAGATTTATCCCTGAATATTGAATTTATTGTCACTTATTTTTCATTGTTATCAGTATTTCTTAATGCTTTTAAAACTGTAGTGTTTTTGTCATTTTTGATTTCTTTACAGAAACACTAACAAATCTCATTTTCTAGGCCCCTCAGTTTTTACAGAATAGCATGGCTCTGTCTTCGGTCTTTTCTTGGGGTGCTCTTTGAAACCAGTTTGCCTTTGGTTGAGAATTTTAGTTTTGAACCTTCTCTCTCCTGGTGGCTTCACACAAGGGAAGACCTTCATCAGGAAGCTCAGTTATATATTTAAGAGCTTTATCATCCTTCCTGGGGACACCCTCTTTCTAGACACCTAGCTTTCCAGGCAGAGAGCTGTGGGCTTCTGTCAGCAGAACATAAACTTTTCTTCCACCTGGTGTCTGTATTGTAGGATCTTTGGTGTTCCATGTTTTTTTGTCTGTCTCAGTGTGCCTACTTATCAACACATGCCACCAGTTCTGTGTCACAGGAGACATAAAACAGTTCTGTGAAAATCCAGAATGTTGGAACTACATTATCCTCTGTTCTCTGACAACAAAATGGAAAAACTGAGTATTGTGCAGTTTCTCCTTATCATACCAGTGTGTCATCTTGCGGGGAAAACTGATCAGAGGAAAAGGCAAAAGTTTCTTTTCCCATTCAATGAAGCTGTTCTTGGTTTTGCCCTCTATATCTAGTTATTATTATTTTTACTACAACTATTTGGCTGGGTATTGGGGATATATATATATATATATATATATATATATATATATATACTTATGTGTGGTTGTGGGAAAGAGAAAATATTTGTATAGCTGTTTATGTGGAGTCTAAACTCTCTTTAGGCACTTGGGAATTCTTGTTATTAGAAGGGGAAATGTTTCATTGATGAATGAGTAATTTTAAAATTAAGTGCATTAAGTTATGTGTAGATGTGTTCAAAGTAAAATTCAATGGTAACTTTGGGAAAAGTAATTCTTGAAGTTATGAAGGATGAGAAAACCACAAGAGTGAGCTTCATAAATAAATGAAAGACTTGGAATATGGCTTCGGGTAGAGCATGTCCTGGGTTAGATGTGAAATATCACCAAAAAAATTTAAAAGTTAAAAAAAATTTAAAAAGAAATTAATATTTGTTCAGGGTTTACACACCCCTCTTTTGAAATACATTGTATTTAAGTGAAATAATGTAGAATAATCTTTGTTCTTCAACTGTATTTTTCAATATTTACATAATGATCATATGTAACATTTTGCACATTTTTAAGATTGTGTATGTAACACTGAAAATGCTAAAGAAATGTATTAAGTAATAAATTTATAAAAATTTAATCTACAGCCAACCTGAAAATTTCTTCTAGATTTATTAGATAAACTGAGTTTTAGTTTTCTTATACTTAAAGATAACAGAAGGATGGAGTTGTTGCTCAGTGTTAGAGAACTTTTCTAGCATGTGTGAGGCACTAGTTTCAATCCTCAGCACTGCATTAAATTAATAAATTAAATAAAGGTCCATCAACAATTAATGATAATATATTTTTAAAGATAACAGAATAAGTTTCAAGGGCATATATGCAAAGTACTTATTCATATTAAAATGGTGAATTCAATAACAAAACCTATGAAGGCCAATTAAGAAAATATTCTTATAGCATAATCTGAATTGTACAGAAAGTCTTTGTAGAAGAATGATGTGGTACATATGAAGTGTGTCGTGCATATAAATAAAAATGACATCCATGTAGGTCATCACTGAAGTTTCACTGCATTAGCAGTATGTTGTACCAACAAGTCAAGACTACACCCAACATGTAGATTATTTGAAAAAAAAGTGTTTCTGTTGTTTTCTTTTTTTTCGTATTTATTTATTAGTTGTAACTATTCATTAGTTCGACAGAATACCTTTATTTTATTGATTTATATGTGGTGCTGAGAATCAAACTCAGGTCCTTGCACATGCTAGGAAAATAATCTACCACTGAGTGTCCCTTCCTTACCTTGAAAATATAGTTTTATTGGAATGTCATCAGGTATTCAATTATTATCTATTGCAGATTTTATGCTATGATCACAGAGAAATTCTGGTTCACAAAGCCTAAAGTTTTCATGATGTGGTCCTCTGAAGAAATATTTTGCAAATTCCATTGATATGATTTAATGTCACCAAATATATTGACAGGTTGGTGGGACAGATATCCCTATGTGCAATCCACCTGCAGGATTAAGGTTAATTTGAGAGTCAAATATTTGAGCATTTATCCACTGGTAATGAAAATTAAAATCTAATGATGAATACAATTTCCACAACCAGATAGAGTGCCAGTGTGGCAGGCAGCTTCTTTCCTCAACTTGTCAAGTTGTTAGAAGTATTAGAAGTGAACTTAAGATGTGTTAACAAACTAAGTGTTTTAAATATGCTTTATATTTCAAATAATACATACTCTATAAATTTCACATTTTTAAAAATGATAACACACTACATTATTTTACAGATAAAAAACAGAATTCTGAAAGAGTATTTAGACTATTTCTAATTCATAAGAAAATTCTATAATAAAGATTCTTTACGTGTGTACGTATAATTTATCAGTATACATCTTTTATATAGGAATATATACATACAAAATCAGAATATATACAAAAGACCCTTCTTTATGTTTTGTATATGAAATATACACAGTTTGGCCTGGGATTGTGGCTTAGTGGCAGAGCGCTTACCTAGCATGTGTTAGGCACTAGGTTTGATTCTCAGCACTGTGCATTAAAAAAGAAAATAAAGGGACATTGACAACTGAAAAACTATTAAAAAGAAAAATTACACATTTTTATGTTATATATATGATAAATGTCCTTAACATGAAAACCCCAAAAGTAATAATGACAACCATCACAAATACTTGTCAGACATTTTTCCTCTAAGAGAAAACAGAGCTACTAGAAAAAAAAATAATGGCTAATTTCAGCTATATAACAAGAAAATAAATGATGTGTTTGAAACATCTTGTTGTGCAAGAAAGTCAAAAGCACTCCAGGATGAATAGGAATACATAAAAAATCAGTGTAATCAGCTTGAAATGGCAGTTACTGTCCATATCTGGGGCATGTGAGTACCAAAATGATAAGCTTTTTCTTCTTGCCCATTTTGGTTGGTTTTGCTATATTTGTTAATGTAGAATCAATGAAAAAAATTGTCATTTGGCTACCATCATAATAATAATTTGACACAAGGAGGAATCATCAATGAAATATATTAATTCTAGTGGGTGAAATCTTAAGGACCAAGCAGATATTTACAAACTCCCAAGGTATCTCCACATAAAATATTTATAAATTATAAATGACAAATAAATACTAGGATTATCATGGACCAAACTGGCAGATACTACTTACCCAAATAATTAGTCAACAATAACCAGTGATGGAGACACTGTATACTTCCATAGTTTCTTGGGCTTATGTGAATGAGACCCCAGATATTTGTTTACCCTTACGTAGACGCTAAGTCTAAATCTGGGAGGCTAATCATAATTTGTGATCATGTCTGTCAGTACTGCCAGAATACAATCTAGTGTAAGAACTAGGCATTGTATGCATGATGGTCTTCTTCTAATGGCATAACCTGAATCCATTTATGAGGAAACATATGATTCTAAACTGAAGGAAAATCTACAGAACTACTACTGACATACATTATTCAAAAATCATAGGTGTTATGAATAATCCAGAGATACTCAGGAACAATCCCAGATATAAAAAAAAATAAAAAAAGAAACAAGGACACAGTGAATAATTAATACTAAAAATTTCCCAAAATTGAATTTATTTTTGTTTAAAGACAATTGTTGAAATAACTGATGAATTTTGAATAAGATTTATAGACTATATAGTTATACTTTTCCTATTTTGATCATTGCACCATCGTTATAGAAGACAATTTCTCATTTTTAGAAAATATGAATATTTAGGAATAAAAATACATTGTGTGCATCTTGCATAGTGCAGGGATAAAAACTGTTATGTACCTATACTTATCTAGAAATGGAGAAGAAGAGATACAACAAGATAACAAAATAGTAACATTCTGGGGATATTTCTTAGAAAATCTTTTAACTACTACTTTAAATGTTTTATAAATCTGAGATTGTAAAAATAGAACATTTCTGAAAGAAAAATAATTTTTAAAATATTAACAAGTAACAGCATACTCAATAAAATAAACCATGAATCTGTATAGGTATAATAAATGAATAAATTTAGTGATGAATAATTAACTAAGATATTTATAGTCTCAAACTATCTCCCCAGAAAAAAATTAGAAATAAAAATCTGCAAATACCACCTTAATAACCAATATTAACATCAGCAGTAATGAGGATATTATAGGTGATATGATGTGATTCAAAGAGAAAATCACAGAATTGATTCTGTGATACTCTTGCCAAAAAATATGTAATCTAGTTCCAATCATAAAGAAACCAGAGAATCCATCTTAAGCACATCCTATGAGCTTTCTCCCTTAAAAGATTCAAGGTCATGAAGGACAAGAAAAGACTAAGGAATATTTAAATCTAAAGGCATCTATAAAATACAGCACTTAAGTTCGTCTCATAACTCTGAATGATTTTTTTATAAAGGACAATATCAGCCTACTAGAAAAACATGAAAATAATCTGAGGATTAAGTGGTTGAAGGCATTATGATAGAATGTATTTTTATTCATTTGAGAAACAGTTTTGCTTATTTTCTTTTATTTTTTTATCTTTATACAATCTTGGAAAATAGTAGTATTAGATGCTATAGTATGGATATAAAATGAATACTAAAATGTACCCAGATGTTAGTATTTTGGTTTATAAAAAGGATGTTATGTTAATATTAAAAAAATCAGATATCTACTTCATTGGTTTTAGAGCCCATAATATGGATATCATATTAGTACTAAAAGTTAGAGTGGTGATATTATATTAGTTCAACATGTTAGAATATGAGCTTCTCAATAGATTTGAAGTTCACAGCACAGCGATTTTATTTATTTTAGATACTATAATTTGGATATCATATTAGTATTAAAGTTCTCTGAATGCTCTTACTTATGTATTTGATGTTTCAATATAAAAATCACACTAGTAGTAAAACCATACAACAGATATTTTATTAGTTTCCCATGCTATAGTATAAATATGGTAGAAATAAAGGCCTCCAAACAGTTATCATATTAGATTTAGAAGCCACAGTATAAATATTATATTAGTACTGAAATCTACAGAGAAGTTATTATATGAGTTTTAGATGCATACTATGGATACAATATTTAAATTGAAAGGCAAGTGTATCTATTATATTAATTTTACATGGTATATTATGAGTACTACTTTAGCATTAAAGGTAAAGGCCATAGGAAATCTACTATTTTTTTTTTTTGCATTTTAAAAATCATTTTTCTGCATTGTATAGTATTCCCAATCAACATGGCCTTCTAACAGCATTTGCTTAGAGCAGAGGTGATGACCAAAGATGAGAATAATCCAAAGATTCTCTTCATGGCAATTTTGGAGTAGAAAAATGTGGATAGAGATGAAGAAAGAAATTTCACATGATCTACTCAGTGACAGGTATGCCTGCTTCCTTCTCTTCCCAACTGCTGTCCAGAGTCAAGAACAAGAACATTCACTTGAGGGCATTCCTTCTTATCTATCCATGAGTATCTAAATGCTCAAAGAAGCATATTGGAAAACCTAAATATGATGAATTGGAAACAAAAATACCCTTTAAAGAAGCTATGTGAAGTTCTCTCTCTCTCTCTCTCTCTCTCTCTCTCTCTCTCTCTCTCTATATATATATATATATATATATATATATATATATATATATATAGTAGTTTGTTCCTAAAATATTTGATTTTATTGGTTAAAACAGGAACTAAATTAATAATAAAATAAAATTGGATTGTCTCTCTGTGTTGCTGTGGATAATTTGTACAGTTTCCATATCTCAGACTTAATGTAAAATGGATCATTTAAGGTGAAATAGAATGCCAGGTTCTAATGCGGAGAATATCTCAAAGGAATAAGAGTGGTCTGCCATGTGCTTTTTGTAAATGACCATATTAGGAAAAAAAAATTTTCAATGATATGAAGATTCTGGTACAGCTTTTCTATTACACAATTTCTTACACAACCACATACATTGTATTTGTAGACAGATTTAAAAATTTGAAAAAAAATCTGTATTAAAATTATTACTTTTTAAATACAAACTGTAGTTCAACAAGTTATCTGATTCCTCATGCAGCTGATGCATTAATTATCTCCACTGAGGTGGATCATAAAAACACTTCTGAGCAGATCCTGTCAGATTTGGTTCATCCCATTCCATACACTCTGTGTGGAGCCTCAGGCCCACTTGAGGGTCATCACAGATCATGAAGCCTTTGGCTTCTGCTCCTTAGTTTTTATAAATCATGTGTCATAATCTTCGTCTTTCTCTCTCATCAGTTGATGTACAAGACCAGGTCTACAGTAATAATCAAGCCATTTTTCTGTCATCTTTGTGACCAGGGGTTGACATAGGCAAAGAGAGCCTTTCTGCAGAGCCACCAGAATGCTCTCTGTGGCCATGCCAGTCTCTGAGCAGTCTTTCTTGCTGTTCCTCATCACCTTGCCCAGTATGCTCAAGAGCACTTAATTCCATGTTCTTGCATTGTTCACATCCCAATGTGAGCTCTATCAGGCAGACAGCTGGGCTTCTGTTCCAGCTCCTTTCCTCCTCTCTGTCCCCCCTGCTCCTCACTGTCCACCTTGCTCCAGCATAGCCTGCAGGCAGCCCAGTGCAAGGCTTGGCGTCCCTTGGTGGACCTGTCATGGCCCTCTGCTTTCTCTGCTCTCACACCTCAGTCAGGTCATGGTCTCCATCTCTGCACCTGCTCCATCCACCTGACTACCCGTGCTGAGGTAGGAAAAGGGGTTGGAGCAGAGACTGGTCGGGCAGAGATCATAGAAGAGGAGGTGGCCTCAGCAGACTAAGGATTCCTAATTCAAGCTATTACTTTTAGAGGCACAATGTATTGACCCTCTTAACATTAAGGGCCAGAGGACGAACAGCTGTTGTATTAGGTTACATGTTACAGAGGGTAGCACATTGGTAGGAAAGGCAACAGGGCTGCGGGCACATCAGTGTTTGATGCTGTTATATGGATACAATATCAGTGTTGAAAGACTACAGCATGGTTCTTACAGTAGCTTCACAGGCCCCAGTTTTCATATTATAATAATGTTAAAAGAATTAGGGAAACCATTATATTATCTTTAGATGCTAAAGCATGGATTTTATGTTAATATTAAAGACCATAGCACACCTACGATGTTATATTTTGAGGCTAAAGCATAGATATTATGTTAATATTAGAGGCCCATGGCATCTATTCCGTTAGTTTTATAGAGTATAATATAGATATCTAAAGTAAGACCACAGGGCACTTATTGCATTTCTATGTGTAATTCATTAGAATTTGAGGCTGCATATGGAAAACACATTAGCATTATTACACCACCATATCACATTATTATCTCAGGTCCAGTAAGACCGCACACCCTCTGCCAGCCACTGGGGCACTGTGCACCAGGCAGTGCACACACACACCCTCTTCTGGCGTTCCTGACAAATGAGCAAAAATTCAATCGTGTATCTTAGAATATTTAAGGCGATGATTTTGTAAATTCAAATTGAAGTGAAGCCCATTATCTATGAGTTTAAAAAAATGAGGAACTGAAAAAGGTTTTGAGAACTATACTGAGTTAAATGAATGTACATAGAAACTGAAACTTCTGGGGCTGGGGATGTGGCTCAAGCGGTAGCGGGCTCGCCTGGCATGCTTGAGGCCCGGATTCGATCCTCAGCACCACATACCAACAAAGATGGTGTGTCCGCCGAGAACTAAAAAATAAATATTAAAAATTCTCTCTCTCTCTCTCTCTCTCTCTCTCTCTCTCTCTCTCTCTCTCTCTCCTCTCTCACTCTCTCTTAAAAAAAAAAAGAAACTGAAACTTCTAGGAAAATTAACTCATACTTGTTGGGGCGGTGGCTCACACTTGTCATCTCAGTGGCTCAGGATGCTGAGACAGGAGGATCCTGAGTTCAAAATCAGCCTCAGCAAAAGCGAGGTGCTAAGCAAATCAGTGAGACCCTGTTTCTAAATAAAATACAAAATAAGGCTGGACATGTGGCTCAGTGGTTGAGTGCCACTGAGTTCAATCTCCATTACCCCCCTCCCCCAAAATTAACTCACAAGTTCATAATTAAAATTTGAGAAAACTATATCAAAATGTATTAATCCATATAATCTTAGTGATGGATGTTCGGGTGTTTGGATCCTGGGGATTGAACACAGGGCTGCACACATACTGGAAAAACTCTGTAATCTTCAGCTACATCCCCAGCCCTTGGTGATGAGTTTTAACTCAAAATGCCAAAAACAAATTAAATATATATTACTTATAAAATTAATTTTTTACCAAGTGTGTTGTTGTATGCCTATGATCAAAATTACTTAAAAGGCTAAGGCAGGAGGATTGCAAATTTAAGGCCAGCTTTCTAAGAATCTGTTTTAAAAATAAATAAATAAATAAATAAACAAATAAATAAATAAAACTGATAATGTGGCTCAATTTTTAAGCACAACTAGGTTCAATACCCAGTATCAGAAAGAAAAAAAAAAAAGACTGAATATCTGAAGAGACACATGACCAAAGAAAATATAAAGATGGCAAATAATTATACAAAATTATGCTTAGCATTAGATATCATTAGGGAATCACAAATTAAGACAGTAGTGAATTACCATAATGTTGTAGAGGACAGATGACACAAAGCACTAAAGATAGCAGGAAACAGTTTTATTTGGTTGCAGCCAGGTTCTGAGGGAACACCTTTTGTGGTAATCAATTAATCATCTAAACCCTAAGTTTAAGTAGTTTCAGAACATTTTACCCACCATGTAAGAGGAGGGACTCAGAAGTTCACAGTCTGCAGAAGTTCACATAAAAGTAGCTTTTTCTTTCACTGTTCTGGGCAAGTGAATTCTTCAAGGACAGCACCTGAGAAGCGGAGAACTTCTTCCCTCTCTTTCCTCCCCCTGCCAGCTGTTACCATTGAGTGCAGTTGGTAACTTAGAAATTTAGACATCTCTGTGAAGCTCCAGCTCAAGGCCAGAGGCTTTGTTAAAGCAATTTTTATCACATTTTGCATTTGCAAACACATTTTTAGAAACTACAAGATTGGATAAATGTTTGTGAAAAACTAGTAAGGGGGTGTTCAGCACCTGGAGTGTTGAGTTTTTCCTAGGTCAGTGGCCAAATAATAGAGCAAAAGGAAGTAAGAAGTTTACCTACATTGAAATCTTATGTAGAGACTCTTTTATTGATATTTCTAGAATTAATTTAGAAGAAGATTTCTGAAGAAGCTTACTTAAGATTTTCTGTGGAGGAGAGGCTGTCACCACAATAGCACAGCTATTACAAATGCTGAACTCAATGACCAATGTGATTCTTCAATATGTATACTCAGAAAAATAAGAAATTATATCCCATCTATGTATGATATATCAAAGTATAAAAGTGCATTCTGCTTTCATATATAACTAATTAAAACAAATAAAAAATAAAAATGCTGAAAACAAAGAAGTGATAGTAAAACAACAGCTAATAGGTTGTGGGACACAAACATCTTTGGCAGTATATTTGGCACAGCCAAGTAAATCAATTCTATTCAATGGCTCAAGAGTATACCTATAAATTATATGCATTTTCATAAGTGCTCTGTAAAAGCATGTCTAACCAAAACCAGCATGGAATTATGCACTCTATGATGTTGATCAGATTAAAAATCTGAATGTCCCTTTGTAGCTGAATTCAAAACCAACACAAAATGGAATGGTATGTATTATCAACTGACATAGAGACACAGATGCATCCTGCCTGGTGTGCTTCTAAGCAAAGGAAGCCAGGCTGAAGAGAAAAACATGCTGTATGGCCCACCATTTATGACATTCCAGGACAGACAAATTACAATCTGATGGGGAAATTCACAGGATGAAACCCAGAAGAGTCCCCAGTGCAGGAAACTCTGTCCTCATTGAGTTGGATGCACCACCCACTTTTCATGGCTGTGTTCAGCAACTCATTAACTCCCTGAACCACTTCTTGTATGAAATTTTGTGGAGACTTAATAATGTCAGCAAGATGAATTATTAACCCAGTCTCCACCTTCTTTCCCAAAAGGAGGTGGGGTACTTAAACCTCCAAACATTTAGACATTCCCCATCCTGAATCTTTTCTAGAGCCCATCTAGAGTTCTTATTAGAGTAAAAGACCTTCCTACCACCCAGGAGATATTGCATGGTTTAGGAGCTCTGTGCAAGAAAGCAAGGTCAAAGAACAAATGTTAAAAAATAGATGCTCCTACCATTCCTATTACTCAGGATATGTGAGAATTCTGGGAGATATGCACTAGAAATTGGTGGAAAAGACCATATACTCATATTTTTGCTATGTAACAACCTATCATCTGCAGCAACAATGAATTCATTGCTCATACTGAAACAATGAATTAATTACATGGCTAAAGCTAGGACCCATGATTCTCACTGATGGTGTGAGAATTTGCAAATAAGAGGGAGTGAGGGGGGGCTAGGGTTGTGGCTCAGTGGTGGAGAGCTTGCCTTTCACATGGGAGGCACTGGGTTTGATTCTCAGCACCACATAAAAACAAAAATATTGTGTCCATTTACTACTAAAAAAGGGTGTGTGTGAGGGCATGGGGATGAAGGCAGAGTGATCTATGGCATGTGGATCAGAATTCACTGACTACAGGTGAGGATAAATTCATGTTTAGCTTAGTACAAACGCATTGTTCCACATAAATATAACTATAATAAGGGAGTGTGTGTAGATTAGAACAGTCATACATACATGTTTGCATTTTCAGTTGTGAGGGTTAAGATGCAATGGGCACATTCTGCTATCAGATAAAATATTTTAATTTTATCTGATAAAATTATAAAAGGAGAAAAGTTATTTGAAAAAAAATGGCTGGTACTAGGACGGAAAGCAAATATGAGTCAGGGTAATGTTCAAGTATTAGAAAATAGGAACTTTGGGGTTAGAAACCTCTTGTGCAGAAGAATTTCAGACAATTAAGGCAGACACAGCCATTATGTAGGTGATGCTCACTTTCTGCTCCTTAAATGAGGGCTCTGCATCATGACTTCCTCTAGAAGAACACAGACAATGTGGATATGCAGAGAAAAGTAATTTCACAGTGAGGACTCTGAAAGGCATGCACTCAGGCAGCTGAAAAGGTCAGTGATAATGAGACAATTAACTTGGAGAACATGAGATGTCAGGGTAGATCTCAAATTTGGAAAAAATAAAAGGTTTCTACAATGTTGGTGGATATATAAATTATTTTAGCCAGTATGGAGAAAAAAATATATATATATGTATTATATACATGGATGCCACGTATATTACCATATATGCAGAAGGATATATACTGCTGAGTATATATTTTTGGGAAATAAATTCAGCATACAAAGGAGATACCGTCACAACCATGTTTATTTTGGTACTATTCACAGTAAGATGTAGAATCAACCTAGATGCCTTTCAAAAAATGAATGTAGAAAAACTTGTGGCATATACACACGATAGAATTATATTTTGTCATAAAGAAGAATGAAACATCTCATTTCAGGACAATATATGGAATTTTATATTACCATGTCACATAAAATTAGTCATGGAAACATTTGTACCATACAAATTCTCTCACTTGTGGAAATGAAAGAAAAAGCAATGAGGAGAAGAAGGATAAGACAGATTATTTGTAAAACATAATGGGATGAGAGAGAGAGAGAGAGAGAGAGAGAGAGAGAGAGAGAGAGAGAGAGAGAGAGAGAGAGAGATTCATAAAGGCTTAGGTAAGAAAAATAGTTAAAATAGTTAAAAATGACATGGAATACTGTTACCCCATTATTTCCACAATAACCAATTCAAGGGCTTTATGTTATTATTGTTGTTGTTGGTGGTGGTATGTGTCTTATTTCAACAGCACCCCTTGCTTGTAACAGAGTTGGCTTGAGTCACATTCTTCTACAACCTATTCTAAAAACAGCCCAATCTCCTAAATATTGGAGTCTGCTGGAGCAGTGATTCCCTAAGTGTGGTCCTAATCCCATCAGTTTCAGACTCATAGAATGGCTATAAATGCCCATTTACAGGACTTATCTGGAGTAGCAGTGGTAGTGGCCCTCTGCCTGGCCAGTTTCCTCATTAGCCTAGAAGGTAAGAGGCATTCTCACAAAAGACACCTTAGGAGTCACTGACATTTACCTGAATGGGAGGGGGCCTCCCAGGGAGGGGTTTGAAATCCTGTAATTGGAAGAGTTCAGGTTCAACCTGGTAGATATTCTGGAAAGAATTCTTAAAAGTAGCACCTAATGGCTGTATACACACCACTCTATTCTATTTATTTATTAATTCTTTTTGGCAAAAATTTATATTGGAACACAGTTACTATCATATATTTGTGGCAAGGTACTAGATTTGAACACTAATTAGGTCATATTGTCCGAAATATTTGCACCTGGGAATTTTTAGAACATCACCATTCAATGTTTTTTGCTATTATGGAAATGTCCTGTGTCTATCCTATCTAATCTAGTAGCTTCAAGCACATGATATATTGGCAAAAGCAAATGGATGCCCTCTTTCACTATTCTATTTAACATAGTTCTTGAAACACTAGCCAGAGTAGAGAGATGAAAGAAATTAAAGGGATATGGGTAGGTAAAGAATATCTCAAATTAGCACTATTTGCTGACAATATAATTCTATACCTAGAAGACCCAACAAATTCCACCAGAAAACTGCTAGAACTAGTAAATGACATCAGAAAAGAAGCAAGATACAAAATTAATACCAATAACTTAAAGGCATTTCTGTATATCAGTTATGTATCCTCTGAAAGGGAAATGAGAAAAACTACCTCATTTAGAATAGTATAAAAATAATAATAAAATATTTGGGAATCAATTTAATGCAAGAGGTGAAAGACTTCTACAATAAAAACTAAAGAATCCTAAGAAAACAAACATCAAAGAAAACATAAGAAGATGGAGAGATCTACATGTTTTTAATTGGTAAAATTAATATTGTCAAAATGACCATACTACCAAAAGCACTACACAGATTTAATGCTATTTAACTCAAAATCCCAATGACATTCCTCATAGAAATAGAAGAAGCAGTCATGAAATTTATCTGGCAAAATAAGAGACCCAGAATAGCTAAAGCAATCCCCAGCAAGAAGATTGAAGCAGAAACCATCATTATAGCACAACTTGAACTATGCTACAGATCAAGAGTAAAAAAAAAAAAAAATAATAGTATGGTGTTGACACCAAAATATACTTGTAGACCAATGGTAGAGAATAGATAACACAGAGACTAACCCCCCTAATTATAGTTATCTAATATTTGACAAAGGCATCAAAACTACGCATTGGAAGAAAGATAGTCTCTTCAACAGATGATGCTGGGAATATGGGAAATTTATATTCAGTAAAATGAAATCAAAGCCCTGTATCTTACCATGCACAAAACTTAACTCAAATTGAATCAAGGACCTAGGAATTAAATCAGAGACACACTGTGTCTGTTAGAAAAAAAAAAAACATAGGCCCAAATCTCCATCATATCTGATTATTCCCCAACATTCTTAATAAGACTCCATAGCACAATAATTAATATTAATTATCAATAAATAAGATGAATTCAAACTAAAAATGTTCTTCTCAGCAAAATAAACAATCAGTGAAGTAAATAGAGAGCCTTCTAATTGGGAACAAATTCTTACCACATGCATATTAGATATAGAATTAATCTCTAAAGAACTCAAAAATCTTAAAACAAAAATAAAAGCAAACAAATAAACAGCAACAACAACAACAACAACAACTGCAAAATAACCCAACCAATAAATGAGCCAAGGAACTGAACAGACACTTCTCAGAAGATGATATACAATCAATTGATACATACATGAACAATTTTCAACATTCTTAGCAATTAGAGAAATGCAAATCAAAAATACTCAGTGATTTCATCTTATTCCAATAATATAAGAATAAGAACACAATGAGTGTTGGCAAAAATGTAGGTAAAATGCACATACTCATACAATGCTGGTGGAACTTCAAATTGGTGCAGAAAATCTGGAAAGCAATATGGAGATTTCTTGGAAAACTTGCAATGGAACCACCATTTGACCAAACTATTCCACTCCTCATTCTGTACCCAAAGGACTTAAAAACAGCATACTACATGGACACAGCCACATCAATGTTTACAGCAGCACAATTCACAATAAATAAACTGTGGAACCAACCTAGATGTCCTTCAGTAGATGAATGGACAAAGAAAATGGGGGTATATATACACAATGGAATATTATTGAGCATTAAATAGAATAAAATCATGACATATGCAGGTAAATTGATGGAGCTGGATTGATAATGATAATTGATAATTGATAATGCTAGGTGAATTTTGCCAGTCCCCAAGAAACAAATGCCAAATTATTTCTCTGATTTAAGGATGCTAATTCATAACATGATGAGGGAGGGGTAAGGATGGGAGGATTAAATAAACTCCAGATAAAGCAAAAGAGAAAAGGGGATGGAAGGGAACGAAGGAGGTATAGGTGTAAAAACGAAAGTGGAATGTGATTTTTATCATTACCCTAAGTACATTTATGAAGCCACAAAGGATATGACTCTACTTTGTGTACAACCAGATATATAAAAATTTTGTTCTATACATGTAATATGAATTTTAAGGCATTCTATTCTTATATATAACAAATTAAAAATTTTAATAAAATAAAAAAAGAAATGCATACATACAAAAAAACAGACAATGATCATTAGGCCTTCAAGTGGTATCCTAATTTAAGCCATCCCCAACATCTTATTCATACATATAAATTTTCTTAAAAATGTAATAATTCATCTTAAAAGGAAATTAAACCACTACATTCAAATATACTATAATTTGTCAGAAGTATATTTTGGTGGTTTAATTATTTTCTTGCATTGATAATATGACTTAGTTTGAACATGCAAGTGTTGTCTAGTGAAAGCACTGAGCCTTTACAGGTACTTTTTTTCTGCTAAAAAGTTATTAATTGTGAGTGGGGGATTGGTAGAGACAACTGTGTGTGGGAGAGTTTGCAGTGAGCTGGCCTAGATGGATGGCAACATTCCTACTCCAAGGCAGACAGAAATTTAATAATGGGAGATTCAAAAAAGGGAGGTGTGTGCAGAGTAGGAATGTGCACTGGCATCCATAGTTCAACTCAGAGAAGATGTAGTATGAGTCTGCAAATTGAGTCAAGAGAGAGCCAGGAGACTAAGGACAATATATAAAAGTACAGCTACAGAGGCTGGCAGTTTTTAGGTGACTTGGCTTCCATACAAAAAAAGCCTCCCCTACACACAAGAGCATAGGCCAATTCCCTCTGCCTAGTTCCCTACACAAAGGTGTGTTTCCAGCTCTGAGAACCCTCACATATATACTTGCCTTCTGCTATCTATAACCTCTTGTTTCCCATTTCCCCAAACTAGAAAAACATATCTCAGAGTGATACTATGCCATATTCTCAGAGTGATACTGTGCCATATTCTCAGAGTGATATTGTGCCAGGCTCTCATCACCCACATATGCTGATTTTGTTTTTGTAATTTTTTTAGTGTTGAAAAACTTTTATTTATTTAGGTGGTGCTAAGATTCAAACCCAGTACTTCACACATGCTAGGGAAATGTTCTACCATTGAGCCATGATGCCAGCCCACACACGCTGATTTCAATAAGCTGAAGTCTACAGCCAACCCTACACACTACTTTATCTGACACCTAGTCAACCTGGACCCAAGCCTATCTCATTATTCCCTTTATTTTTTGCATCATCTAAATTTAGAAAATTATGATATCAACTCAGTTTTAACATGGCACCCAGGAATTTGATGGTTCCACCTGCACATCCCTGAAAACACAGGGTGGGGGACTCTTACCATTCTGTCCCCTGTCAGCCCCAAAGAGCATTATATTAGCTCTATACCCCCATCCCATTTAAAGAAAACCAAGGCCTACAAAAAATGAGAGTTCCACAAGCTCAACACATTGAGAACACTAAATAGGCTTTCTTCCAAAAAATAATAAGGAAAGAATAAGTAAATAAGAAAAACCAGTATGACATGCTACCAGTATATTGCTCACCACAATTGCTTTCACAAAAAAACACTCTAAGGTTTTGAAGTAATGGTGAAGATGGTATTCACAGCTCTGGAAAGAGCTCCAGTTCCTAACTGAGATAACCAATGTGGTCATTGATTTCTTATAAACACAAGGTTTGTAGTGTCCAATTTTTTTTAACATTTTTTTTTCTCCTTTCTTTTTAGTTAAGTCTAGTGTGGCATGCTCACAACTTGAGGAAATGTTAAAGGGTAGCTATTACATTTGTAATGTAGTAGTTGTCCACTAAGTGAAAAATTGTTAAAATGACTGAAATGTTCCCATAGCTTCATTGAAGTATACGTAAAAGTATAAGCACCCATTTATTCTATGTAGGGGTATGTTTTGATGTAAATATACCCACATGAATCCATTTCCATATTCTCAGCAACCATGCCTCTTCTCTTGCTGACCTTGTATATTAAATTCAGATCATCAAGAACTTATATAAATCAAACTACTCATTACTTTTTTGTGTGTGTCTGACTTATTTTATTTAGTATAATTATTTTGATACTTATTCATCTTCTGAGTATTTCAGTAGACTCATTCAGTCCTCACTTGTGAGGATTCAATATTTTTTATCCAAAATTTTTCAAATGAGAATATCTAAAGTAATTTGGATATCATAAATTTATTTTAAAAGAGAGAGTGAGAGAAGAATGTCTTCTGGATGGCATTCTAATTTACAAAAATTTATAATTTACTGATAGCCTTTACAAATATTGTGATGGTAATTTTATGAAATATTTTTTCACACCTGTGTTTTGACTGTGACCTGTCACATAAGGCCTGGTGTGGATCTTTCCACATGCAGCATCATGTTACCTCTCTTAATGATTCATATTCATGAATATTTTTGATTTCTTGATTCACAGTGCTTATCTTTTAGAACATGGTTTATCATTTAACTTTCATGAGCATTTTGATCTTTTCCAATTGATGTTTATTAGTGCAACCTGCTGTGCAATTTATATAGCTCTGTATAGAATTATGATCCTATATTTTAGTTAGACACTTTTTTGTGTGAAATATCTGAGTCTTATTTTATAAATTTACTTAAATTTTAAAGTATATGTTCAATTATTTTACTTGAAAATGCTCCAAGATGTATTTATGAACTCTTTACCCTGGCCTGATATCTATGTTTAAAACTCAGCCTTGATTAATGTTGTAAATCTTAACATGTTTTCCCGATAATTTTTTAGATCTATATTGAGAATGATGTGTGGATGCAGTGACCATTGCCCAGTGTACTTTAATTAATTCTCCTGTGAGAAATTCCCTGTGGGAAATCCATCTGAAATTGTCAATTCTGTAATCTTTTACACTTTAAGGCTTGTATGGGAAAAAAAAAAAGATTTCTTGCAACCACAGTTATGCTTAAAATATGAACAGAATCATGTATTTTAACTTGGTAAAGGCATTAACATTTTGTAAAATTAAAATTCATATATTAGAGCATATCAAATCATAATTTTTAATAAAAATAAAAATAATCTTTATTTGATGTATTTGTCTAAAAGTAAGTATTAGTTTGAATGCTGAGTATCCTACATTAAAAAAATTATAATTCCTACAAGTAAAAATTCACAAGTCACATAAATCTGAATGGTGATATCATTGCATGCTTCTGAAATGGGCATTGCCATGAAGTATTTATCACTCCCTGTGACTTAAGGATTGTCCCATGTCATTATGTGGTTAAAATTCTGCAAAATAAAAATAGATCGTACATGTACAGATGATTGCGGATAAGTGATAAAACATGGTACGTACAGAAAAATAAATTGTCTCCAGAAAATCTTTTGGATGTCTGAATTCTTTGACAGTTCTGATTCTTCTGTCCAGAGAGTGGTGGCCTTTCTTTTTAACAAAGATATCTTGTTTCTTACAGTACACCTACAGCTTACCCATGACATATGATTATAACATCTTTCTTTAATTCAATTTAAATTGTCACTAACATTTTATAATTTATGAAGTGTCACAAAGAGCATAGCCCTGTTCATTTTATAATTTTGTTGCAGTTTTGATTTCTTTATCTAGGACAAGTTTAGATAAGAAACATCCAAATGAAAGCACAAGCAGCCCAATTAGAACTGTCTGCTAGTGGGATACTGAGTAGACTTGATCTAGTTTTGACAGAAATTTGCAAGTGGCAAAACTTTAATATAAAACCTGTTTTTAGATGTCTAGTTGCTTGTGTGTGGCATTTGAAAATAGAATGTATGTATCAATACAATTTCTCAGGGTTTTACTGAGATGCTTAGTGCCTTGCCATTGCAGATGGTTGCTTTGAACCTGTGATTCTCTTGTTTTATCCTCCAAAGCCACTGAGATTACAGGCATGCACCAACATGCCCAGCCAGTTTACCATTTTTTTAAAAAAACAAAGATTAACTTAGAAGTCTTTTATCCAATATAAAATTCATTATTTAAAAATTGATTAAGACATAACCATTAAAAAGTCAGGAATTCTTAAGAATAGTATATAATTCCATTCATTTCCCTCCAAATACAATTATCTTAATATTTTAAGTGCTGAGTATTATTCCATTGTGTATATATGCCACTTTTTTATCCATTCATCCATTGAAGGGCATCAAGGTTAGCTCCACAGTCTACCTATTGCAAATTGTGCTGCTATAGACATTAATGTGGCTATGTCCCTGTACTATGCTGTTTTTAGGTCTTTTGGGTATAGTCCAAAAAGAGGAATAGCTGGGTCAAATGGTGGTTCCACTCCCAGATTTCCAAGGAATCTAAATACTCCTTTCCAAATTGGCTGCACCAATTTGCAGTCCCTCCAACAGTGTATGAGTGTACCTTTTTCCCTGCATCCTTGTCAGCATTTGTTGTTGTTTGTCTTTTGTCTTCATCATGGCTGCCATTCTTACTGGAGTGAGATGGTATCTTAGAGTAGTTTTGGTTTGCATTTCTCTGATTGCTAGGGATAATGAGCATTATTTTATATATTTGTTGATTGATAATATATCTTCTTCTGAGAAGTGTCTGTTCAGGTCTTTGTCCCATTTGATGATTGGGTTTTTTGTGGGTTTTTTTGTTGTTGTTTGTTTGTTTTTGGTGTTTAGCTTTTTGAGTTCTTTATGTACCCTAGAGATTAGAGATCTATCTGATGTGTGAGGGGTAAAAATTTGTTCCCAGGATATTGGCTCCCTATTCATCTCACATACTATTTCCTTTGCTGAGAAAAAACCTCTATATACGGAAAAGGGGTGGGAGGAAAAGGGAAGGAGAAATGGCATTGCACGGATGATGAAAGGTGACCATCATTGTTATACAAAATACATGTATGAAGATGTGAGGGAAAAAAAGAATAGTGGTACCTTAGATTAGGTATAGAGAAGTGATGGGAGGAAAGGGGAGGGGTTGGGGAGATAGGGAGGATAGTAGAATAAAACAGACATTATTATTACTGTATGTATATATGTGAATGCATGACCAATGTGATTCTGCAACCTGTATACTCAGAAAAATGAGATATTGTATCCCATTTGATTCAAATGTATGAAAAAAATAATACAAAGTAAAAAAAAAGAATAGTATATAATTACATAGTGAACAGTTACTTTTAAGCTAACAAAAATACACTGATTTAAGTTTATCTTCTAGTCTTGTAAGACAAAGAATTATAATTCTGTCAGAAGAACTCTGAATTTTTTTGGTGCTAGTATAAGTGTAAATCAAAACTGTTCCATGAAGTCTGTAATATTACATATTTTTTCATAAATCAATAGTCTCTTTTCTTTTGATGTTTGTCATGCATTTTTGATAGGTCTTTATTTACATGTTAGTGCTGAGAATCAAACTCAGTTCCTCACACATGATATGTGAGTGCTATTTCTCTATGCCACAAGCCCAACCCCTTTATGGAGTTGTTTATAAATAAGAAGTAATCATAAAATGTTATTTTCTGAGTAAAGATCAGTGAGGTTTTAATTTAAAAATTTTTAACATTTATCATTTAGTTATAGGTGAACATAATACATTTATTTATTTATTTATTTATTTATTTATTTATTTTGTGGAGCCGAGCATCAAATTCAGTGCCTCACACATGCTAGGTGAGTGTTCTTCTTCTGAGCTACAATCCCAGCTCCAAGTATTTTTAGAGTTACCTTTGGCTCTCTGATTTTTGCTATAAAGTATCTAAAAAATAATATAGTCCAATTTTTTTTCATTTTGTAAGAAATAAAAGAGAAACTCAGAGAAATGGCTTAATCATTTTGGGTTGCATATCACATTAATGGAAGATTAAGTTCAAATACAAATAAATAATAGAACCTCAAATAAAACAGTATCACTAACAGAGTGGAGCAAGTAGAATCCAGAACGTCAGATAATGAAGACAAAATATATCATCTTGAAAAGAGTCTAGCCAACTCAGAAAGGCTGGTAAAAAAATCACGAGAAAAACATCCAAGAGATATGGGATAACATAAAAAAACCAAACTTAAGAGTCATTGGGATAGAGGAAGGTATAGAGGGTCAAAAAAAGGGAATGAGTAATTTGCTGAATGAAATAATTACAGAAAGCTTTCCAGAAATAAAAAAGGAAACCGATATACAAATTGTAGATGCATACAGGACACCGAGCATACAAAATCACAGTAGAACAACACCAAGACACATTGTTATGAAGATATCCAATATACAGAACAAAGAGAAAATATTAAAAGCTACAAAAGAAAGGAGGCAGATTACATTCAGGGGTAAACCAATAAGGGTAACAACGGATTTTTTATCACAGACACTGAAAGCGAGAAGATTCTGGACCAACGTATTTCAAACTCTGAAAGACAATGGATGAATTGTCCAAGAATTCTGTATCCAGCAAAATTAAGCTTCAGGTACAACAACGAAATAAAAATATTTTATGATAAACAAAAGTTAAAAGAATTTGCAGCCAGAAAGCCAGCATTGCAAAGCATCTTGAGCAAAACACTACACGAGGAAGAAATGAAAAACAATAACCAAAACCATCAGTGCCTCTGTAAAGACAGAGGGCAGGGGGAAAGATAATCATGGAGAAACAAAGTAAATTTTAAAAAAAAGATAAATAATCAAACATGGCTGGAAATACAAACCATATATCAATAGTAACTCTAAATGATAATGGCTTAAACTCTCCCATAAAGTGACATAGGCTGGTAACATGGATTAAAAATCAAATCCAACAATATGCTGCCTCCAGGAGACACATCTGATTGGAAAAGACATACACAGGCTGAAGGTGAAAGGTTGGGAAAAAGTATACCACGCACATGGTCCTCATAAGCAAGTAGGGGTGGCCATCCTCATATTGAATAAAATTGACTTCAAGACTAAGTTAATCAAAAGGGATAAGGAAGGACATTATATACTATTAAAAGGAACCATTCACCAACAAGACATAACAATTATCAATATTTATGCACCAAATAAGGGTGCTGCGACGTTCATAAAACAAACTCTCCTCAAGTTCAAGAATCAAATAGACCAGAACACAATAATTATGGGTGACTTCAACACAAATCTCTCACCAATGGACTGATTCTCCAAACAAATTTGAATAAAGAAATTATAGAACTCAATATCACAATCAATAACCTAGACTTAACTGACATATATAGAATATATCAACCATCATCAAGTGGATATACTTTTTCTCAGCAGCACATGTATCCTTCTCAAAAATAGACCATATATTATGCCATAGGGCAACCCTAAGTAAATATAAAGGGGTGGAGATAATACCATGCATTTTATCTGATCATAATGGAATGAAACTGGAAATCAATGATAAAAGAAGGAAGGAAAAATTTTTCATCACATGGAAAATGAACAATATGTTACTGAATGATCAATGGGTTACAGAAGACATAAAGGAGGAAATAAAAAATTTCTTAGAGATAAATGAAAAAACAGACAAAACATATCGGAATCTATGCGACACAATGAAAGCAGGTTTAAGAGGGAAATTCATCGCCTGGAGGTAATTCCTCAAAAAAAAGAAAAAAAACAAACAAATAAATGAGCTCACACTTCATCTCAAAGCCCTAGAAAAAGAAGAGCAAAACAACAGCAAATGTAGCAGAAGGCAAGAAATAATTAAAATCGGAGCGGAAATCAATGAAATTGAAACAAAAGAAACTATTGAAAAAATTAACAAAACTAAAAGTTGGTTCTTCGAAAAAATAAATAATATCAACAGACCCCTATCCATGCTAACAAAGAGAAGAGAGAGAACTCAAATTACTAACATACAGGATGAAAAAGGCAATATCACAACAGATGCTACAGAAATACAGAAGACAATTAGAAATTATTTTGAAAACCAATATTCCAATAAAATAGAAGATATTGAGGACATCAATAAATTTCTTAAGTCATATGATTTGCCCAGACTGAGTCAGGAGGATACACACAATTTGAACAGACCAATATCAATGGATGAAATAGAAGAAGCAATCAAAAGACTACCAACCAAGAAAAGCCCAGGACCGGATGGGTATACAACAGAGTTTTACAAAACCTTTAAAGATGAATTAATACCAATACTTTTCAAGTTATTTCAGGAAATAGAAAAAAAGAGGGAACTCTTCCAAATTTATTCTATGAGACCAACATCACCCTGATTCTGATACCAGACAAAGACAAAAAAACTACAGACCAATATCTCTAATGAACCTAGATGCAAAAATCCTCAATAAAATCCTGGCGAATCGGATACAAAAAGACATCAAAAAAATTGTGCACCATGATCAAGTAAGATTCATCCCTGGGATGCAAGGATGGTTCAATATACGGAAATCAATAAATGTTATTCACCACATCAATAGACTTAAAGATAAGAACCATATGATCATCTCAATAGATGCAGAAAAAGCATTCGACAAAGTACAGCATCCCTTTATGTTCAAAACATTAGAAAAACTAGGAATAACAGGAACTTACCTCAACATTGTAAAAGCTATCTATGCTAAGCCTCAGGCTAGCATCATTCTGAATGGAGAAAAATTGAAGGCATTCCCTCTAAAATCTGGAACAAGACAGGGATGCCCTCTATCACCACTTCTATTCAATATAGATCTCGAAACACTGGACAGACCAATTAGACAGACGAAACAAATTAAAGGCATAAAAATAGGAAAAGAAGAACTTAAATTATCACTATTTGCAGAAGACATGATTCTATACCTAGAAGACCCAAAAGGGTCTACAAAAAAAAAAAACCTATTAGAACTAATAAATGAATTCAGCAAAGTGGCAGGATATAAAATCAACACACATAAATCAAAGGCATTTCTGTATATCAGGGACAAAACTTCTGAAATGGAAATGACGAAAAACACTCCATTCACAATATCCTCAAAAAAAAAAAAATACTTGGGAATCAACCTAACAAAAGAGGTGAAAGATTTATACAATGAAAACTACAGAACCCTAAAGAGAGAAGTAGAATAAGATCTTAGATGATGGAAAAATATACCCTGTTCATGGATAGGCAGAACTAACATCATCAAAATGGCGATATTACCAAAAGTTCTCTATAAGTTTAATGCAATCCCTATCAAAATCCCAACAGCATTTCTTGTAGAAATAGATAAAGCAATCATGAAATTCATATGGAAAAATAAAAGACCCAGAATAGCAAAAGCAATTCTAAGCAGGAAGTGTGAATCAGGCGGTATAGCAATTCCAGATTTCCAACTATGTTACAGAGCAATAGTAACAAAAACAGCATGGTACTGGTACCAAAACAGGCAGGTGGACCAATGGTACAGAGTAGAGGACACAGAGACTAATCCACAAAGTTACAACTATCTTCTATTTGATAAAGGGGCTAAAAGCATGCAAGGGAGGAAGGATAGCATCTTCAATAAATGCTGTTGGGAAAACTGGAAATCCATATGCAACAAAATGAAACTGAATCCCCTCCTCTCACCATGCACAAAAGTTAACTCAAAATGGATCAAGGAGCTTGATATCAAATCAGAGACTATGTGTCTGATAGAAGAAAAAGTTGGCTCCGAACTACATATTGTGGGGTCTGGCTCCAAATTCCTTAATAGGACACCCATAGCACACGAGTTAATAACAAGGATCAACAAATGGGACTTACTCAAACTAAGAAGTTTTTTTTTTTTTTTCTCAGCAAGAGAAACAATAAGAGAGGTAAATAGGGAGCCTACATCATGGGAACAAATTTTTACTCCTCACACTTCAGATAGAGCCCTAATATCCAGAGTATACAAAGAACTCAAAAAATTAAACAATAAGATAACAAATAACCCAATCAACAAATGGGCCAAGGACCTGAACAGACACTTCTCAGAGGAGGACATACAATCAATCAACAAGTACATGAAAAAATGCTCACCATCTCTAGCAGTCAGAGAAATGTAAATCAAAACTACCCTAAGATACCATCTCACTCCAGTAAGATTGGCAGCCATTCTGAAGTAAAACAACAACAAGTGTTGGTGAGGATGTGGGGAAAAGGGTACTCTTGTACATTGCTGGTGGGACTGCAAATTGGTGCCGCCAATTTGGAAAGCAGTATGGAGATTCCTGGGAAAGCTGGGAATGGAACCACCATTTGACCCAGCTATTGCCCTTCTCAGACTATTCCCTGAAGACCTTAGAAGAGCGTACTACAGGGATACTGCCACACCAATGTTCATAGCAGCAGAATTCACAATAGCTAGACTGTGGAACCAACCTAGATGCCCTTCAATAGATGAATGGATAAAAAAATGTGGCATTTATACACCATGGAGTATTATGCAGCACTAAAAAATGACAAAATCATGGAATTTGCAGGGAAATGAATGGCACTAGAGCAGATTATGCTAAATGAAGCTAGCCAATCCCTAAAAAACAAATGCCAAATGTCTTCTTTGATATAAGGAGAGCAACTAAGAACAGAGCAGGGAGAAAGAGCAGGAGAAAAAGAATAACATTAAACAGAGACATGAGGTGGGAGGGAAAGGGAGAGAAAAGGGAAATTGCATGGAAATGGAAGGAGACCCTCATTGTTATACAAAATTACATATAAGAGGTTGTGAGGGGATTGGGAAAATAAATAAGGAGATAAATGAATTACAGTAGATGGGGTAGAGAGAGAATATGGGAGGGGAGGGGAGAGGGAATAATTGAGGATAGGAAAGGTAGCAGAATACAACAGTTACTAATATGGCATTATGTAAAAATGTGGATATGTATCTGATGTGATTCTGCAATCTGTATTTGGGGTAAAAATAGGAGTTCATAACCCACTTGAATCTAATGTATGAAATATGAAATGTCAAGAACTTTGTAATGTTTTGAACAACCAATAAAAATAAAGAGAAGGAGAAAGGCATAAGGGACCGAAGGAACAGTGTATATAAGTGAGGACCAAATGAAATGATGGGATGACCCAGGTGCAAGGAGGTGCCATGGTGGGAGAGAAGGCAGGTGGTGTGTGAGAGGCAAGCACAGCTCAGGGTTTGGATTTGTACCTGAAGGCAATGGGGAGACACCAAAGGGTCCTAAGCAAGGAAGTAACAGGACCAGATGTTCATTTAGAAAGATAAAACACCTCCACCAGATGTTCAGAGGCTGAATTTGAGGACTTTCTACTCATATCAGTAGGCTGATTGGATGATTGATTAGCAAAGTGTGGGGTCCACTGTTGTTCTTAGTCCCACTGAAGGCTGATGACTGATGGATTAATGATGAACAATGTGAAGGCAATGCAATACAATACAAGTTCTCTTATAAGATGGATAACTGGAATTTCTCTCCTTTTTATTATAGTAGCATGCTTTTCTATATCTCCGAGTATTTCAAATACTACTGCCAATATTTGGTATTTCATCAATGCAATACAGGAAGAAGAACATATAAATCTGAAAAGAAATGCAAGGCTTTAAGACAATGACAGGTAATTAAAAGTTGCAGGTTCATCAAACTAAGAGATTGGGCCAGCACTGTGGGGTAATTTCCATAACAATGCATTTACAACCCAGTAGGCAGATTTCTGAAACATACAAGTGTCAGAAATCACAATGGAAAACACAGCTCCAAAAGACCATTTGTATTAATTACTGCTGGACTAGCTCCCACAGCTCCTCAGGATGACGAAGAGAGTGGGCAAAGGTTATACCAGGTGTATAACCTTTCAGATAGATTACATGTAGAACCTCTTAAATAAGAGTTAGGAGCTTACTGCCCTACTTTTGAAGAGTCTCTATAAAATAAAAGGTTTCACATCAGCCTGAAGTTGGTTTAATATCAAGGCAAGGTACAGAATTATATGGCACTATGCACTCTGGGTATGTCCTATATGCTTCTCAAATGATCCAAAATGTTATTCTTGCTGGTGTATCAATAAAAGTATTGGAAAGGCCAAATAAAATAAAATAATTGGGAAATAAAATTGATCAAAATTAAACCAGCCAAAAATGAGTTTGTGAAAGATTATTGCTTCTCGTTTTCTGGTACATAGGTGCACAGACACAAACATATACGCACCAAATAATGAATGGGATATCAGAACAGAAAGGAGAGGCAGTGGGTAGTGGAACTTAACAGGAATGCAGGTGGTTCCCACATAACAAAAGTGAGTGTAGGTGCAAGAGAAAGTGTCCCAAGACTGGGAACATTTACCCCCGTGTTCACAGTAGTTGGGCAAACACCTAAAGAAGTACAGACACACTTCTGTTTCCACATTCAGTCATAATAAAATGTCCACCTCACACTAGTATAGTAAAGGAAAAGATGAAGGACAACAGTCAACAGAAACATTTCAACATTTCAAATGACTGTGGAATCTATTCTCAAAGTCAACTAACTTTCAAGCACAAGTCAGTAAGTGCAGTACATGTTACCAATTCTCGTGCATTTGTGACAGGTACATTTCCAATGCTTCTCGTTTTCAGAAAAAAAATTTGCTTCTCACAAAATCATAAGATTAATTTCATACATGACCAGGATATAAGCTGCTTACAATGACCATAGACAGATACACATTTCCACTCCATCCTTTCAAACCCTTTTGATGTGACACTGCAGATCTTTCCATACACAGGCACAGACTGCATCTCGGCCTTGAATCTGAGTTGAGCATGTGACCATCTTTGGCCAAAGGACATTTTAACAACAGCACAATATTTAGTAATCAGGCAGAAAAAAGGACAGTTCTCTTTTGTAAACCTCAAATATGTTTCTGGTATATATGAAATATGAAGGGGTTTTTTGCCTAAAAGCACAATAATGCAAATCAAGAGCTACATCCCCCAGCACTTTCTTTCTATTCTTTTCTTTTTTTTTTTTAATGTTGAGACAGCATCTCCCAAAGTTGTTTAGGGACTCTCCTTTTCCTCCGATACACCAGTATGCTGCTGGCTTTTGCTTCCTTTCCCATCCCAAATACAATCTAGCTTGATCTCTTGAACCCTTTACTTGCTGGTTCCTCAACTTTCCTGTCTCCTTGTAAACAGCTGTGCTGGATTATATCCGTGGCTGGATCAGCTTTCTGTCCTTTACCTGGGATGCTCAGGGGTGCTGCAGTTCACACAGTTGATGGGTTATTGCCAGGCTGGACTGGCTACCTGACTTGTGGGGTCCAGTGTGAAATGAACATCTAGGTCTCTTGTTTAAAAACTTCAAAAATTTCAAAATGGTGACAGCAGGTTATTAAACCAAGTGAGGAACGCTTTTAAGCATGGGTTCTTGTGCTTGATCATAAGTGTGGCCCCCACCTTCACACAGCATCCAGGACTATGCATGTGATCATCCTGGAGTCTCAGAACTGCCAACTCCTCTGCCCTCCCCATGGGCCTGCCACCACTTCTGTCCTTAGTTATCCCTCCCCACCCCCACTTCACGTGCCTGCTGGCAGGCCCTCTCATGTGGAAGGGAAAGATTGGGGTTCCCACCATGTGAAAGCCACCAGGAGCAATGTGGCATTGAAGCCAGATTTGAAGATAAGTAGTTAGTGTAATTAGGTTAAATCAGGTCTAATATCGAGTAAAATAAAAAATGAAGGATATATTGAGAATGGAGCCCAGAAAAGCATAGCAGCACTTGGGGAAATTGAAATGTTAATGTTCCCAAGCCCAGAGCCCATTCTAAGGAAATGTTAATGAAGTAGCTCCCAGCAAAAAGGGAGGTGCTAATAGAAAGCCTCCCAGGCCCTTCTTGCCCAGATTACTCCTCTGGCCCATCTGTCCCTCACCTTTGGGCTTTCCTGCCTACATTCTAACACTGCAAGATAACAGAACAAAGGACAGCAATGCTGACAGGAATGAGGAAAGCTGAATGAAGACCTTAGCTATGAAAAGAGGGAAGACCTCCCCCTTCCACGGATTTTACCTCTTAGGTCCCCTTCTTCCTCTGGGGAGAAGTCTTTTCTGCTGTCCTTTAATAAAGCTTCTACTTTCCACTCTAAACTTGCCTCTGTGTGCTTCTCTGGTGTTACATTTCTGCATCTGGGAAGTAAGGACTTGTCACCGGTAAACAGCAGTAACAGCATGGTAGACAAGGACCCAGAATCTCTGTTATCAGTGGTCCCTTCTGTGGCTGGGTCTTCAGCTGCACATGATAAAACTACCCAGCTTTTTGAGAAGCAAAAGTCGCTCGGCTAATCTCTGACAATCCCTTTTACTTGAACTTCATCATTCTCTTTCTGTGGGCAAGAGTGGGAGAGGATTTTGTTCCCCTTGCTCAGTGCTAGCCCCGGGCTCCCTGGGCATGCCCCACTATTTCTTTGCGCAGTGGAACCTTTAACACCCTTTGGGTCCTGGTCTCAAAGGTAAGGTTACCGAGGCACTGAGTTGAGACACACAGTTAAAAAGCTACTCAGATCCTTGCATTTGAATCCAAGGATCTGATCCTTCAACACCTGAAGTAGGACAGTCCCCAAACTTCTCCTATTGACAGGATCCCCTACCTAGACTCCAAACTGGCCAAAGTGGTGATAGTGGTACATTAAGAGGTGAAAACATCACTCAGAACCCCTTAAAAAAGGCCTCCTCCAACAAAGAGTGACTTCCAAACATCTCTCCCTGAAAAAAGAAGGCCAGAAGCCCCTGGACCCAAGGTGGGACTCCCTACATGGCTTAAAGGGTTGTGTATTGATATCATTATCCACAGGTTCAGGAGGGGAGCTGGAAATAATGAGGATAACCACTTCTCCACAACTGCCCCCCACAAGGCCCTTTCTAGTACCAGGTCTGTAGCATCCAACTTTCAAAATAGCCCCCATTTCTTATGCAGATCCCCATGGTGGTGGTGGTATGACATACTTTTAAAAAATAATAATTGTTAGAGTTATACTCTGAAATATTATTGGGGGAATCAAAATGGCACTTGGGGATTTTTCTTCAACTAATATGGTGGGTGGTGGTGATGTTAGATAATACAAGACAGAATGTGAATGATTGTTCTGTCTTGCTGATAGGTGTATGTGAGCTTGCTGTATTATTTTACCTATGTTTGCATTTATCTGAGTTTCTCTGTAGTAAGAGATTTTTAGCAGACTTTGGTGGCATGTGCCTCTAATCTCAGTGATTTGGGAGGCTGAGGCGGGAATGTGAGTTCAAAGCCAGATTCAGTGAGATCCTGTCTCAAAGTAAAATATAAAAATGGCTTGGGATGTGGCTCAGTGGTTAAGCACATCTGGGTTAAATCCCCAGTACCAAAAAAAAAAAAAAAAGATTCTTAGAAATAGGCATGAAAATGGAGGACAGTAAACTCATGGGCTCTGTGTATATTAGAGTGGGGGTGGGTAACATCTCTGCTTTTCTAAATCTTGCAGTGACAGTTTATTCCAAGAACAATGGGTTTCTGTTTCTAGTTTTTCTGCTCTGAGCTCCAGCTACAGAAGTACTAGGCAGTCACCACTCATGAAGGTGTGGGTCCCAGCATTGCCAGGGCCTTCATCCAAGCTTCTAAGTAATTAAAACTCCAATCTCATCCCTTTGTTCTCCAGCTCCAGAAGCAGGACTTCTTCCTACAGTATGTTGATTTTCTTTTGCCTTTTCAATTTCCAGTACCTGCCTAACCAATTGCCTAGATTAAATTTATTGTTGAAATAACCGCTGTGGTTCCTGTATTCCTAGCTTGATCTGCCTGATGCATGCCCTCAGAAGCACCACCTAAGAAACACATTAGGGTGTAGCTGTACCTTGTTGGCCTGCTCCAAAGATCCCAATCTCAGAAACCTGCCAGAAGCTCTACCAAGTCAATTTCTATGGTAGAGAACTTGCTGGTCACAGGAGAATCCCCTAATATAAATCAATGTTTACAAGCAGAAGAGGAGGGTTTAATTTGCAAAAACCAGAAGGGACTCTAAATCTTTCCACCCCAATCAAAGCTGTCAGAACCAGTTTTCATCAGAACCAGTCAGATGTCCCCCAAATTGCTGTCTCTCCAGCAGCTTTCCTGTCACCAAGGAAACCACACATTGGTGCACAGGGTCCCCAGGAACCAGACCGTAACTGAGTTGCCTGGTGTGTTTGTCATTATCAACTCTGCCAAAGCTCAGTATCTTTTGCAAGAATGATTCTCCTGCCCCAAACCCCTGCTGTCTTCTGTTTCCCAAACTGAGAATACTTCCACCTTCAAGAAAGACATATGCTGGCAGGCATGACAGGCAATGACAGGAGTCACTTGTTTACTCAACAACAAATAAGGCAGATTATTTTCTGCATTGGCCTTGGGACTGGCCCACACAAATTGGATGGATTGAACAATAGGAATGGGTTGTCTCATAGTTCTAAAGGCTAGACATCTGAAATTACCATGTTGGTAGGGCTGATTTCTTTTGAGGGTTCTGAGGGAAGGATTTTCCTGAGTTTGTAGATGGCTGCCTTCTTAGTCCTGTGGGATTCTTCCTGTCTGTGTGTCTGTCTCCATATTTCCCCTTGTTGTAGGGACACCAGTCATATTGAATTAAGGTTCATATCAGTTTTGTTTGTTTGTTTACTTTTACTCTTCATTTTTACTTAATCACCTCTCTAAAGACCTTCCATGCAAATAAGGTCACATTCTGAGAAACTGAGGTAGGACCTCAATGTGAAATTTTGGTGAACATAATGCAGTGAGGGATTAATATTCCTGAGTATTGAGGGTAGAGGGTTCTCCAACCCCTCAGATAGGAAAAGTCTTCTGGATAGACAAGAAAATCCTTCTCAGTAGAAAAGTGTTGGATTTCTTTGAGTCAAGTCCTGAGTAAATTTATTCTAAGGTCTCCAAAACAGGAAGATAAAATAAAAACAAAAAGGAGTTATCATTGAAGGAGATGTGCTTTGCTAGCTTCTAGTGGCAGCAAGAACAGTGTAGTTCCAGTGGCCAAGGTCACCCTGGCTGCCTTCTTCAGGGGGCATCATGGGTAGCGGCAGAGGCAGAGTGGGTTCTGAAACCAGAAATACACAAGCATCTTTGAATGATGTTCATGCTGCAGATTTTTTATTTCAATCCTGGCAACTATGAAATTTTTTTAGGGAGTTTTGCTTGCAAATTCTGCTGACAATGAAGTTCTGTAGGAAAGAAAGTTTAATGGAACTTATTAGGTAAGTTAGTGGGGGACTGTTTTATACATCTCCTTGTCTTGGACAATGGACTACCCAAAGAAATGGAGTGGGCAAAGAACCAGTTAGGTGATATCATTTAACTCTCCCCAAAGGGTTTTTCTTAGCTTCTTCTTTTCAATCCTGACCACCTTAATAATTTTCCAGCAGTGAATTTTGTGTACCCTCTCCCTCAAACTCATTTGTTGAAGCCTTAATCTCTAATGTGGCTGTATTTGGTGAAAATTTCTTGACAGAAGTCATTAAGGTTAAATGGGTCATGAAGGTAAGGCACTGATCCTAGGAGACTGGTACCCTTATTAAAAGAGATAACAGAGAGTTCTTTTTGACTTTCTCTCTCTTTTTGTCTGAGGATGCACAAGGAAAAGGACATGTGAAGGCATGGCAAGAAGGCAGCCCTCTACAAACCAGGAAAAGTCCTCCCCAGAAACCAAATTTGTTAACACTTCAAGTTTGGACTTCCCAGCCCCCAAAATTGTGAGCAATAGATTTCTGTTGTTTAAGCCACCAAGTGTGTAGTATTTTGGGGTTTGTACTAATGCATTTAATGGACTAATGCAATTAATTTAAGTTATGTCTTCCCCATTAGAAGGCAGAAACCATGCATCTCTATTTCCTCAAATACCACCATGCCTGACATAGTAGCTCTCGTATGGCAGGCACTCAATATATGTTGAATGAACCAATGATTAGAAAATCAATGGGGGCATGGTAAGTATTATTATGCTTATTTTCATGTAGAGAAAATTGACAGCTATGAAAAGACAGTTAATACTCATAATCTTGGTACACAAATGTATTTCCTAAACTAAAATTAATTGAAAGTGGACCAGGGCTATATAACATCCTCATACACAAAACACATTAAGACTTGTTTTAGTTGCTGAGGGAGGAGGGTTGTATTATCCTCTGCTGTCTAGTGTTCTTTCTCTAATCAGGATCAGGGATTTGCCAAACCACATCTGGTTCCTCATAATCAATGCTCTTAGAGTCAGCAGATAGATATAAAGCTAGAGGAATTTTTTTTTTTTTTTTTTTTTTTTTTTTTTTTTTTTTTTTTTTTGCTAAAGACAAGGTGAGGTACATCAGAGGATGAGTATTTGGCATCTCTGAGAGACCTCACAGGGTGGCACCACTTCTGTCCAGGGCCCTGCAGGTTTAAGAACTGGATTTTCAGAAGACTGAGTGCAGATCCATCTCTCAGCTTTAATTAATTAAGCATGAAGAGCTGATGCATGAAACCAGCATGTCAATTTATTGATTCACAACAGGACTGAAACTGCCTCTGTGTCTGGAATGCTTGTCTCTTCTCACATCATCTTTTACTGAAGACAGACCTCTAAGGAAGGTAAATATCAGAAAGTTGCTCAGAAAGCATAAAATCCAGATGAAGGGAACTGGATGGCTCAAATGTTTAATGGCAGTGAACTGCCATTTTTACTTTAAAAATATTCTTTCTAATGGCAAAAATAATTCAAAACCATTGTCTGAGGCTCTGTCTGCAGAGGGCATTTCTTCAATAGGTATTTTCCTCGCAGTGACAGAAGCTGACTAATAGGCACCTGAAAATCATCTCATACAACTCACATATGGCTCTGATTCTGAACTTAAAGTATTTGTGGGTTTGTACTAGCCAGCTTTATGCAGCCCATAAGGGCTTCAACTATTTTAAGAATGGAATGGTCATCAAAACTCTCCAGGGCTGTGGCTGTGGCTCAGCCGTAGAGTGGTTGGCATGCACATGTGAGGCATTGGGTTCTATCCTCTGCACCACATAAAAATAAACAAAATAAAGGTAAAATAGGTAGATGAAAATTTATATTAAATAAAACTCCCCAGATTCTCCAGAGTTTCTTGCATGAAGCAGATGGGACTATTTATACACAAATTTTTACAAAAGCAAAAGACAGTCATTGGTTTAGAGTAAGAATCTCTGAGTTTTTAATTTTGTTTTTATTATTATTTATGTATTTATTAATTTGTTCTAATTAGTTATACTTGACAGCAGAATGCATTTTGATTCACAATACACAAATGAAGCACAACTTTTTATTTCTCTGATTGTACACAAAGTAGAGTCACACCATTTGTGTGTTCATACACGTACCTAAGGTAATGATGTTCATCTCATTCCACCATATTTCCTACCCCTGTGCTCCCCTCCCTTTTTCTCCCTACTCTTTGCCCTATCCAATTTTTTTTTTTTTTGGTACCTGGGATTGAATTTAGGGGCACTTGACCACTGGGCCACATCCTCAGCCCTATTTTGTATTTCATTTAGAGACAGGGTCTCACTGAGTTGCTCAGCACCTCGCTTTTGCTGAGTCTGCCTTTGAACTTTTGATCCTCCTGCCTCAGCCTCCTTCAGATCTGAGGTTCTAAAAGAAGTTTGGTTAAATGTTGGTGACTCATACCTTACTGAAGATTTTAATTCTGGGTGAAGTAGAACATTCTGCTCTAGTGTAGCCTGTGTTAATCCATCAAAGTTTACCACATAATCTTGGAACTGATTTCAGATGTTATCTTGGCTTCATTACTTCCTCATTTCTTGGCTTCACATCTTTCTGTAGGTGAATTATTTTTTATTTTAATAATTCTTTTATTTGTTCTAATTAGTTATACATGAAAGTAGTGAAGCCAGATTTAAAATTAGGTAGTCAGTTTAGTTAGATAAATCGGGTCTAATACCGAGTGAAATCTAAAATGGAGGCCATGCTGAGAATGATTCTAGGAAAAGCAGGACAACTCATGGAATGTTAATGAAGTCCAAAAAGGCCCTAGGCCAAAGTCCACCTCAAAGAAGTGTTAATGGACAGCCCCCAGCAAACTTGAAGGTGCTGACTCAGAAGTCCTTCCTGCCCAGATTACTTCTTTGGCCCACCTGTGTCCCACCCCTCGGGCCTTCCAACCTACATTCCATCACCAAAACTATAAAAAGGGGAAACAACCGCACTTCCACGGATTCCACCTCTTGGGTCCCCTTCTTCCTCCGGGATAAGTCTTTTCTGCTGTCCTTTAATAAACTTCTAATTTCTACTCTGACCTTGCCTCGGTGGGCTTCTTTGGTGATATTCTTTAACATTGGGGAAGCAAGAACTCATCACTGCGGTAACAGTAGAATGCATTTTGACACATCATACTTAAATGGATTATAACTTCTTATTCATCTGGTTGTACATATAATCATATGTGCACATAGGGTAATGTATGATTCATTCAACTATCATTCCTACCCCAATTCCCACTCCCCTCCTTTCACTTCCCTCTGTCTAGTCCAAAATACCTTTATTTTCACCACCCCCACCCATTGTAAATTAGTATCTGCATATCAGAGAAAACATTCAGCCTTTGGTTCTTTGGGATTGGCTTATTTCTTTTAGCCTGGTATTCTCCATATGCCATAATTTCATTTTTCTTTAAGGCTGAGTAATATTTAATTGTGTATATATACCACATTTTCTTTACCCACTCATCTACTGAAGGGCATCTAGGTTGGTTCCATAGTTTAGTTATTGTGAATTGAGCTGCTATAAACATTGATGTGGCTGTGTCACTGTAGTATGCTGATTTTTAGTCCTTTGAGTATAAACCAAGGAGTGGAATAGCTGGGTCAAATGGTGGCTCCATTCCAGGTTTTCTGAGGAATCTCCATAATGCTTTCCAGATTGGTAGCACCAATTTGCAGTTTCTGTGGGTGAATTATTAAGCATTCTGTGCCTCAATTTCCTGAACTACAAAATTAAAATAATATGTCAATAGGGTACCATGAACATTATATTATGTGATTTACATAAGTGTTAAGCACTTTGAACTACACACACTGCTCCAAAAAGTGAGCTTTATTATAATAACATAGAACTTTTATTGCAAATATTAAATATTACTGTGTTACCAGATCTCGAAGTATGGTATGGGAACCTGCAGTGGGGAGACAGGGAATTTCTTGGACATCCTTTTCAGGGGTGAAGCCAAAAACTATTTTCTTAATACTAAGAGGTTATTTGCCTTTTTCTTTCTCTCTCAAGGAGATGCAGTAGTTTCTCAGAGCTATACACAAATGGATAATATTAATATATACAAGCAGCTAGATGAGCCGGTTGTCTTCTATTTAGCTGGACATTAGAAACTTCCCACTGAATTTTTCATTTTCAAAGTTACTTCTCATAAAAATGTTATTTATGTCATTGTGTAATGTACTAAAATATTATGAAACTAATTCTAATACAATACATATTGGCATAACGTACAGGAATAAAAGCTTTTGGGATTATTTATTTATTTGAGTACAAGGGGGACCAGTTATCTGATGCAATCCCTAAACAAACGTGGGTGCCTGTGACTGCCTCAACATCATGCTTTCTGGCCTTCAGACCTTCTTGTGGTTTCCTCTGCCTGGACTGCACTTCTTTTACTTCTGCCTGCCAAAGTCCTACCTCTCCTTCAAGAACGACTAAGGCTGGATCTCCTCTGCAAGTTGGTCTAGGTTTTGCACCCTCCTAGGCCACCTGGGCATGTCCAGGGCTCCAGGATGGGGCTGGGTTCTTCCACATCAGGGCGCTCCTCCCAGCACCAGCCTGGCACAGCCACCAAGTTAACTCGACTAAAAGATTGGTTCCTGGGCGCTTCTAAGCTGGGGGTGGTCGAAGGGTCACCGGGAACAGCTGGTGAAACACAGCCATCGCGTGGGTACCAGTTTTACAATCTTGCCCGGTGGGCTTCCGGGCATGCCTCGCCCTGTATGGGCGGGCCCACGCGTCTGAAGAGGGCGTGGCCCCAGACGGGGGTGGGGGGAGGTGGGGAGGGAGGGGCCGGCGCCGCATGCGCATTCACAGTCGGAGGCCTCACGCAGCACGCTCAGTGCCAGGATGGAGGCAGTGGCTGGAAACGGGGCGCCCCGGAGGAGGAGGGGCCTGGAGGGGAGGCAGAGGCCTCACAGGCTCAAGCTCAGACTCCGACGAGTATGTGTGTGTGTGTGGAGGGGGCTGGACTCTCGAGGCTGCCTTTGGCGCCAGTGAAGGCTTTGGTCAAGGCGGACCGGATGTGACGCTAGTGGCAAAGGAAGCAATCTTCATTCTGGGACGGGAGCACCAGGGCCCTAGGGGTGGCAGCGCGTGGTTCTGGGGGCGTGGCTTCCTGGGGCGGGGCTTGGGGCTGTTGGGAGCAATTTGGGGAGGAGGAAGAAGAGGATCTGAGCGGGCTGTGCTGAGCCTTAAAGTGAAAGGGGTGTTTGCAGTCTGAGGCGTGTGTAATCGGGGAAGGTGGGAGAAGAGTGTCACGCACCTTCGTGTGTTGTATTGCTTTGTTAACCACGTTACGAGGGCGCAGAGATCAACTTTAATTGGCACCTCTCCTGGCTCACGTACAACTTGTAGCAGTCTAGTAAAGGAACACGGTGGATTTATGAGTAGGGGGAAGGGACATAGTGGCCTTCTGGGGGAAGAGGTACTGGAATGACCTTAGTGAAGTCCTGTACCGTCTTAAGTTTCAGAACCTCCCCACCTGCTTGAGCCCTTCACCTTCTTTTCTTTCAAAAACAGGCGTCCATTGATTTTTTTAATTTGTTCATTTGTTTGACAGGAACTGTTTGCGGAGACCATTGCAAAAGATGCCTACTGTTGTGCTTAACAAGGAAAGAGGAAAACCCTTCAGAGGAGAGATTTGGGTAGAGTGTCTCTATAGTTTCTGGCAGTAGACAATGGAGGGCTGGGTTAAGCTTTCCCTTTGCAGGTTGAGAAGGCAAAGCAGGTGTTTGATTTCTGACCCTCTATCCAGCTGCTAACCCTTGCACATGGCTGAAGTTTTCATATACTGTATCTTGTACTCCCTGCTATATTGACAAACTCTTCTCTGGTAACTTTCAGAGCAAAGAGAATAAATTCAAGAGTAAAGCAACATGGTAGGAGGATTCACATTTCCCCCTCTCATTGAACAGTATTTGCCTGGACTTGACTTTATTAGGTAGACAGTATGTAAGATTTAGTGATGGAACAGAAATAGATCTCAAGACAGCAAGGGGCATATTTTATAAATGCCTAAATTTGTATAAAGCCTCATCTCCTTCATTGTGTGGATTGTGCTAATTTGGAGCTGATGTCCAAATTACCACAGTCAAGTGTCCCTTTTCCTTGTGTTTCAAATAATGCAATAGAAGCTGTCCATGAATTTGCTTTTCTGGAAGGTAAGCTTTTTATCAGTGGAAAATCATTTCCGCTTGTTTTTTTCCATGCTAATGATGCAAGTTCAGCTCTTATAAACAAGTGTTTGGTTCTCTCTTATTTGTATAGGGATAGTTTCTTCTCCTTACTTCCTATTAGGACAGTGAAAACAAACTTGCTAACTCTGTTTATAGTTAAGTTTCCCTTGGGGAGTTAGAACTTCTGGAAAACTGCCAAACATAAAGAAGGGAGAGGGAATATGAAGACACATGGTGGACTCAGATGAATTAGAAAGTTTTGTACCTGCTTGTGTTTTCCATCCCTAAATGTAAATAAATAGAAATTTTGTTCCCTCATCATAATGTTAGCCATCAGGAACAATTGCCAACATTTAAAAGGTTACTTCTGTCCATTTTCTTCTTTAGCAGTCTGTGTGTACTGATTACTTTGCATTGATATTCTGTACTTCTTGTAACTATTTTTTCTTAGGAATTTTAGGTTAACTCATGTACTAACTAAATCTTGTCATCAAAATAGGAAATATTTGAAGTACCGCATTTTAACTGCTTTCTCAGCTATTTCTTCTACTGAATTCCTAAGTCTTACTCTTCAATCCATATATTCTGATTGAATAGCTTTTCAGAATCCATGTACCCTGAGTTCATTCTCACCTTCACCCTAACAAGGTGTTCTCATTACCTCCTTTAAGCATCATTACCTTCTGAAATCTTTTCTTCATTTATTTCATTCTTTTTATTCCATGTTCTGCATCTCCTTATCACACTAGGGCTGTGTTGTAGTCTTTTGTATGTCTTTGAAGATACCTTTTCATGGCCAGCTTCAAGCCTAGATTTTGAGTAATCTCTTAATTTGTAGATCTTTGTTCAGCCTCTTTTTCAATCTATTTTTTTAAATAATTTCTTTAGTTTCATGTGTTACTGTATAATCCAGTATGTAGGTGTATTCTGTGTGTGGGTGCCTATGAATGAAGAAAAAGTGTAGTCTCCAGTTGTTGGGTGCAATGTCAAGTCTCATTGCATAGTTTATGTTTTCTATATTCTTACTGAATTTCTTTTGTCTGCTTACTGTATCAATTAATGAGAGTTGTGTATTAATGTCTCCTACTATGACTGAAGAATATTTTCACTTATGGTTCTGGATCTCTTTTTCATTATAGATTTAAAACTGTAATTAGGAATATACAAATTTAAAATCATTATATATTGCTCGTGATAGAACCTTTAATATTTAAAAATTTACCATTGTTACTTCTAGTAATGTTCTTTTACCTTAAAATCTATTTGGTCTCGTTATTAAAGTTTGACAGCTTTCTTTAGTGTTTATGTGTTTTTTTCCCATCTTTTTGTTTTTACATTTCCATATCTTTGTAAGTGCTGTATAATTGGTGATATTAAATTCATACTGACAATCTTTGCCTTTACCTGGAGCACTTGGTTCATTTATGCCTAATTTAATTAGTGATAACAATGGACTTAAATCTCCTATCTTATTTTTTCTGCTTTTCATTTGTCCTATTTTATGCTGCCTTTTGTATTATTATTCCTTTTTTTTTCCTTCCATCTGTTGGGAAGTCGTATATATCTATCCTTTTAGGGTTAGTCCATTAGTTACTATATGCATGCTTAATTTATCAAAGCCAAAAGTTAGAATCTTTTCCCTCATCCTCAGCAAAATGGAATCTTAGAATCCATTAATGCCATATACAAACCCTCATCCCTCAACTTAACATGTTGTTATTGCCATGTGTCTTTATCAGCCCACATCAGACATTGTTATTGATGTATGATACAGACAATATATGAGTTTATTCACATGCTTACTACAATTTTTGATCTTTTTGTATTTCTTACCTTCCATTTGTAATCCTTTTCCCCAAAATAAGTCCTTTAGAGCTTTCTTTAATATAGGTAACTGGTAGCTGACTCTGAACTTTCTCTTTTCTTTCTCTTTTTTTTTTTTTTGAGGGGGAAATGGAAATACAAAAAGATTTTACTGCTAAATCCAGAATTCTAGCTGTTATTCTACCATTTTTTGGCTTCCATTGTTTCTGTTGAGAAATCACAGTCTGTCTTTTGAAGGTAGTTTATCCCTTTTCAAGATTTTCTCTTTGCCTTTGATTTTCTGAGATTTCACTCTGATGGACAGAAGTTTGGATATGCTCTGGGAAATTCTCTGCCAGTTTCTCTAGATATTGACTCTGCTTTGGTCTTTCTCTGTACTTTCTCTGGGATTTTCACTAAACATACATTAAAGCCCAACCCTAATTTTGCCTTTGTATGATGTGTTCTGTGTAATTTTTTGTTTTGGAATTTTCGGTTCTTTCTTCAGTTCTTTTCATTCCCTTTAAACCTCTTTGTTTTTCTGTGGATACTCTGAAATTTGTCTTTCATTTATTTAAGTGGTGAATGTAGTTGTTTATTATAGAGTATGTCATGTGTAATATCCCATCTAATATCCAAAGCCTTTTGAAGTTCTTACTTTGTAGTATGTCCAATCCAATATTTAGATTTTTGAGTCTGTCTTTTTATCCGTTCTTTCTTTTGGTAATGTCTTTACATAGTGGTCATTGCACTGGAAAAAATTATTTGGTAGATAATTTGAGATTTTATGGTGATATCTTGCTCTAAAGAAAAATTTTCTTTGCTCCAGCAAGACATATAGGAACATTATCAGTACAGTACCTCCTTAATGAGATCTAAGACTGGAAGATTCCTGCATCATAGTGGTGATGTAACCACTGGGCTATAAGTCTGTGAGGAGTCTGATTTAATTTTGGTTATGGTGAGGGTATAATATTATGGAACTCTAGCTTAAAAAAGGGTGGGTTACCAGTCTTCCCCACTCAGGCAGACTTTGGGATTTGACTATTGATTGGTTCCCTGCCTTTTCTAGATTTTAGATTCGCCTTTTCTTGATGTTTTTTTAATGTCTTAAAGATCTTCTCTCGGGCTGGGGATGTGGCTCAGGCGGTAGCGTGCTTGCCTGGCATGCGTGCGGCCCAGGTTCGATCCTCAGCACCACATACAAACAAAGATGTTGTGTCCACCGAGAACTAAAAAATAAATATTAAAAATAAGTAAAAATAAAAGATTATAAACTCTTTTAGCTTATCTCATTTATTTTATGTCACTTACTCCTTGTATGGTTTCCCTGTATGTTTAGTTGCATAACAATTTTTTAAACCTTACCTACCTAATTCTAATTCTCTAGATTGGTATGCTTAATTTCCAACTACCCACCCTCTTTAGTATCATATTTTTCCCTGAGGAGCTTTTGGATAGATATTCGTCAAAATTAGAATTGCTGCTTGTACCAAAATCCTTTCTATTTTAACTTTGCTCAATTTGTTACACTAATCCCGCTCTCAAGGTACCTTGCTTTACATATTGCTCTTTGTATTTTTAGGTACTTTGGATTGATTGCTGAGCTGGGCAGTTTTTGAGCCTTCACTGCATTCTTCAGCTTGCCTCTCTGCAGGCCTCAGCTTTGAAGAACAGAATCTCTGCACATATGCACATCTTCCTGCTCTACCTTTACTTGAGCCGGGATAAGCAGAGCTCTTACCTGATAACTTTTCTTTATAAGGTCTTCCACTACTTATATCTGTCTTCCACTTTTGCCCTGGATGCAGCTGTTGGTGCTTGGGGCAGAGATGAAGAAATTATTTGCATAGGTGGCTTAATGAATGATGAGGACCAGAATAAAGATCTTTGATCAGCTTCACTCTAGTGTGTTCCATGATCTTGCCTTTGTTCTTGCTCTGTGATTAGAAAGCCACCATGCCCTGGTACAGACCTTCCTGATCTTCACTGCCAGCCATTTTAAACCAGAGTCCTTTTATTATTATTATTATTATTTTTGTTCTTTGTTCACTTTGGCACCATAATGTGGTTCCAGAATTTATAGAATAGTATTTATCTTTAGTAGTCATAAATTGAAAATGAGTTGATTTTTTTTAATTGAGAAATAATTCATAAACAGTTCACCAAAGTGCATAATTCATTGGTTTTTAGTATAGTCACAGATGATGTGCAACTATCACCAGTGAATTTTTGAACATTTTCAAATGATTGGAATCATATAATATGAAATCTTTTGTGCTTTTGTGTCTGGCATTTTTCATGTAGATTTTTTTTCTTTTTTTTTCTTTTAAGTGGTCATGTTTATTTATACCAATAGGTTATATTAGATCATTAGTACCATAACTATATTATTGTTCATGGAGATTGTTTTTGTTTATTTTTTTAAGATTTGTCCATGTATCAGTACCTTTTATAAAAATTGTGGTATACATAATATAATATAAAATTTACTGTTTCAACCATTTTTAAATGTATTTAGTTCAGTGGCATTAATATATTTATATTGTTGTACTACCCTTACCACCATCCTTCAGAATTGCTGACACTTTGGGTGGGGAGATACAGGGAAACAGTATGGTGAAAAATCCAATATTTATTTTTTGCAAATGTAGAACTTTCCCTTAGATGTTAACATAGTGGGTGTTTAAATTCCTTTAAATTCTGTAGCTTGTATTCTTAGATTCTGTTTCCAATTCTAAATAACGGCTGAGATCAAAAAGTGAAAAAAAGTAAACTGAAACTTGATACCCATTAGATACCCATTAAACAGTAACTCCTCTTTCCTGTCTCCCTCAGTCACTGGCTAAATTTTTTATTTTTGTGAGAAAGTGTGAGTGACATAGGAAACAGGCAGAGGACTAGAAAGCAGTGATAAGAAAAGCAGCAAGAAACCTTGGAGAGCAGTTCTGGAGTATTTTTGGTTGTGGACCAGTTTTAAGATACAAAGTCCATGGCTAGGTGTGGTGGTGCATGTCTGTAATCCCTTTGATGGAGAAACTGAGGCAGGAGGATCACAAGTTCAAAGCTAGCCTCAGCAATTTAGTGAGGTCCTGAGAACCTTGACAAGCCTAAAATAAAATATGAAAAGGGCTAGGGATGTGGCTCAGTGGTTAAGTGTCCCTGGGTTCAATCCCCAGTACTAAAAAAAAAAAAAAAAAAGATACAAAGTCCGCAGGATCTTCCCCCTAGAGTATTGATGAGATGCTCAGTGCTATTGTATTTAAAAAAGTAAACTTGGGGCTGGGGATGTGGCTCAAGCGGTAGCGCGCTCGCCTGGCATGCGTGCGGCCCCGGTTCGATCCTCAGCACCACATACCAACAAAGATGTTGTGTCCGCCAATAACTAAAAACAATAAATAAATGTTAAAAAATTCTCTCTCTCTCACTCTCTCTCTTAAAAAAAAGTAAACTTTATTTCAGAATAAGATGATTCCCAGAAAGTTCTTGCACACCCCATTCCCCCATTGCTAGCATCTTAAGGTTACTAGGTACATTTGTTAAGAAATGGCATTTATGGGTCACTATTAACCACACTCATAGTTTTTAGGATTTCACTAATTTTTCCATTCCAAGATCCATACCAAGATACTATATTGCATTTACTTGTCATGTTGCCTACTTACTGGTTTCTGACGGTGTGTAGTCTTTTCTCATTTTTTTTTTTAATGCTTTGATATTCTTGACTAATTCTGGCCAAGTATCCTATAGATTGTGCCCCTGCCTGGGTTTGTCTGTCTGTCTTGTCATTAGTTAGCTCCATAACTTTGCATATAATTTTGGATGTTTTACAATCTGATGCCAGGGCTAAGACCATAAAACAGGTCAAGGTCCATGGAGGAACAACCACAGCCATGATTCATTCCAAAGTCTTAGAGGCTGAGAAAACTGCCTTATCCAATAAGGACCAACCCCAGTTAGACACCATCTTGTTTTTTTGACAAAGCCAACGCAACAGAAGCCATAAGCTGTATTAAGGAAGTCTTATGTGACCAGACTGTGGATGGCCAGTCCCTGGAGGAGGACTCAGGCTTTCACATACATCATAACTGCCTGCAATCCTTACAGGAAGCACTCCCAGGAGACCATCTGCCATTTGGAGTCAGGTGGTTTGGGATACAGGGTCAGTGCAGAGGAGACAGCATACAGGCTGTGCTCTATTTCCCTCAGGCAGCTGGTGTACCATGTCCACGCCCTGCCCCTGAGGCTGATTCCTCTAGTGTGGGATTTCAGGCAGCTGAACAACACTGCTGAAAAGCTCTACATCCAGCAGATTGTGCAGAGACTGTTGGACTATCAGGATCATTGAAGATGAGACTCGTGTGATCACAGAAGTGCTCTCTGCCTCTCAGAGGTTCATGAGGAACACTGAAAGTAAGTATAGTTTTGTCAGCCTCTGGGATGTGGAGTGCTGTGTGAACATGTTCACTTGGTTTCATCGCCGCAGCGAAATGCTATTGGTGAAGCTGAACACCTTTCTCTGTGAGATCAGTGTCAGCAAAAATAACTTCAGGAGAGACCCCATCTTCTGGTCTCTGGTGCTGGATGTGGGGGTCTGTTACCATGAATCCCTAAAGGAGAAGAAATCCTACTGCAGAGCCATTTGCAGGTATTTTCTAGAACCATATGATGACAGCAGGGTCATCCTGGATGAGATCATGCATGCACAGGATCTTTTCCTGAGTGAGATGCCTCTGAGAAAAACCATAGCCAGGAACTTGGCTCTGAGGGAGAACTTCTTCATGATGATCATCTGCACTGAGCTAAAGATACCCCTCTTCCTGGTGGGAAAGCCTGGAAGCTCCAAATCTCTTGCTAAGACCATCATGGCAGATGCCATACAGGGCCAGGCCTCACACTCCACTCTATTCTGCAGCCTGAAGCAGGTCCACCTGGTGTCATTCCAGTGTAGCCCCCACTGCACCCCACAGGGCATCATGAACACCTTCAAGCAGTGCACTCGCTTTCAGCAGGGGAAGGACCTGCAGCAGTATGTATCTGTGGTGGTGTTGGACGAGGTCGGCTTGGCAGAAGCGTCCCCGAAAATGTCCCTGAAGACTCTACACCCACTTCTGGAAGATAGGTGCATTGATGGTGATCCTGCCCCCCACCAAAAAGTTGGCTTCATAGGTATTTCCAACTGGGCCCTCGACCCTGCCAGGATGGACCAGGGTAGTTTGTGTCCCATGGCAGCCCCAGTGAGAAGGAGCTCATAGAGAGTACCAGAGGGATCTGCTCTTCAGACAGCCTGGTGCAGGACAGGGTCCAGGGGTACTTCACTCCTTTTGCCAAAGCCTATGAAACAGTGTGCAGCAGGCATAACAAGGAATTCTTCGGGCTTCGTGACTACTATAGCCTCATCAAGATGGTCTTTGCCACTGCCAGAGCATCTAACAAGAAGCCTTCTCCACAGGATATTGCACAGGCAGTCCTCCAGAACTTCAGTGGCAAAGGTGACATTCCCACTTTGGACATCTTCATGGCCAGTTTACCTGAGGCCGGATGTGTGGGAGAGGTCAGTCAGCACCCTGGAACTCATCAAGCAGAGTTGGGGAACTGGAAGAAGCTGAAACCCGCTACTTGCTCATACTGACCAAAAACTACATGGCCCTGCAGATCCTGCAGCAGTCATTCTTCAGTGAGGACCAGTAGCCCGAGATCATCTTTGGTTCCAGTTTTCTCCAGGATCAGGAGTACACCCAGATCTGCAGAAACATCAACCAGGTGAAGATCTGCATGAAGACAGATCTTTGGTGCTGCTGAACCTGCAGCACCTCTATGAGAGCCTGTACGATGCGCTCAACCAGTACTACATCTACCTCGGGGGTCAGAAGTACGTGGACCTCGGGCTCGGCACCCATGGTGTCAAGTGTTGGGTCCACCCTGACTTCCGCCAGCTTGTCATCGAGGAGAAAAATGTGATGTAGGATCAGTTCCTACCTGGACTTCAGCTCAGTGCTGCAGGGGTGGCAGAAGAGCATCGTGCAGGAGCTCACGTAGCCGGCAGAGGAGTTTGCTGATGTGAAGGCCCATCAGTTCCTTGCTGGGCACAAGTACAGCCCTGCTGATGTCTTTATCAGCTTCCATTCCAACACCTGTGCCTCCGTGGTGCTGCAGGCTGTGAAGAGGCAGGGCCCTGGGAACCTGATGGAGGAGATGTACCACAGGGTGTCTGAAAAGGCCAAGCTGATCCTACTGTACTGTGCCACACCAGATGCTGTGGTGTGGGTGAGCACCTCGACTCTGGGCTCATTTGTGGCTCAGGCGCTCTCACACAAATACTGGAACAAGCAGCAGCACCACTCCTTTGCAGATTTCCTCCAGGCCCATCTTCACAATGCGGACCTGGAGCGCCATGCCATCTTCACAGAGGTGACTGCCCCCACAGCCTTTTTTTTTCTCTTTCACCCATAAGCCCTCCATCTCCAGTGCCAGAAGGTTTCAACTCTGTTTAAGGCACTGTTCAGTCTAGGAAACCCGTGTGTTCCTCCATGTTAGGCACAATGAGGATAAGTCCATTTTGGCCTCTTTCACCTGTTTGTGAGCAGAGCTCTACTCTGAGAGCAGCACTGAGCACAATGTTCAGTTCCCAGGATGCTGCGCCCACCTGGGATATAAGTGATTGGCCTGCTTCTCATCCTTGGACAGCCTAAGAGTAATGGACGAGGATGCCTCCCATTCAGATGCCCTTAGTGTCACAGGTGAACGCTGTGCAGCCAGATGGGGGCATGAATCATAGTTGGTTCTCCTTAAAAGACATCTTCTGGGCTTGCCTTGAGGGCTGGCTGGGTAGATGTCAGAGGCAGAGGGCTCATTGAGGCACAGGTGTTGAGTCTGAATCTGCATCTGTGCAGGAGTCTAGAAAGGGACCGCTGACAGAGCTTGAAATTCAGGCTGTGAGTGCTGGGTTGTGGAGATGGGATAGGTGGAGAGACATGTGGAAGGGCTTGTGGACAGCCTTGGGCTTTGTCTTGACTGTACAGAGAGGAGCTATGAAGGAAAATGTATGTAGACATGCCCTAATGGCTGGGTGATGAAAAGACAGTGGAGTAAGAGAGTGACATTGAGAGGAAGGATCTGTCAGGAAGCTCTGGCATGTTGCAAACTGCAAATGGTTAGCAGGCAGTGTGGCTGGGCTAATCATCAATTCCATAGAGGGGTGGCAGGAGGTGGAGGACAGCCTTCCTGAGTTCATTGCAGCTTTGTGCAATCATCATGGAGACCCCAAGAAGGAGCAGTGGGTTTGGGAGCCAGTGGTGACATCTGTTTTGGATAGGTTTGGATGTCTGCTGTGTGGTTGGGTGTAGGAATGGGAAGCTTGTCAGTAAGGGAAGGTCCAGAGAAGGGGTGTGAAGCCAGGCAGAGTGGCATATACCTGTAATCCCAGTGGCTTGGGAGGTTGATGCAAGAGGATTGAGAGTTCAAAGCGAGCCCCCGAACTTATGGAGGCCCTAAGTAACTTAGAAAGACCCTGTCTCAAAATGAAAACTAAAAGGAAGGGTTATTGCTCAGTGGTTAAACCCCTGCATTGTTCCCTGGTACCAAAGAAAATGGGGTCTGGATAGCTGAGGTCCTATGTGCCTGGGAATGTCTGGGTTTTCACCATGGGATATGGTCCATGGCAGAGAATGGAAAACTACTGAGGGGAAGGAGAGTAGCCAGTGGCTAACTCCATTTGATAGCATGAAGTCAGATTACAAGATGTAATGGCATTGTGCTGGGCCCTAAAGGGTCAGAAGGCTCTCAGGTAGGGTCCAAAGCTGGAAGAGAGACATTGGAATCTCAGAAGGAGATAAAGGCTTCTTTTAGTCAGGGCAAGTCTTCTTTCTGCCATCTATTGACCCTGGAGTTCCTGCTTGCCTCAGCCACTTCTTGTATATAAAAACTGCTCTGGGTTGGGCTTCTTTCTGTCTGAGTGCCCACTGGCCCTGGGTTCTGATCTGGTGCTCTGTGCCCTTGCTTGAATTCCAGCTGATGACTTGTGTGCCCATGTTGCATGCCCATGTCCAGATGCCCTTAGTGTCATAGGTGAAAGCTGTGCAGCCAGGTGGGGGCATGAATCATAGTTGGTTCTCCTTAAAAGACACCTCCTGGGCTGGCCTTCTCCAGACTGCTGATGAGCCATGACTGCTAGGCCCTATGAGTAGAAGTGAAGGGCTTGGCCCTGAAATCTGTGATCTTGTCACTGCAGCAGTTTGACACTGAGTACTCATTCCTCAAGGAAATTTGGTGAGATGTCATACCTGCCCATTACCCTTGGCCCCTGCCCTGGGAATGTGGTGTTGCATGCCAGAGTGTGGTAACTACCAGTAAGGAACTCTGAGTACTATGAGAGTGTCATTGCTCAGCCTCCTTGTGTGCCCCTCTGGCCCCAGTTGTAAGACAGTCATGTCTGTCTCCTGAGCATTTTGTGTTCCTTTCCTTTTCCAGTGGATTGCATCCTCACCTTGTGGAGGGAGATCCCACCTGGATGCTGAGTTCTGCATGGCCTGTGATTCCCTTCATTTTGTGGAGTGTTGTGATCAATGTTTTCTGTTTTGTTTTGTTTCACTTGTGTTTGGGATTGAACCCAGGGCTGACCTACCTCAGAGCCACATCCCCAGTGCTAATTTTTATTATTATTAATTTTGAGATAGGTTCTTGCTGAGTTGCTGATGCTAGCCTGGAACTTGTGAGCCTCCTACTTTAGCTTCCTGAGCTGTGGCTGCCCATGATTTTGGACAGAGGACTCACTTGGGTTATTCCCTTTTTCTTTCAGAGGAAGCTTAATGGAGACAGTCAGATGTAAAATCCTTATTGTCCATATGGATTTTGATGATGGTACTCATAGTGCTCAGCTAATTGTGTCAGCTAGTAATTTTCTTGGAAAAACATAGGAAGCCAAAATGTCCCCAGGACATCCTGAATAATTTTTTTTCCATGAAAACAGTGTGGAAATATGAATGATTCTTCCTCCCAGCTCTTGACATGGGCTAGAAAACCTAGAGAGAAAAGGATGAACAAAAAGGCCATTAATGGCACAGAATTTGTGGAGTGCAAGAGGTGTCAATAATGGAATATTTGTAGTGTGTAGGAGAATGTGTTAAAGCTGCATTTGCAGTCATTTGCAGTCTTTTTTTGATCATTTTTATTTTGAATCTTATAATTCAAATTAAAGTTCAGTCTGGGATGTAGCTTGTTGGTAAAGCACTTGTCTTGTATGTCTGAGGCCCTAGATTTGATCCCCAGCATTGCATAAAAAGAAATAAAAGAACTTACCATAAGTTGAAGGGCAGTAAGACTATATAAATAAATTAATATTTATTGGATATTTTTATGATATCCATATATCTGTTGCTTTCATAATTGCTGTATTCTGTTACCTCATGTAATATGAGTGATTTCTGCCCCTTTAAAGCATGGTGAACCTGTTATACATTAAGGCCCAGCCAGATCCTTTAAGGAGGTGGTCTTTGGCCACTGGGTGTTCAAGGGGCACCATATCACACTGTACTATCTCAAAATGGGAAGGCCAGTAAGCCCCATCCTCTGGCATATGGGTGCCCTGAGACATTCAGGGTAGATGGGGGTTCTGATCAGCAGTTAGAGGAAGTAATCCTACGTATTGGAAGACACCCTCCTCTCATGAGAGATGTTGTGGCCCCTGGCATTGTGTGGAATGTGGTAAAGCCTCAACAGCTCCTGGGACACCCATCAGCCCTCGCACACATTAGATTTTGCTCCATTGCTTGCTTTGTTTTGATTTTTGTTTTCTCAATAGGTATTCTACTATTAATGAAATCAACAAAATACAAGGAACTCAGAGCTGTGTCTTTGTCTATTTCATCACAAAATGTTGAGAGCCACAGCGGGTCAGAATGACACCTGGCATTTGCCAGAGGGAACGTTTGAAAGGTGATGACAGCGAACCATTCAGATGATGATTTGAGTTAAGCTATATATAATTGCTGTGATGCTGGATTGATTGTATTGTATATTTGACCTTTGCTGTTGGCAATGGGGTGGCTCTTGCTGCCTCGGGGGCACGGCTACTTTGGAGTTTTTGCTAGGAGTTCTCTCGGGGATTCCCGGAGAGTTCCCATTGGTTGGGGAAGTGCTGGAGGAGGGATTTCCACCAGTGTGGGGTTTTTCTGGAAGCACCGCTGTGAGAGTTGAAATAAAGTAGTTGCTGTTTGAACCTACAAGGCTTTGTGGTGGCTCAGTTATTCATGCCCATCCAGACTGCAGCAACAAAACTCTCCTGAATGAGGAGCAGAGCATCCAACGTGGGATTCCATGGAGGTAGGGCCAAAAGATGAGTGACTGTCTTTAAATATGTCTCGGCTGCTTCTTGAGGTCTCATGCTGCCCATGTCTAGGTATGACATCAACCCCAGCTTTCTCTGGGCTTCTCTGGGCTCACTGTTCACAGCCATCACCCTGGGACTTGCTGCTGCTATGTCAGTATGGCCTGGCCTACCTCAGGAGTGCACAGGATTCACTCCTGCTCCTACTCTTTATTATACAAATGACTCAGAGATCTTCTCCTTGCACTTAGTGTTAACTCTTTGTGCCTGCTCCTTGGGGAAGTACTGTGTTCAAATCAGTCCATCCTTTTTTCTATAGAAGGTCACCAGCTGGATTATATAAGACAATTTGTATTTTGGAAAGAGGGAAACAGTTTAATAATTTCATAGATAGAAAGCCAAACTGTCAGCACCTTGCAGCACTTTCTAATTATGGGACAGTGAGTATGGTAAGATGCACATAAAAAACTGTGGGCAGGACCCATGTCATGTAGTCTTTGCATGGCAGTTAATCAGCCTTGATACCCACATAGATGGTGTGTGGGCTGATGTGATGTAGGGGGTCTGATGGGTTTTGGTGTGTTTGGGGATGTAGACTTTGAGGTACCCTCTGCCAGTAGTGTGATTAAACATCTGGACAGAGGTGTATACCTGAATATAACAAGAAGAAAGCAGACAGATGTGAGAAGACTTGTTGGCTTTGTTCTTCACAGGACTATGGTGGTCTGTGCACATTGATGATGTGAAGAGGTCCACAGTCATAGCTGCTGATGTGACTAAGCTGTAGAGTGTCACCATCAGCCAGCTGTTCATGCCAGGAGGCAGCCTAAAGCATGAGTTGCAAGGTGGCAGTCTGCAGAGGTGGGGGCAGAAAGGCAGGTGAAAAGTGCCAAATTAGGCAGCCTCCTGTGAAGCTGGAGTCATGGCTGCCACATTTGAGTCACTTTTGAGTCTTGACACCTGCCCATAATAGGAACTCAGGATGTGGCACTGAACTGCCTGGTGCATGATCAATATAACCAGGGCCTTGGGAAGGCCAAGGAGCAGCATCCAGTATATTATTCTTTGGGTCATGTGCCAGGCCCTCAGCCCAGGCTGTGGGGCACCTGACTAGTGGATGACAGATGTCCCCTTAACTGGGGCTGCCACTGAAATTTAGGACAGGAAACCCTGGTGAGGCTCAGCCTAGGCAAAAACCTGGTACCACCCATCCCCTTCCTTCTCCAAGTGGTGACTTGATTGTGGTCCCTTTGCTTGCATCAAAAAGCAACCAGGAGGAGGTGATGGAGGCAGAGACCAGCAAGTCAGGGGAGGTGGCAGGAATGGAAATGAAAGAGGAAAGTCGGGAGGAGATGGAATGAGAGGCCACCAATCTGAGGGGAGGTGATGTGAGTTCTCCTCTGTTCCCCTGTTGGCTGCAGATGGCTGAGCTGGAGGAGCTCAGGCAGCTGTGCCAGGGTCTTGCTGAGCCCTGCCTTCTTTTTATGCTAGAAGTATTGGGGATTTACCAGGACAAGATCTGCCTTTTCCTTCTTTATGAAGGCTCCTAGTTAGCTCTGCCCTGTCCTTCAACCACTGGCCAAATCCGTGACATCAGCTACCACCTTGACAGTGGTCCTCTGGGAGTTGTCCAATTCACAGGTATCCGCTGGGGGAGGTCAATAGGTCAGCTTCACTATGGAGACTGGCCACTGTTGCTTTGTGCATGTGGACACAAGGTCACCTTCTTGTGTGGGCAGCATAATTTTCACCCATCCTGGACATGGCAGCAGCAGATGATGTGCTGTCTCCCTTGGCAGGCACAGGTTCTGGACACCACCAGACTGTTGAGGAGCTGTGTGCAAAGTGCCATGGGGATGCTCAGTGATGAGGAGAGCTGCACACGCAACATGAGAAGAGTCACCGTCCTCCTCAGCCTCTTGAACAGGGACATTGTGTGCAGTAGTACTAGACATGTCCCTGCTTCTCATCCTACCCCAGCAGGCCCTTCCTGAGCAGTGGGGATAAGGTGGCTGAGTGTGGTGAGCTGCCACACTAGGTTCTTGTGTCTTGGCAGATGCAGCTGGCATAGCGGGAATCTAAGGACATCTCTTGAATTCTGCTCTAGAGTTGGCGTGGCCAGGGGACCTGTGGCTTCCCTCTGCAAGAGAACTGGTCAAGAAGCACAGCAGAGCCTCCAATTTGGTGCTGACAGGTGGCCAAATTATGTACCTTTTGCCTTTTCACAGCCTTGTTTTTGTGGATATCCAAGATGCACCTCTCCATCCTTCTAAAGAAGCAAGAAGAGAACAAGCTCTGCAGTCTGAAGGAGTGGGTGGGGAGAGAAGCTGCAAACCAGGATGCGCTCCAGGAGGCCGGCACCTTCAAGTACTATGAGCAGTGGGCAGTGCAGGCACCTGCTATACTGTCTCAGGGGAAGGAGCACACCAGGTGTATTTTTCTCCACCTGAGGAGGGCAGAGCCTGGGACTGCCCAGCTTCACAGTTGGAGCTGCCAATCTAAGTACAGGGTGGGCCTGCCAACCTCTGGGCAGACGCATCCTCAGGCCTTCCAAGGACCACACAGAGTCTTCTGGGCTGGCTCTGGCATTTTATGGTAGCCCTTTCTCCATGTCATTACCAGGAACCATAATGCACAGAGTCCTAAGGCATGACCCAAAAGAGGCCTGGGAGAGCCTGTAGACCACTAAGGACCACAGCAGAGGCCCCGGGACAGGCTTGAGGGCTCACAGTTAAAGCAGGGCCAAGCAGAGTGGAGAGAATTGAGTGCTGTGAGCACTTGGACTGCTGACTTCCCACTCCACCCTCAGGAAAGTAGCTATGAGGACCTCACCCACCAAACCACAGGTAGAGGCCCATCAGAACATGGAGGAGGATCCTGGACATGCCCATTGGAACACCTAGTATGGCCAGTGGCAGTCTATCCTATCCAGCACTGACTGGTGGATGTGGCCACAGTGCCCCAATAGGACAGACCTTCCCAGCGCCAGTTCCAGACCATAATGTGTCTACAATTGCCCTCCTAGAGTATGTGAAGAGGATTTATGTGCATGTGCACAATGGACCCAAAGCTGTGTGAATATCACAGCTCTCCTGCTCAGTCCATTCTTTGAATATAAACCTGCCTCCACCTGCTCTGTCTTTTCATTGAAGGTTCATTTTTAACTGGTGCCCCACCAGCCATAGTGAGCCACAGAGGGCATTCACACTGGTGTGACCATGCTTCAGTACTCATGAGTCTGTCCTCAGCCTGGAATGAGGCCAAGGCATGGGCTTCCAGGGGTTCAGAGAATGCCAAACAGAAGCCAAGTGAGACCCTGTGCCCACTGCCAGAGAGCTAGGGACATTCCTGCCACCCTCACCCAGAGGAACAGCCTCAAACCCTATCTCCAATGTGGGAAGGCAACTTGTTCCCTGCTTAGCTGGTCACTTCCTCTCTTTACCTGAGCTTGAAGTGGAAACTGAGAGGAAGGGCACAATGGATGGCCCACCTGTGACCTGCCTCATTCCCAGTCCTTCATGTACCAGTTTGCCCCCCAGACTCCAGGCTCCCAGAGTGGAGTTGGCAGAGAGTAGGTGGCTGCAGATCCTCTGGGACCCATTTCCCCAGTTCCAGATCAAGATGGAAGAAGGTAATCAACAATGGAGAAGAGGAGGGAGGTGTGTCATCTTTAAAGAAATGGAGGACAGTGAAAAACCATGTCCCTGAAGTGCCCCAGTCTATTCCCAAGTCACATTAAGCCCAGACAAGAATATCCAGGTAAATGCCATCCTGAGGGACACTGACTCTCACACAGGGTATATAAGGCAGACCAGAATTATCAGAAGGAGCTTTTGTTTGTTTGTTTGTTTGGTTTTTTTTTTTTTTTTTTTTTGCACACAACCTAGGACAGAAGCTTTTTTGGATGCTTGTCATAAAAGAATAAAAGCAGATGAAGGACTCTAATGATGTCACTGCTGTGGCCTGACAAGTAAACCCCTCTCCCTGGATGACTGGCCTGTGTCGGGGGCACCATGGAGATGAAAATTTCCTCTTGTTTTCCAGCTGCCATTGGACAGGTATAAAAAAGAAAGATTTGCAGGAGGTATACTGGGGCAGGGGGAGGGGGCACTGCCTGTCCAACTTGTTACCCTGGGCTTTCTCCATGAACAGCTTTCAATACACCAATGTCCCTTGGCATGGTGGCACACACCTGTGATCCCAGCAGCTCAGGAGGCTGAAGCAGGAGGATTGTGAGTTCAAAGCCAGCCTCAGAAACTTAGTGAGGCCCTATCTCTAAATAAAATATATAAAATATCTGGGGATGTGGTTCAGTGGTGAAAAACCCCTGTGTCCAATTCTTGGTACCAAAAAAAAGTACACCAATATCTTACATGCCATATGTGCATAATTCCTTGGGTCTCTCAGCAACCTGTCACATTACCCTAGTGCAGCTGGGCTGTGGACCAAACAAAAAGGCAGCAGGAAAAGAGACTCTGCCACATGCTGGGCATGATGGCTTCCTGCTGAGCCCGAGGGACAGCCCAACATATCCTGACTAGATACAGTCCAGCTGCCAGGCCCCTCATGCAAGGCAGTGTGCATTGAGTGTTTAGGACCCCCTTGGGGTGGGTCTACAGTAGCCTCTGAGAAAGCTGACCACCAGCTCTCACTTAGAACCTGTTTTCCTCATCAGGTTTGGCAGACATTAGATGTGCAACTACATATGAAGTCTCTTGGACATGCAGAAAATCCCCAGTAAGTGAAGTGTGGATGAGCAGGAGTTTAGTCCCAGGCTGGGCCCAGGAAAAACATGGTGGGCAGAGGGCTTGCACCTGTGCACTGAGAACCTGTTCATGGGTGAGCCTCTTAGCCAAGCCACCCAGTGGAATTCTGTCAAGGGTGTTAAGGAAACAGGACCATAGTGAAAGCACCCAGAACTGTCCTTCTAAAATGTCACTTGCCCAAGCAGACCTGAGCAAGGCTCTCCAGGGGACACATTTCTGCCACAGGCTTGGGCAGGCATTGCACACACAGAGAGCCAGGAAAATGGTGGAACTCTCACCCAAGTCCAGGGGTAGACACAACTTTGAGGACCCCTTCCCACTGAGGATGGGAGACATTTGCCTGTCCCTTAAGGAAAGAGGGCACCTAAGTTGACAGCAGAGGGGGCAGAGCCAGGTGGGGAGATAGAGGGGCTCTAGGGGGCCTGAACAGAGAGCAACTAGTTGCAAAAGACACTAGCAGTGTCCAGATTCCTGTCTGTCTCCCCCCCCCAGGTACTCATGGGAAAGCTGGCAGCTTCAGTCCAACCCCCCCACCCCCAGACTCTGGGCTGCTTGAGGGGGTCAAGCTGGCGGCCCCTTGGCCTCTTCCTCAACATCTCACTAGAGCCATGGGCCTCCTGGAGCCGACCCTTCAGGGCCTCAGAGCCAGCTCAGGCTGCAGGGGAGACAATCTACCTCTTAGATCCCTAGCACAGGTCCCCAGGGTGTTGCTCTCCTGCCTCCTCAGAAGAGGGTCTGAAGGGCTTTGCCTGACACTCTGTGTCCTGATGGGAACATCTGTGTGCAGGTTCTAATTCAGATTTTTGCTCTGTGTTCTGGGATAAGTTACTTCACCTCTGTGTGCCTCTTTCCCCATCAGTGGGATGCTTGGATCAGTGTCTCCAGAATAAGCTGTGTGTTTGGGGGGCAAGATGGGGTGTCTGCGCTTTTCCCTCCAGGCACAGTGCCCAAGCTGTAGACACACCTTTCTTGCCCTAGAAAGCTGTCTCTAATCCCTCATGAAGGTCTTGGGGCACCACCAGGGGCCTGTGTGGGATGAGGGCTCACCAACCTGGCCCACCTACCCCAGCAGCAACCCAGGCAGCCAAGCAGTTCCCACTGTACTCCCCTGGCCATGCACTTGGTGGAGTTTTGTCAATTACTAATGACAGCAGAGGTGGCTGCAATCACATGTTGGTGAGTGGCAGGTGGGTGGTGGGTGAGAAGTGTGGAAAAATGGCATAGCCTGGTCCTTGCCTCCCAGCCAGGGGACCAAGCCCCTCAGCTTCTGAAACCAGAGGCCAGTGTGGGCTGGTGGTGAGGTTCTGCATGCCTAGCTGGCTCCCTCGCTTTCCTAGGCTCCTCCCCACCTTGCAGAGGGAAGCCTTGTTAGTGGCAGGCCAGGGGAGCAAGCTGAGGGCCAGAAAAGAGCATAAAGACGAAGGGCACATGCAGGAAGGGAAAGACGACATTGGGGGGCCTAGACCCAGGAAGAGACCTGGCTCTCTGGGCTACCACCCAGGCTGCAGGGATCTGGGCATGGAAGGCAGCTTGGGTGCTTTGGATTTTGTTTTTGGTGATTAAAATTTCATTTGTGTTTTGTTCTAAACAAAGTCATAAATGTGCACAGTTTGGATGATCAGATAGTTCTGTAGTGCTTGGGATGGAACCCATCTCCTCTTCTGTAGCTCCCTATATTCACCATGCTTCTCCTGGTATTTAGACTGGTTCCTTTAATATTTACTTCTCAATAGCAATGCTGCTTATGCTTTTCCCTTTTCTTTTCAGATTTAGAAATTACCCATCAACATCCCACTGTGAAGAGCCAAAATTCGTTCTCTCACAGAAGCCAGATGCACACACATGTGTGCACACACACAGCACAGTCTTCTTGATTCCTCCCCTCCTCATGAATCAAAATTCAATGTGTAGGGAATGTTTCCTTGCATACATTGCTCACCACTGAGTAATGTGTCATAATTAATCTCTGTACAACTTCTTGTTTTTTTTTTCTTACTTAATAATTGCCTCATTTTGGGGGGATATTCTCTGTTTTCTTTACTTATTTATCCCCAAACCCTGCAATGGATTATGAATCTTCTCGTATTGAAAATATCAGGCCATCTATGCACTATTTTTTTTCCTGGAGCCTCCAAGTTGGCCCAATGATCTGCCCTCCAGGAACTCCTGTCCCTGTCCTGCTGCATAGCACAGGATGGATTTGTACGACCAACAGAGGATGGCAGAAGCCATGGCTCTCTCCCTGGTGCCAGGTTTAGGTTACACAGCATACTGTATCTCTTGTCTTGGTAGTGGTCATATTCATTCTCTCTCTCTCTCTCTCTCTCTCTCTCTCTCTCTCTCTCTCTCTTCCTATCTCTCTCCATCTTTTTCTCTCCTTGTCTCTCTCCTCTTTATCTCTCTCTTCCATTCTCTCTCTGTCTCCATTTCTCCCTCTCTCTTTCTCTCTCTCTCCACCTTTCCTCTTCCTCTCTGCTTTGTTCTCCCTCTCTTCTTTTACTTTCTTACTTTCTTTAGCTACCTCTCCTTTTTTCTGTCTCTCCTCTCTTCCTCTCTGACTTCTTCTTTCCCTCTTGTCATTTGCTTTGAGGGAGGTCACCTGCCCCATCATGAGCCACTCTGTGAATGGGTTCACTTGGCTAGGATTGTAAGCATCTTGCCATTAGCCATGCTAGGGTACAGTTTTGGAAATGGTCTTTCAGCCCCCATCAAGACTTGGGAGGACGGTGCCCTGGTCATCCTCTTAGCTGCAAGAATCCTCATGACATGCAGAGAAAGAGTCTTCCACCATTCCTCTTCGAAATTTCTGTCCCCCCAAAACTGTTCGATAGTAAACCTTTGTTCTGGGATAACTCATTACACAGCAAAAGATAAGTAACACAGAGCCATTTGTCTTTAGGCACTCACATGTCTTTGCCACATTCACACCTGCTGCACCAGCAGGAACTTCCTTCTGCTCCAGCCTGGTAAGTTCTCCCATCAGCTTCTGGGTGGATTCCCTCCTTCCTACGTCCCACACAGCCCTGTATTTTGGACAGCTCTCTGGTTTTATCCTCAGTGGCAAGAGTACCAGCCCACCCTTCCCTGCCTCAGCCAGCATCCCAGCCCTGATCTTCCAGAAGAAAGGCCTGAAAGTGGAGCTGTTTTGGTTGATCTCATGAGTTCCTAAAGCACATGGACACATTACTTCAGATGTCTGTCAACAGCCTTGATATGAGCAGCATGGTTGCATGTTGAAAACCCAGCTGCCTAGAGGGCCTTTTGGCTCCTCCTCTGGGCACACAGTTTTAGGTGGTTTGAGCCCACATGAGCTACCCAGATTTCTGTTACTGTGGTAAAATAAGTGAGACAATTACCTTAAAAAGAGGGCATTCATGTTTTCCAGAAGTTTTAGTTCATGGTCACCTGGTCCTGTGGCATGGTGTTCATGGTCACCACAGGTCCATGATGGGCCTGTGGCAAGGCAGCACATCATGGCAGGAATGAAGCTGATCACCTCACGGCAGCCAGGAAGAAAACAAGAAGAGACCAGGGGCCCACTCTTCCCTAAAGAGCACACTCCTATCAACCTCGGACTCCTACTAGGCCCACCCTCTACAGGTTCCACCACCTCTGGATAGAACCATGGGCTGGGGACCCAGCCTAACACATGGGCCTCTCAGGGACACTCAAAATCCAAACAATGGCACCGCTGGGCTGGGCTGTCTGCCTGGACTGCAAGGTGCTGGCCCACCTCCTCCACCTTTGCTGCTTATCAGTTTCTGTTATCTTCCCTGTCCATGGCTCCCAGCATGAGCAGCAGACCCCTGAGCACAGAGTGGAGCCATCCTCAAGCACATTTGCTCCAGGCCTATCTTTTGACCAAGTTGTCATCCTCCCTGGGGATTCCTCACAGTCTCTCATGTGGGTGAATCCTGGAGCAAGAATGTGCAGGTGTACAAGCCAGGTCATCCTGTGTATGATCAGAACTCCAGGTCACGTGTGACAGAAACTACCTGAAGCAAAAGTGAGTCCTGTGTGTTGACTCCAGGGTGAGTCACTCCAGGGCCTACCGGCCTCCTGGCTCTTCACCATCCCTGACCCATGGGGGTTCAGCAGAAACTCCAGATTTCCTCCTTCCTGCATCTAGTGACCTCATGCATGTGGATGCTCTAGCTGAGTGGCTCCAGCTAAACCCACAGATGGTGTGCCTTCACTGGCCTTTCCCTGAGCATGTCACTGTGGCTTGGGGTGGCCAGAGCCAGGGTCAGAGCCAGCCTCCACCCACCCATGGAGATGGGGTTTCTCGGTGTAAAATCAAAGCTATGTTGCGAGAGAAAAAACACCAGGTGGGGAAACTGAGGCTGGGGCTTTTTACAGAAGTATAGAAGCTCCAGGGACTCATGAAGCTTTATTCTGAAGGCCTAGTAAGGCACCGTCTCCTCCCACTAGCACCCTGTCCCATCCCCTGGTAATTCTCTTCCAATGCCAGCAGGGAAAAGTGTGTTTAGGGCCACATTATTAACTTGCCAATCTCATTTATGGGACACAAATGCTAAAGGCTTAGACGATCCACTTATATAATGAGATCTCCAGGACTAGTTACTTGGGAAAATGTCAGGCAGAATCCATCATACTCATAGGGAGAGAGAGCCAATCAACTAGAGAAACAATTGGATTCAGCCTCCAGCAGGGCCAAGAAGGAGGGCAGGGCCTCACTGTTCCCTTTACTGGAGCTATAAACGCTGGACATGCACTCTGGTATCTGCTACCTCATTCATTTCTTTGTCACCTGCCCAAATGAGTCACGGCTGAAAGAGGGGAATAGCAGGGGACAGAGCAGTGCTGAGGAGGGACAGATGTTCAAGCAGGTGGGCAGAGATCAAGTGCCAGACTCAGCTCTTGCCTCTCTGGCCAGAAACACTCATGTGTTCTGGGTGCCTGGGATGTGTCTCCCAGGTGAGGACCAGGGACTACCCTCACATACCCTACCCATGGCTTTGCCCATGGTAGAGCCCCAGCACCTCCTCTGATGCAGTAGATAACCCCACCCTGGTCTACTCAGCAAGTGATTGAGAGCTACCAATTCCCAGCCCTCCAGCCTTATGTCTATTCATGATACTGACATATAGTATCTCCACATAGATCCACTGGTCCAAGGATGCTGCTAATTGAGAGAGTAAAGCATGTCCTCATTGGATCCCTGCTGAAGAACAAATGTAAGATGCTAGGGAGCAGAGGGCAGCCTGAGTGTACTGTGTGTGTTTGCATGCAGCATTGCAGGGGTAAGGGAAGAAGGAAGGGGGAACATGGGCAGGCTGCAGGCTTGGCAGTCAGTTCTGGGTCTCAGAAGACTCCTGGGCCTCAGTTGATGAAGTCCTAAGGAACTGGGCTGGCCATCCTGGCCCAGGCAGGCTGGCTTGTAGCAAGAGCTCAGCTGACAGCAGGCCCCATCATCTCCCTTCATTTCACACCAAAGAAATGCTGAGCCAGTGACCATAGATGCACCAGAGGCTCAGCAGCCCAGCAAATAAGGCCCTAAAATGTTCTAGTTCTTTCTCCAACAAAGACATTCTATCTCATATTGAACCAAAGTCCTGAGAGCTCTAGACCAGAGTCTTCTGTTTTTACTGGGGGTGGCCTGGACCCGTATCAGTGATTATGGTATTGCTACTCACCAGTGCTTTCCCCACCAGGCCCCCACTCCATTCTGTGGTCCCTCCCCAGTGCCCAGCTGAGGATTAACCACCAAAAAGCCCTACTCCTGGGACTGGAGAGGGCAGAGCTGAGACAAAAGTCAGGGTCTCAGGGTCCTAAGCAGCCTTTCCTCCCCATGCAGGTCTGGAGCTTACTGCCTGGAAAGAGGCTTCTTCACCAACTGGCCACGTGCATCCTAGATGACCAGTGGGTTTGAGATTCATGGCCACCACCTCCCAGGAGGTGTAGGACCATGGTCCCCTGATCTAGTATGACCATCTGCCCCTGCAGTGATAGGAAGTTAGAAGAGATGGAGATGGGATCCAGGACCTGAAAGGCTAGGATGTTCAGGCTGTCTAGGGGAAGCGCTGGGGGTGGGGCTTGCCCTTGGCTCCAGCTGAGCTTCTGAACCTCTGGGACACTAGAAAGCTCAGGATGCCCTTCCATTGGCCTGTGCTTGCTCTCTGTGAAGTGGCAGTCTCATGGGTTATGACTGAGGGTTTCACCTACTCCTTCTTGGCAGGGGTAGATCTGGGGCCTGGAACTAGCACCCCAACACTGTGGGCTTTTCCCAGGGAGTCAAGCAGGGGCAGAGTCTTATCCCTCAAGGGTGCAGCCTGCTAGAGAGGGGCCCTCATCAACTCCCTCCAGGCAGCTGGAGTGAAGGGCTACTGCCAAGACAGCTCTGACTCTAGGTCCACCAGCACCGTTATTCTAGCCCTGTTGGGCCATCTGGGTGTTCTGACTTTTCCAGCCTCATCCTGGACAAGGTGCTTCTGTCCCAACAGAATGTATGGGGGGTCTCTGCCCCTGGCCCTGGCCCTGGCTGACAGTGTTCACATCTGCTGAAGGTGCTGGGCAACCACATGTCAGGCAGTGCTGTGCAATGAGGCATCTGCTGCTACCACCTTGGGGCAGATGACTGCCAGTGAGCTAAGTGTGTAAAAGGGAAGGGATGCCATAGGAACCCTTTCGTGCAGGGAGAATGGGGTGGAAGAGGCAGGCACCTGTTAGCTGGGGAAGCAGGGACCACATCTAAGGGAGAGTTCTGGGATCACATGGGCTCCAAGGTTGGGGTGAGGACCAGAAGCCAGATCACAGGTAGCTTGGGCCCAGCCTCAGAGAGGGTGCAGGACCCTGCAGGATAGGATTGGCATGCCCTTATCATGCCGGGTCTGGTGGTCTTAGGCATGTCCCTTCCCTCTCAGTTCTTCAGGGCCTGAAAGAAAGTGTTGGTGTCTTCAGGTGCTTTCATTTCCTGATCCCTGAGCTTGGAAAGATAGGGGCTTCATCAGCACACACATGCTTGCCGTCTGCAGGGTCCTCTGGCCAGGAAGTGACAGGACCCCAGCAACCCTACTAGACTCCCCTCAGGGTGTGCAGGAAGGCCTCCACCCTGCATCCAGAGGCTGAGGCTCCTACAGAGCTTTAAGTGGTGGTCATTGAGGTCTCCATGCACAGCAAGACCCTTTGTCAGCTTTTCTCATCCTCCTAGGTTGCAGCAAGAACCACATGGTAAAGGGTATGGCCAGGATGCTGGGCAGGAAGCTGACTGAAATATGAGATCCTGCCTGCTTTGTCTGCCTACAAAGCCAGTCCACTAGACCCAGAACCCCTCAGAGATATTGGGCCCCAAGGAAAGAGAGGTGTGAAATTTCATCAAGGAAACAGCCCAGTCACCAAAGCCTTGTTTTGGTTGGGAGGGTCTGAGGCTGGAAAGAAGGCCCCATGGGCAACCCCAGAGTCCCTGCTGTAGAGCAATGGACACTCAGGCCACAAGGGCTTCTGCTTGGTGACAGAGAACATGGCAGGATAGCCTGTACTCAGTCCTAATGTGCTGGACTTGGAGTCCTGGGCTCTCAGCCTCCTGTAACCAGCACATCACAATAGGACAGAAAACTGGGGCTAAGACAGCCTGAGTCACTTGCCCAGGTCACTCAGGGCTACTTATTGCCAAGCTGCACTATGAATCTAGGTTCTGGTCAGCTTTCATGCAGCCCAAGGTTTGTAGACCTGTAACACCAGACCAGAAGAGCCTACATTCTCTGGATGGTCTGCCAGCTGCATCCAGAGGTCCAAGGGAACATGACAGATGGGCCCATTTCCCCTCTTCCCACCTTCCAGTAACCTACACCCAGCCACTGACCATGTGCCAAAGGTCTCCGCCTGCTGTGACTCAGCCCAGCTGTTACTCAGCCTCCTGTTTGCTGGTTCTTGCCTTTTTTTTTTAACTTTTCAAAGTATGACTTCACCATTGAGTCCTGGCAGGGTGACTTCTGCAGCTCTGGCAGGTCCTCCTCTCAAGCCTCAGTCCATGCATACCCAGGAGTGTCCTTGGCTTCCTCTCACCAAGTGGCTGAGAATTAGATGCTGGAATGAGGCATCCTTGGACTCTGGTCCTGGACAGACTGTCACCCCTGGGCCAGCAGTCTGTTCATAATCACCCTTCCTAGGTGCCTCCAAATCCAAGGGCCCAATGTCCGTGACTTCGTAGATTGAAGACCAAGAGGCCAGAAACCCTCCAAGGGAGGAGCACCCAAGAGTCCCCTTCAGAAGGAAGAGGCAAGAAATAGGGTTTGTCATGGGAAGGCTCAAGAGGTGGTTCAGTGCCATGAGAGGCTGGGGCATCATGTGGATAAGGGCTGTCCCTGGGGGAAGGCAGCTTCCCTGAAACTCAGCACGGGCAGTAGAGGCTGCTGTTTTGTTAGGCACTGAGCCCCATGTCCTTAGGAGCCAAGCAAGGAAGGACAGCCCTGAGGCAGATGGGATCCTTCTCAGGACTGGGCCCGGCATGGTACAATTGGTGGAGTGTTAAAAGTGGAGGTTTGCCATGTTGAAGTTGAGGCCTGGGTTTAGTCTATGTGGACTCATTTAGGATTCGTGTCTCTCCTCATTCCGAAATGGACTTATTGTCCCCCTTGAGGGCAGTGCTCTGGTGCCAATGAGACAATGTGGGAGCCACCAAGTGTAGAACCTAGTTCTGATCCCTGTATCTTGAAGGTTCTCCATCTTTGAGAAGATTTGCTGCCCAAGATTTGCTGCTGAAAAGGAGTTGGCCTACACTCCACAGGGGATCTGAGAGGAGAAAAAGAACTGCTTTGGTGACAGGTAGTGAGGGATTCACTATGTTTTAAATGCAAAATCACAATAAACTGGAAACAATTCATGGGAAATAAAATTCTACATGACAAAAAATGAGATATTTAATATCTATTCCCAGTCTGTGGTTTATTTCTTCATTACCTTTTTTTTTTCTTTTTCAGACCATAAGTTATTGATTCATTTATTGATTCATGCATTATTTGTGATGGGATCTCATTTTGTTGACAGGCTTTTCTTAAACTCCTGGACTCATGCATTCCTACTACCTGAGTCTCACTGGTTCTTAAAAGTTTGAAATTTTATCAAAGTCCCAATTTACCAGTATTTTCTTCCATGGATTATATGTTGATATTGAATTAAAAAGCTACTGTAAAATGCAAGGCTACCTAGATATTTTCTCATGTTATTTTATAAATGTCTTAGAGTCTCATTTTTAAATTTAGATTTACAAATTTAACTCATAGAAGTAAAGAGCAAAATGATTGGTATCAGATACTGAGCTCAAAAAAGACACATCCACCAGTGGAATATCATAGGAGACACTGAGATAAATCCACACATGTAGAATCATCTGATCCTTGACAAGATGTCAAAAACATACATTGGAGAAAAGACAGCCATTTTAACAAATGGTGTTGAGAAAATGGATAGAATATGCAGAAGAATAAAATGAGACCCTTATATATTTAAAAATAACTAAAAGTAAGTTTAAAATGTTTCACCACAAAAATATAATAGATGAGCAACGAACTAGATAGATCATATTAATAAGCTTAACATTTGAATCATTCTACATTTTGTGTGTGTGTGTATAAAATCACATGGCACCCCATAAATATATATAAGTTCTCTTCTCAAAACAATGTAATAAAAATTAGACCTAAGATGCAGGTTCAGTTAATATTCATTGAAAGGAGAAAGGATTGTATTAGTGTTATGGCTGGAATCTGGAATGTTCCCCACAGGGCTCATGTGCTGAGAGCATGGTCCCCTGGGCATCCAGGTTCAGAGGTGGGGTTTCTAGGCAGTAACTGGATCATGAGTGCTCTGACCTCATCATGGGATTAATCCATTGATAGCTGAATGGACTTCTAGAAGGTGAGACCTAATGGGAGCAAGTAGGTCACTTGGAACTTGGCCTGAAATTTATCTTCTCCACAGCTCATACTCTCCCTCTCTTTCTCTGCTTCCTGGCTGCCCTAAACTGAAGAGCTCTTCTTCACTAAGCACGCTACCATGATATTCTGCCTCACCTCAGGTCCAAGAAATGGAACCAGCCAACAAAGGAAGTAGAGAAAGCAGTACTTAGAAGAAAGATTTTAGCACAGGATGCATATATTCAAAGAAGAAAGCCATAACATCAATAATTTAAGGATCCATTTTAGGAAAATAGAGAAAGAGCCTAAGTAAATCAGGAAAAGATATAAAAATTCGGAGAAAAATCAATGGAGTTTTTTTAAAATCAATATCAAAAAAGTCAACAAAATCAAAACTAATTTTTAAATAAGATCAACAGAACATGAGCTTCTAGCAGGAAACTACAAACTGATTTCTCTGACAGCAGTGGAAGTGTAATAAAGTAAAAGCAGAGGTGTGTCCTGTGGGGAGGAGAGAGCAGGTTGTGTCCTGACAGGGCGAGTGCTGCTCATGGAATGAAGTCAGCAGAATGGAAGTCACCACCTCTTTCAAATGAAACATGACAGTGACTGAAGGGAGGGTGCAAAGGCACTCTTCTCCTGGAGCAGAGCAGCTGTGCCTCCTTTACTCACACCAATGCGACCCAGAAGAGGACGTGGAGCATCCTGCTTCATTTCTCATGGCACCTTCTGGCCTGAGATCCACTGTGCCTGCCTTAGCCAGTGAGGGGGCCCAGTCCCATGGGAGCTGCTGGGCCCTGGGTCTTCACCCTCCCGCACAAGCACAACTGGCCCAAATAGCCTCCATCATCTTCCCAATGAATGCCCACCAGTGGCTACATGGAGTGACTAGGGAGAGTGGGCTGCCCACCTTCCAGGCTTCATCGCTATCAGCATTTCAGCAGACCTCAGAGTATTTGTGAGAACTTCCAGAACTGGCAGCTTTTCAAAATCCTAGTTCACAGGCAACTTTCTGAGACTCTGGATGTGTGAGCACATTCCTGCTTCCTTGGGGGAGTATTCAACACAAAGACCCAGAACTCTTCTTGGAGCTCGGAAAAGAGGAAAACTGTGGGATGAAAAAGGAGGCTAACTGTGGGGAAACTTAGAAAGTTTCTGAGGGAGGTGGAACAAGCTGAGAGCTACATTCACCGCCATATTCATCTCACACCCATGCATAAAATGTGCCTCATGACAGCTGCCATCACTGCCTTGTAAGAGCAGCAATCTTTATTTTTAATGATCATCACCATTACACAGAGGACCCAAGGTCAGAGCAGGTTCATGGGTTAATGTGGGCCAGGATTTGGAGTTGGCTGTCTTGCTTCATATGTTGGTTCCTACTCTAGACATTTCATCTTAAAACATAGGTCAGATTGTTCATGGCGCAGTGGATAACTGAAGCCCACTGCAACCATGGAAGAGGCCCTGTGGAAGGGTTTGCAGGAACGGCAGCACACAAGCAACTTTGACCAGATGATCTTCTACAAGACTGCAGAAATGGGTCAGGTTTCAGGGCCCAGACCCACTTTGGGGATCATGGTTTGCACAGCAGGGTTTGGTACAGTCTATCACATACCTATGCATTGGCTTCGAGGCATCTAGCTCTCTAAATAGCGGTTCCCTCTAGCTGGTTGACAGGGCATTCTCTTTGCCAACAATCCCAGCACTCCAGCCTCCATACTCCTGATTCCAACTCTGTCTTGAGGTTCAGGGTCAGGACAGAGAGGAGTAACCAGCCCAGTAACAAGGTCTCCCACTGCTTTCTTGGCTCTGCAGAAAGGAAAAGTTGTCAGGCCACCTGCCTGGAAACTGGCACCTCTTTACCGAAAAGAGTTGGTCATAACTCATGAAAGTGGCCACTACTTCAACATGATGTTCCAGAAGAGGGTGGCAGTGGGGAGTGCTTGGTCAGGGGAATCTAGCACCTCAGATGCCCCAAGGACATGTGTCTAGTCTTTACTGTATTATTTTCTCTATGTAATCTCTGCTATTCTAGCAAGTGAAAAGAAGATAAAGAACCAGCCCTCATTGGAAGCAACCCAATGTTCTCAAATTAGCTTACTCTTTCACATGACCCATCTTGTGCCTTTGTCTCCCACATGATTCTTCCAAAGCTCATGGTCCTAGCCTCAGTATCCTTGAATTGGGTCAGGACCCCTGGTGTTCCCTGATATAAATAACATCTCTGACCAGTTTCTGGCACTTACATAATCTGTGTGGTTCTTGGCAGGGACAGGAGAGACCTGGAATAAGCTTGAGCTAGGGGCCCTGCCTGGGTCCCTCAGATCTGATTCCCTTAAGATGTTAGGTGATATACTGTGTCCCCAGAACTGTGGTTTGCCCTTGGGAGCAGCTCTTTCCTGGGACTGACCCAGCTCACTCCAGGACACAGCTCCACATCACTGCCACCATCTCCTGCCTGATATACCTGACCTGCTTCTCAGCTCGGCCTGTGCCTTTCTTACCCAAACCCCACCTAGGTTTGTGGAGTTTGAGGCTGCAGAGGAGATGAAGGATCCAAGGATGCAGTTGTCAGGAGTTTTCCAGTGCCTACATCCTCCTGTCCCTTCAAGGCTGGTTCTTCCAAGGCCCCCGGTCCTTGAGGCTGTCCAACACCCAGGCAGAGTTTTCTCATTCCCACAGAAACTCATGATGGTAGTAAAGGAGGTCAAGAAAGGTTTTTGTCCCAAATAAAAACTTTTCCTTTAGAATAGGGAATTTTGTCTTGCAAGCACAACTGCCCCCTTAGCATCTGAGGTCCCAGCCACCCTGTATTTTGAACTCTGTATTAACTGGGCCTTGTACACAGCTCTTCTCTCTCATTGCTTGGATGAATACTAATGCACCATCTGCCAGGAATTTAAGTCCTGGGTGGGCAGATAAATGGATTATCAGTTTCTCCAAATGTCCTCTCATGTGACTGTGCTGGATGTTCCATCTGGTGCACTGTCACCTCCCTTGGGTCCTCAGATCTGGTTGCCTTGGTGCGTGGCAGATCAAGTTAGGTCCCCTGATCTCTGCCTTCTCCCAAGTGTTTAAGATGAAGCTGGATCCCCCATCTATGCACTGTTCAATCCCAAGGACCCCACCCCCACAGAAGTGACAGGGCAAACACACCATCTGGACCCTCAGACGACAGGGCAATGGATCCCATACCCCTGAATTAAAAGTAGTCCACGGTGGAAAAGGGCTTCAGAAATGAGGGGCCTCTGCCACGAGGCCGCCGAGCGCCGGAGCAGGAAGCCAGGAGCAGGACGCAGTCATAGGCTCAGATTTGTGCGCAGGGAGAGAAAAGACCCGGCCCCCTGTGCTCCCCTCCTTCAAGCCACCAGTCCCTCTCCCCAGCGGCATGTCCCCTTAACGGTCACCCTGCCCACATTCGCGCACCTCCCCGGGTCACAGGAGCTCACCGCTGCCGCTGCTGCTTCGTAGCTCTGTGTCCCAAGTGACCTACTGAACACCCCAGGCCTCGATTTCTTGGTCTGCAAAGTGGGGCAATCACAGCAGAGCCGACGGGGTTGACCGAGCTGGCGCGCAGGAGCCCGAGTGGCCCTCGGGAGGCCGGGCTGTGCCGTTCTTCCCCGACGCTTCCTTCGTCTCCCTTTCTTCCGAGCCAGGCACGGTGCTCTCCCACCCTCCCCGACACGCGCCCTGCTGCACTGGCTCACGCCCGGGTCACCTGGCTCCTGCGGCAGTGGAGCCCCTAAGCGAGTGGCCGCCAGAGCTGCACATCCCAGCTCGGGAGCCCTGGCTCCCCCCCAGTGATGCAGCGCGGAGCCCCGCTCGGGAGCCCGGCTCTTCCCCGGGATACAGCGCGCAGCGCAGAGCCCGGCTCCAGACGTCTTGGCCCCTTTCCGGGGTGCAGCGCAGAGCCCTGCTCAAGAGCTGGGCTCCTCCCCGGGGTGCAGCTCAGAGCCCCGGCTCTTCCTCAGCGCCGCGTGGAGCCGGGGGCAGTGCAGGTCCTTGGGCTGCAACCCCGCGCGGTGGGAAGGCGCCAGGCCCAGAGCTGAGAGCCTCCGCAAGCCGCGTATCGCGGACCGGGAAGTGAGGCAAGGCGGTGAGGCTGAAGGGAGGCGCCGGGAGCCCTGCGGCCGAGGGCAGTTCTTTGGCCTAGGGGTGCGAGAGGTCCCGGGGTTCAAATCCCGGATGAGCCTAGGCTTGTCTCCACTGCCCGCGGCCCTCCTGCGGGCCTTAGAAGGCCATGGGGCCGCCGCAGCTCCGGAGCCCGCGAGCCAGGGGCGGCCCCGCAGGGAGCACGATCCCCGAGGGCTGAGGATCCCCGGGCGCGCCGCGCACCCGCTGCACCCGCTGCACCCGCTGCACCCGCTGCACCCGCTGCACCCGCTGCACCCGCTGCACCCGCGGGCTGGGGCCATTGTGTCCCTCACACACTTTCTAGGTCTTCGCGCCACTCCTGATAGCAGTATTTGAGAGTGAAGCATCCCTCTAGAGTTTCGCTCACACACGTAGTCACCGTAAAACTGGTGCATGCAAAAGAGAGCTGTCCGGGACTCGAACCCGGGACCTCTTGCACCCGAAGCGAGACTCATACACCTAGACCAAGAAGCCACTATGAGCCTGTGCTTTCAGACCTCATAAAGGAAGGTGGAGCAGTTTAGTTAATGCGCCCCCAAGTGGTTATTCGTGTTTATATTCTCTGTTTTTTTGTTTCTTGTTTTAAATAGCCCTCTGGTTTTTAATTTTCCTTTTACTCTTTGAAAATAAGCGACACAGAAGAAAGCAAAGATGTCATAACCAGCGTAATACTGACCTCTTATTTCAAAACCATAATTCTGTTTATATCCATGACTAATAAATTGCACGGAGCAGGTAGCAATGTCCCTGTGGCAAATTCCAGACTCTCCCCTTTACTGAGTTTCCCAGGTTGCACTTGTTCTCTGTCCCTTTATGGTAAGATTGTTGGCTTCTTGCGGATACTTTTTAATGCTAGAGTTCTAAGTCCCACCTTTCGTGCCTTGCGCATTGCTGTCCCTGTGTTTTTACTGGGACTGTTCTCTTCAGAAGGAGAACCTAACTGCTTCTGTTTCAGACTCTGACCTTCCCACAAAAAGATCTTTCAGCATATCCAAAACAATTTATGTGGCATATGATTGGGTTGAATCTTGTCTGCTTTGATTTATTAGAGGGCGGGATACCTGGCACCATCACTGAATTCTACTGTATAATTGCCAACCAATTGTATAATTGCTGCCTATTGTCCCAATATCTTTCATTAAATGTAGAAGAAATGGCTTCTTATCTATATTTTAAATTTTTAAATACTTTGCATTGAGGTAGAACATCTTTAGCAAAGCTGGGACTCAGTGAATAATTCTGAATGACTGCAATTTGTCTCAAAATCCTTATCAATACAAATTTTGGAACTTGACAAACTGTAACTGAATTCTCAATCTAGCAAATCACTAACCAGATAGGAAACAACAAGTAGGTGACTATCCAAGAAGTAGACTCGTTTGATCATTTCACAATTCATTCATTGTCAGTTTGTTCACTGTTAATTCATTCAACAAGCATTTGGTATATTTTGTGCTGGACAGTGAATTGTTAACTTTCTTCCAAAGGTTTGACATCAGAAAATTGCAGGCTTGGAGTTCTAACTTTCAGTCTCCACCCTTCTTTGTTTTATTTGAAACTGCCCTGGCTTCAAGTCTTAGGGCTCAAGGCAAGAAGGATAAAAATATCCTTTAAAATGTTAATGAGTTCTAGATGCCAGGACAGTTTATTCACCAAAATCTAACTGGGGGAAAAGGAGCTTATCCTTCTCCTTGAAATGAGGAAGCCACAGTTTGCAACTCTTTAGGGAAAGTAACCAGTAATCACAAGCAAGGAGGACTCGATGCTCTCCTTCCCCAAGGGAATCTAGAATAGTTATTATCCTTGTAGGTTTTCTCCCCCTTTGTTCTTCTGTCTTGTGATTGAAAGGAGTTTGTCTTTTACTCCACAGGCTAATACTAGTGTGTTCCATTTGCCCCCCACAAAGATGCAGGAAGCTAACAAAACTCAGAATGTCCATTGCCCATTTACAGTGGGAAGTGTCCATCTCTGGGTGGGCAGAATGTCTGTAATGTCTGTAGGTGACTACAGAGTGTGTTCTTCCTGAGTCAGGTCTTGTGGCACAGGAAACGGCATGTTGAGGAATGCTCTACCGGCTGCACTGAGGGAAAAAAAGTCTGGTGACACATCTTCCTGTAACAGTGAACAACCTCCTGTCTCTCGCCCTGTTCTCTGAGTTTGCTTTCCCTTTTCCCCTGGTGAACCTTTATCTATTAGCACAAAAAGACCAGGATGAACGCAAACTTCACAAATCTGCTCAGTGCTTCATTCAGAAAGGAAATTTCACACAGAAGCAGGGGATGCAGGAATGAAATGAGCTGTGGTGGGACCCACTTTCCTGGTGGAAAATGAGCCCACAAACAAAGAAGGGGCCTGGGTCTATACAGGTTATTCTAAGAGGTAGTCTAGTGAGCATATCAATTTTCTCTGGCCACCCAGGAATTTGGAGTTTGTTCTATCAGTCAGTAAAGGAGTCAGTTTTAGTGCTTAGGAATTTAGGGTTTGTTTGAAATGGGAGGGAGTCTGGGGTCAGTAGTCAGTTTCTGGAATTTATTGTACTGGACCTGAAGGAGGGCCTGGGGTCAGTGATTGTTATCTGGAAAGGATTTATTTTTAGAAGGGTTAATGCTTCAGCCTCTTCCCAGAAACTGCCTTTCTAGGTTTGATGGACACCTCTTCCTCAGGGTTTGTTCTGTCACTGGGAAAGGATCAGTGCTCTCAACGTCCGGCTTTCCTTCTCACCCTTATCCCAGGGCCCCCTATTTTTGTGGGTTGTCATTTTCCATGTCTAATACTATCATTAATGTCACCTCAAATGTGACACTGCTGTGAGTCTTCCCCAGACTCCTCTTGGGCCAGCTACGCAGGCAGGGTTAGGGTCGGGGTCGGGGTCGGGGTCGGGGTCGGGGTCGGGGTTGGGGTTAGGGTGGACCCGGGCAGGGCTGGGGCCAAGGCGGGCATAACGGGTGGGCGGGTTCCCCAATCGCGAGCCGCGAGGGGCGCCGGCGGGCCAGTGAGCAGGCGCGGGCGGGGCCTTCGCGGGGAGTCCTGCAGCCGCCCGGGCCTCGGCGGGAGCGGCGGCGTGAGGGGCGTCGTGGAGGCACCACGCGGCGGCTGCGAGCCAGCCACAGTGGGAGTGGGTCCAGCGCGGGGACGGCTGCAGAGGCAGGACCATGGCAGAGCCCACCGCAGCCGGGCAGGGAAGGCAGCCACAGGCTCTGGACGTGGCTGGTGCTGGTTGAGGGCTCGTGCTGTGGGAGTGATGCCAGGAACCACGGTGCGGCCGCCTTTGGGAGGTGGCGGAAGGTGGCAGGTTTTCGGTCTGTGGGGCCTTTTGTTGGTTCGCTTCCTTGTTTGAGCCAGAGTTTTGTTTTACCTCCAAGGTCTATTTCCAGGGCACTCAGATCCACTCTTAAGCCTCAGTGGTAGAAGAGCCCTCAGGGCGCATTGTCTCATCTGCAAAGCAGCAGAAGGAATTTACATTACTTCTGGACTTGAATGCAAAGGGCCCTAAATACCAGTGAGATGACCTGGCTCAAAACAATTTGGTCAAATCCACAATAATTCCAGAAATAGTCACCATAATTTGAGCATTTAAAAATGCATACTTTTTTAAAGCTCTTTTTAATGGCAAGGTGCTAAGCAACTCAGTGAAACCCTGTCTCTAAATACAGTACAAAACAGGGCTAGGGATGTGGCTCAGTGGGCCAGTTCCCCTAAGTTCAATCCCCAGTACCAAAACAAAACAAAACAAAAAACTTTTTTGTCTCACTAAATATCCTGACTCAGGGTTAGGGTTAGCCTCAGTCTCAATTTAAGTGAACTGGATGAGTTGTTTTATGGATATCTTAAGTAGTGTCTGCCACAGGACTTTTCCTGTGTTGTTGTTCAAAGGAAAGTACTTGTTGCTGTCTCATAATTTGGTGAAGTAATGTTTATGAAGACCAGACCGCCAACTGCTGAGAAACCATAGGTCTTTTCATTTCTTTTGTTTTGCAAAATATCACTTGCATCACAAAATCTGAATATCAGAGCTTATCAGTGATGTGTCTCATGAAAGAGTCCTTAGTGGAATCTTTGGAACCTGGGAAAATAGATGGAATTCTTCTGGATTGCCAAATGTTCCTTTTAACCACTGTCTCCAGGGCCTGTAAAGTGTAAATGTGAAAGCCTCTACCCAGCAGGGATTGACAGGTGAAGATGCCTGTTGTATATAGAAGACATGTCTTCTGTATTATCTCTTCTGATGAAAAAGGAAAGATTAAAGTTTGGTGTGTGAGAGATGTATGTGATGGTGGTGGTTAATCAAGTAGACTAGTAGAAAGTAGCTTAAGACAGAGGCCTATCAGAAATCTGTGTATTTCAGACAGAATCATTTTGCATGAGAAGTCAGACAACATGGAAGCACTTACTGCAATCTCTGTTAAATGCAGGGTAACAAAAATAGCAGAACTGGAGAACACCTGGTATGAAGTGTTGCCCAATTCTAGAGTAAGACATAAAGCCAATTAAGAGGGGTTTTTTTTAGGCACAACTGGAAAACAGAGTATTGAAAAGATCACCAAAATAATAGCCATCTATACACTGGACATACCTCTTAAGTTATGAGAGATGAATGCCAGTATGTGGAAAGCAGCTACTGTTGCTGGTCAATTTTAGAAAATGTTGAATGTTTCTTCTTGCCAAATCATTTATTTATTTATTTTGGAAGGCTAATATTCTTTTTTCCCCTTCGGAGCTAGATTCTCACTAGGTTGCCCTGGCTGGCCTTGAACCCTGGGCAGCTGGGGGGACAGGCATGCGTCCCTGAGGTTGGCCAGAAGATGTTTCTTAAGTTTGATCTCTAGCGTTCCTCAGCAAACATTTTATTAAGCAGCTTTTCATTGTTAAGGACCTAACTATTCAAGGAAGGACCGTCTGGTTGTAGTAACGCACAGTTCTGTGGAAGAAATACTGTATAGGTACTGTAAGATGTCTTTTGAAATGGGTGCAGTGGGAACTTGAAGGAGGGCCATCACTTCAGACTGAAGTTCAGACTGGAGGAAGAGTTCTTTAAACTGCGTAGGCTTCTGGGGAAACGGCACCTGGGATAGTGAGTTAACCTGTGTGTAGTTCAGTGTGCTGGGAGGCTGAGGTGGGAGACCCAGCCAGAGGCCCAGCTCACCAGGAACCTCACCTGCCACTCCTAAATCCATGAGGGATGGTTAGGGTGGTGTGAGGCAGAGAAACTAGGGGGCTGGCCTAATAACCCAGGGGAGGAGGATGGAGGCCCGGATAAAAGGCAGGGGATATGAGACACATGGATGAGCTAGTGAGGAAGTGAATTTGATAGGAAATTGATTTGGTGTGGACTTGAATTGAGAGGTGGATAACATGAACCATAGGTTTTGGGCTTGGAGGCTGGATCTGTTTCAGGAAAGGGTCCTTTTCACAAATGAAGGATATGAAATGGAAAAATAGGAATGTTGGGAGAAGGCAGCCCTGGAGGTACATTGGTATGTTCAGTCTGAGATGCTGGTGAATTGTCCAAGTGTAGATGTGGGAGACAGTAGGGTAGATGGTTCTGGAAGTGAGGAGAAAGCTCAGGTTGGAACAACAGATTTGTGAGGTTTGTGTGATCAGCAGTTAAAACTTGGGTTGATTGGACAAGGTCATCCAGGGAGAATGCATTGAAGGAGATAGGGAGGCCCAAGGGTAGTCCAGGGCTCAGGAGAACCTGGGAAAGAGGCTCTGAGGAAGAGGAGCACTGAAGGTGCTGGTGTCAGACACCAGGAGAGAAAGCAGCATTGTGGGTGAGGCACTGGCCTGAGGAGGAGAGTGGATGTGATATGGACTCACCGGATTTGGCATTTGGGTAATCACCAGGTAGGAATGAGCACACAGTAGGTGAAGAATCCCTCTGTTTTTGCACCACCCATTTCAGTAAAAAAGCTCTGCTCTCCATCCAGTTGCTCAAACCCAGAAACCCAGGCTCCAAATTGACTCCACCTTGATTCCTTCCACCTTTCCTTTCCCCACATCCAGTCAGTTCTCCTGTCTCCAAAGGGCATCTGAAGTTACTCCCACCCCCCACTCCTGGCACTCCAGGCAAAGTCACTGTTTCTTACCTGTTTCACTGGGATAACCTAGCTGGCCTCCCCAGTTCCTCCTCAATCCACTTTTATCCATTTACAAAAATGAATTTTATTAAAATGCAAATCAGATTATTGCTTGCTTAAAATTCTGAATGGCTCCCCATTGCACATGGATGAAATTCAGACTTTCCTACATGGCCCTCAGAGATCTGTGAGATCTAGTTTCTGCCACTTTGTGACTTCAGCTTGTGCCACTTACCCCTTGGTTCACTGTACTCAAGCTGTTTTGCCATCTTAGTGCTCTTTGGCTTTCCTCAACTGCCCAGGACTAGCTCCTTTTCACATGGAGGTCACCAGGTATCACTTCAGGACCACCTATCCCAGGAGAGAACTATTTGCTAGCCCTTTTAGTTTACTGTTTTATTATGATTTTTAACTATTAACTTCTAACTATTTGATTTTTCTCCTTTTTTTCTCCATCAGAATTTGATATTTTTTTTTTATTTATAGACGATATCCTTATCATAGTGAGTATAATAAGTGTAAAATGTCTGTGAGGCATAGACATGGCCTGACAGATTGTCAGTTGTTTGCAACATGGTTAGAATTGGTTTGGCACATAGAAAGTCCTCAGCAAATGTTTGTTGGAAGAGTTTTTTCCAAGTGTGATTTCATGCAGAGTCTTTTTTTTCTTTTTGTACCAGGGATTGGACCCAGGAATGCTCTGCCACTGAGCCAAATCTCCAGCCTTTTAAATTTTGAGACAGGGTCTCATGAAGTTGCCCAGGCTGGTGTTGAAACTGCCATCCTCCAGCCTAGCCACCTGAGTCACTGGGATTACAGGCATAATTTATTTTCACTCTTTAATTACCATTTTATATTTCTTCAGAGATTTAAGAATAAGTTGACATTCATAGACTAACTGCCATGATTTTGAAATTAATATATATTAAAAGTAATTTTTTTGTTGTTGTTGTACTTGTTTTATATTTTTGTTTTTTGATGCTTCTTGACCAAATTTAGACTTAGACTATACCTCTGCAGTTGAAAGGCTCAAAATCTTGTAAACATTTCCTTAGCTTTTTACTTATTTACTGATTGTGATAGTAAAATAAAGACTTGAAGGGGCTGAGGTAGTGCACCTCAATGGTAGGGCACTTGCCTATCATGCAAGAGATACTGGGCTGACTCTCCAGCACTGCCCAAAAGAAAAACTTGTCAAAGAGTATATAAACATACATATACACACTCTCACACACAATCTCTCTTTCTCTCTCTCTCTCTCTCTCTCTCTCTCTCTCTCTCTCTCTATATATATATATATATATATATATATACACACACACACACATATACAATACATATATATGTACACATACATATATCACATTTTATATGTGCATATATATTTGTGAGATATATAGGTATGTGTGTATATATATTATATATTAATATATATTACAATATAATATATATATTTATATATATATATACTTTTTTTTTTTTACTACTTGTATTTTACTTGAACTCCTGGATATTCACTGAGCTCAAATGCTGCCAGAAAAGAGGAACTAAAGACAAATACTAAGTGAAAGACAGCTACATGTAGAAGTTCATAAAATGTAAATTTTTTTTAAAAAAAATTACTTTTTTAGGTGTAGATGGACACAACACAATGCCTTTATTTTTTTATGTGGTGTTGAGGATCAAACCAGGTCTCGCCCATGCTAGGTGAGTGCTAGGCGAGTGCTAAGCGAGTGCTGTGATAGTTGATCTCTACTTCTGAGCCACACAATCCCAGCCCCATAAAATGTAAATTTATTTTCACAACCTCTTTATTTACTTATTCAACTAAATAAATAGCTACTGGGCACAGAATACAGGGGATTCTGTGTTCTAGTGGTGGCCTCAGATAGGATACCTGTACTCAAGTAAATAATGACTCTAAGTCAAGAATATTAAAGGACAGTACATCACTTTTAAGGAAATGATCCATCTACTATGAAAATTTGTAGTACTTTTAAAAAATGGAGAGCACTTATGTGGCTTAAAATGATTTCTTTGTTTTTGTATCAGAGATTGAACCTAGGGGCACTTAACCACTGAGCCATATCCCCAGCCCTTTTTTATTTATTTATTTTTTTTAATTTTGAGACAGGGTCTTGCTTAGTTGCTGAGATTGATCTTGAATTGGCAATCCTCCTGCTTCAGCCTCTTGAGCCACTGGGATTATAGGCCAGCCGCAGCACACCCTTGTGTTTCTGATCTTTCCATCCTCACTGAGGCTAGTTTAGTTCAGCCACCAGACACATCTGGGTGGTTAGAGCCTTCGAACTGGAGCCCAAGAGTTTTTATTAAGTTGTGTCTGTTACCTATGAATTTGAATTCTCTATGTAGGACATGCATTTCACCTATGTTTCAGTCTTATAAATATTTTAACCTTGCTAAGACCCTTGATGTCATTTTAAAAGTGAGAATAAAATGGCTTGCTCTGGTATAGAATTCTTTATAGATTAGTTTATTCTTCACCTCCCACACCTCCTTGGGAAGTTAGTTCTTGGGAAAATGGGAAGCATCTCCCTGTGTGCTCAAGCATCGTATGGCTCTGACTCTTGATCCTTAAGGCTGATGAGAGATTACTTTGCCAAGTGCTTGACATGAACAATGCCCCCGAGTCTAGAAAAAAAGTCCTTGGAATTTTGAGTATATAAGCAGCAGAGGTCAACTGGTTGTGAGACCACAATGCCTAAATTGAGGGACTATAATGTCCTCCTGGGACTTTTATGTTTTTGCCTCTAAAATCTTTTTCTTTTTTATTGTCTTTTTAGATATATATGACTGCTGTGGTTTTTTATTCACTTAAAAATTTCCCTTGGCCCTGTTAGACCTTTATCCAAGATGACTTCATTAATAGTTTCTCCTTCAGTGATATGTTCTTTTTTTTCAGCCAAACTCAGAAGCACTTCCAAAATTGTTACTTTGTGACAATAAATCAATATTCTGATCTATTGTCAGGCTTGTAGTTTGAGAACTTTTTAGCAATGGTGATACATTGTACCCAGTCCAAGTTTATCTGACTGGTTAGAAGCTCCATCTATGTTCTCTATCCTGTGCCTTGTGCCTGGTAAAATTCTGGGGCAGTGTGAAATCCACAGCTTAAAGTGTCAGTGTCCTGCTGCGACCAGCAGAACAGCTTTCAACTTGCAATATTAGGAGTCTGATATTCCACATAGGAATCTGGGGATTTGTTATATGTAATTGGAATCATTTAAAAGATAGTTTTATCATAATTAATACTGTGATTTTTTTTTTCTCCCAACATTAAGGACGACACACAGGATAGAAATTCCAGTCAGTATTGCAATACTAGAGCTGGGAAATTGGAATCTCTGAGCTTCACCCACCACCACGCCATTGTCCAGTGACAGTAGGAGTGGTCAACCAGTTCCTCACAAATGTTCAAGGTGGTCTGGGGGTGTAGGGCAGTGCCAGTGCTTGTTTACATGCACAAGACATTAATCCCCAGTAAGATGAGAGAGAGCTTTTGAGGAATTGGTTCATATGACTTGGTAAGTCTGAAATCTTAGGGGTAGGCTGACCACCTGAAGACCCAGGGACGAGCTGCAGTATAGGCCAAAGACAGTCCTGCAGCAAAAGTACTTGGGAAGGTCACACTGTTAGATTAAGTGACTGTGTGAGATCTCCCACCCACAGTATGGAGAGTAATCTGCTTTATTTGAAGTTCACCAATTTCAATGTAAATCTCACTCAAAACTCACCTCTGGGGCTGGGGCTGGGGCTCAGCGGTAGCACACTTTCCTGGCACATGTGAGGCACTGGGTTTGATTCTCAGCACCGCATATAAATAAATAAATAAATAAATAAATAAATAAATGTCTATCAACAACTGAAAAACAAACAAACCAACCCTCACCTCTGCAGAAACATCGAGAATGATGTGTAGCTAGCTCTCTGGGCACTGTGACCTGGCCACGTTGGCACATAAAATTAACCACCATACCAGAAATGGGTGATGGAATCAGGCCGTTCGTGGAGCTGCCCATTGTTGGTTTCTGGTGATCTCTGCTGTCTGTTTGAGCACCTCCTGTTTACCTCTTGTGTTATTAACAGCCTTCTGTTAGTCACAGGGGCAAGATGCCCCACATGATCAGCTTAAAGGGGGAAGGGGTTTGTTTGGGCTCAGGGTTTCAGAGGTTGCAGTCCGGGGTGCTTGGCTCTGCTGTTCTGGGCCCGTGGCAGCACCATGACTCATGGTGGGACACAAGGAGGAGTGAGGCCCTCATCTCCAGATGGCCAGGAAGCCAGGGGAGGGACGCAGGCTGCAGCTGGGTCCCCCTCTTGTCCAAGGGCACCCTTCCTCCCACTAACTAGGCCCTGCTGCTTGACAGTCCCACCACCTCCCATGGCACCAAGGGCTGGGACCAGGCTGTCAACACACAGGCCTCGGGGACAGCTCCACTAAGTGTTGCCTGACTCCTGCCCCCCTCACCTGCTTCTCAGTCTGCCAGAGGCAGCCTGGTGGTGCCAACCCACCTGCTCCAGGTCATGGTTTCTGGAATGTTTTCCTTGGCCTCATTGACCCAGGATCCTGTTCCCTTGCCTTGCCAAGTGCTCCCCGCCTGTGCCCCAGCATTGGCTTTCCTTGAGCCGGTCCTGTCCAGTCTCTGGCTGGGCTCACTGTGTGTGCATCTTTGCCGATCCCATCCAGGTTTGACTTAGAGGCTCATCTGGCAGAGACAGATGTCCAGTTACTGTTTGTTGAATAAATGGTGACCCCCACATGTATCCTTGGTGCTGTGAACTGCAGGTTCTCAGCCAGCTGACATCACTCCACGGTCACAAATCTGCTTGAGTGTCCAGGAGCAGCTAGAGCTCTGTGTTCAAACTCAGCTGCACATCTCCCCCATCCCCAGCTGTCCTCTGGTCCCCTCCTGGGTACCCTTCTCCTATCCTGTTATCTGTCTGCCTCCCCTCCTCCCCCCACTCACCTGAGCCCCAGACTGTGTTGGTTCATCCTAGGATCCTTTCCTTCACCCTGCCTCCCCACCAAACATGCCTCTACTTAGCCCACCCTTCCTTTCCACTGGGCTGCGACTACTGTTAATCATTTTAAGTTCAGATTACTGCAGGACCCCCTTCCTAAATGGTCTCCCTAAAGCTGATTGTGTGCCCTTTGAATCTGCTCTTCCACCTCTGTTGTGGGCATCCTTAATTGGGCTGTTCCTCTGAGCCCCACATTCGTCCCCATTCCTCCAAGATAGACTGGGACCCTCAGCTTGGCTCACCTCCTCCCTGTATCTGCCGGCCTCCCTTGCACACACTGCCTTTTGCCCCTTCTCATGTCTCCTTGGTTTTGTGTACAGTAGCACCCTCTCTCCTGTTTTCCTCCCCCCTCAGGTGTAGACTCAAGTGTTCTTGGCCTTGGAAGTCAGAGTGCACAAAGGTGAGTGTGAGCACAGCCCATGGGCATGTCTTCCACTATACAATAGCAGAAAGTGAAAGGGCCATGATTCTCATTGTTTGCTCACTTACATTGGTATCTGTTATTTATAGCTAGGAATATATTAATTTTTCTTATATTTATTCTTCTGTGGCTTTCCCACTAGAATATAAACCTCAAATGATCCCTAGGAAAGTGTCTGGGACATAGTAGGAATTCTGTAGATATTTATTGAGTGTATTTATTGGTGGTACTCATAGTGTTCCATACAAATTTTTAAGTGGCAAAAAAACAAAACAAGTCAGGCACGGTGTCACATGCCTATAATCCCAGTGGCTCGGGAGGCAGAGGCAAGAGATAGTAAGTTCAAAGCCAGCCTCAGCAATTTAGCAAGGTGCTAAGCAACTCATTGAGACCCTGTCTCTAAATAAAATACAGAAATAGGGCTGAGGATGTGGCTCAGTGGCTGAGTGCCCCTGAGTTCAATCCCTGGTACCAAAAAAAAAAAAAAAAAAAGGAAAAAGTTTTTAAGTGGAGAAGTTTCTGAATTTGTAATCATTTAAGCTGCCTAAGGTTGTAAGGTGGGTAGTTTACCTTGTGTAGATTAACACTGAGTTCTCTGTAGGCTGTGCTGTGGTACCCCAAGAAGCCCAGGGAGCCTAGCAAGCAGCATTGGCCTGGGGACCACAGCCAGGGCACTGGCTTGGTACCTCACTTAGTCTGGCTTTACCTCTCATTTGTCACTTCCCCTTGACCACAGTCACACACAGGCAGTCCTGACCCCCAGCACCTGCCTGAATTATGTGGTCCTCTCCGACCCTGCTTATCTTCTCTGATCTGTGTCAATTACCAGAAAGTGCACTAACCTCAAAATCTAGTCCCACTCTTAAGTGCCACTTCCTCTCAGTCTCACTGCAGCGGTTCCTGGAGCTCTTGTGACTTCCAATCCTTCCCCACTTTCTTTTTTGCATTAGTCACTCCTGGCTGGTTGCCTCCTGCCTGGTCCCTAGTATGTGTTCTGTGTTCCGATCACTGCCAGGCACTCCTGTCCCCTTGCTATGCTCTCTGGTTGCGGGAGGCCTTTCACCCTCTGCTCATGGCTCTGCATGGTCTGTCCTCTGGTTGCCCTGGCTGTGGCAGGGTCTTGCACTGGAGCTTCCAGTGTTAGGAAGCCCTCCTTTGGTCCCACAGTCCACCTTAGCTACATTTCTAGGCTTCAGACCTCAGCAGAATTCCCCAGGCGGTATCTGCACTCCAGCCTGGCACGCACCTCTCCTTCCTGCTCTCAGTTCAGTCCAGCCCCCCAGCTGCCCCCGCCACTCCATTGAAGCTCCTCCTATCAGGGTCACTCACCTGTGGACTTCAAGTTGCCCAACCCTGTCGGTCCTTCTGTGTAGTCACTTGGTGTGACCTCTCAGCCCCTTCAGCCCACCTGGCCATGTTCCCCCAGCCCTGACCTCTACAGGTGGATGTGCCTCCAGCCTAGTCCCCGCTCTCAGTGGGGGCACCTGCCCCTGTGGTTTTCTGTACCACTCATGCTGGTAGCCTCCAGGCTTCAAGCCCCAGACCTCTGCACCCGCACATCCCCTACTGCTTGACTCATTTGGATGTCTCAAAGTGCCATGGACATTTCAAACCTAGCACTTCCCAAAACTTCAGATGGCTTTCCTTCTGTCCAGTTAAGTCTCTGGCCCTGTGATCACCTTAATTTATCCAGTCGCTCAGGCTGGAAACCCAGGGGCTCTTCTTCTCCACCTGTGAGACGCCTGCCTCGCCAGTTCTCTTGCCACTTCCTCCCCTCAGTGAGATCACCACTGCACTGCTCAGCACTGGACCTTGGTAGTAGCTTCTTCTCCTGAGCCCTTTATATTTTGAAACAGGGTCTTGCTAAGATGCTCAGGGTCTTTCTCATTAAGTTGCTAAGGCTGACTTTGAACTTGCAGTCCTCCTGCCTCAGCCCTCCGGAGTCCCTGGGATTACAGGCACAACTGCCATTCCTGGCTGTTTCTTCTTTACAGTCTCTAGCTGTTGTGCTTCTAGTCTTTGGTATATGTTCACTCCAGCAAATGACAGGCAGAGAATTAATGTTGTCACTGCCAGGGTGCATACTAGCATGGGCCCATGTTCAAGAACTTCCCAGTTCTTGGTGGGTCTGCTGTGCGTTCCCTGCTGATGAATGAAGCTCCCCTTGCACCCCAGACAAGTGCATGAGAAGAGGGCACTGGAAAGTCTCAGTTCCTGGTAGCGATGGAGGCTCCGGCCAGGGGCCAGCACACAAACCTGGACCCATTTTGCTGAATTTTCTGTGGCTTCAAAAGCATGCAACTAGTGAAGTCACACAGAGCCTCACACTCAAAATGGTCCTGCAGTGAACTTGGAGTTGTCTTAGAATTCTGCATTATTTTATCTCTCAATTTGTATTTTGTACATGAAGTCCATGACAGGACTGTGGAGTATGTGCGGGAACTTGAAGTGGCAGCTCAGATAAAGTTGTGACCCCTGCCAAGCCCATGCATCCCAGGACAGGTTTTGGCCTGCCACTCTTTACCCCTTGGTCCTCTGGGCTTCCCACCTGTGAGTGCTGCCCTCCCCTAGTGAGCAATCAGGCACATGTGGAGGGAAAACAACATTCTGCCCTTGTCCTTTGTCCCTCTGGGTTTAGCACAGGCCCAGCAGGGCCTTGGGAAGGTAAGGGTCAGGGTGTGCCCTGGAGCACTACAGCAAGTCAGTGGCCAACTCTGCAGGATCCTCTTACCCTCCTCACTGGGTACCAAGTACTTTTCCCCTTGTGGCTTGGGCTCTGCAAATTATGTGGCAATAGACTGGTTGGGTGATGAGTAGCAAGTGCCTTGGGAATTGTTAGGGCTAAAGTCATATTGTCTTGCTCTGTGTTCCAGAGTTTGGGTATGATCCATCCTTTGTACTTTATTCTAGAGCAAGCCCCAAATCATTCTCTATGAAAAGTGTTTGCTCTCAAGGGACATCCTGTGGCTCACCTCCCAACTGTCATGAGGCCATAGATGAGGGAGGTGTGATTAGGCACCTCAGTTTTTACAACTGTTAAAATGTTGTGTCAGGATGTAGGCCTACCTTGGTAAGCCACACACACCACACTGGCAGAGAACATTACTGAAAATGTTTGCAAACCAGTGTTTATCAGTGCAGCTGAGGGTGGGGTTATTTGTGAAAGGTAGTTTCAGTGACACGTCTGTGATGTGTTCCCTGAGCTTTGCCCTGTTTTGCCCTTGATTCAGCTTTGCACTTGGATCATCAGCTCGGTTCCTTACACAGTGTCTCCTTTGCACTCTGCTGCTGGGTCCGGTCAGCATTGGACAGTGTTGAACAGTTTTCCTTACAGATTGCATTACAGCCTCTCCTTTACAAGGAAGGCAGACCTCACTGAGTGCTTACACTCAGCCCCAGTGCAGCAGCCTGGCAGAAGGCAGATGATGTGCTCCTCCTGAGACAGTGCTGTGGCAGACATCAGCGAAGACAGGCGTGGCCTGCGTCCCTTTGGACATGCAGTCAACAGAACCAAAACTGCTGGGCTCATCCCGGGTGCAGTAGTGGCTACAAGGAAGGAGAAGCCAACATCTCATTCCATAGACATTTTAATTTTTGTCCAGAACCACTCTGGCTCACAAGTAGACCTAAATGTTGTTACAGCTGCTTATTTATCAAATGTCTATGGAGGAGTGCTTGCCTCGCAAGGGCAAGTCCTGGGTTCCATCCCCAGCACTGGAAAAAAAAATGTATATAGAGCTCATACTTGACCAGCTACTATGCTGAGTCCTTTGTGAATATTAACTCCTTTTGGTCCTGTAATTAGCTCATGGATTAAGTACTAGAGGTAGTGCATCCCTGATTTGACATGCTTGGGACCAGAAATGTTTCAGATTTCATGTTTCTTCTTTTTTTTATTTGGAGATATTTGCATGTGCATGATGAGGTATCTTGGGGTGTGCTCCAAGTATGGACATGAAATTCACTGATGTTTCATACCCACCTTGTACACAGAGCTTGAAGTCTTCTTATATAATTTTGTTTTGTTTGGGGACTGGGAATTGAACTTGGAGACATTCAACCACTGAGTCATATCCCAGCCCTGTTTTGTATTTTATTTAGAGTTGCTTAGTGCCTTGCCATTGCTGAGGCTGGCTTTGAACTCATGGTCCTCTTGCCTCAGCCTCCCGAGCCACTGGGATTATAGGTGTGCACCACTGAGCCCAGGCTTATATAATATTTTTGATCTCCTGTGTTTTGACTGTGATCTGTCACTGGAGGTTTGATATACAATTTTACATTTGTAGTGTCATTTTTGTGCTCAGCAAAACTTCGCATTTTGGGCATTTTGAATTTTCCCAAAGTTACACGTCATTTTTGTTGTCTCAGGTAGTGAGACAGTCTGTGTCTTCCATAGTTCAGGAAAAACTTTGAGATGTTTTTTTTAAAAAACTTACCTTACCAGTGGGGCAACTTTTGATGTGCAAAGCAAATAATATTCATTAGAAGGTATATATACACACAAATACACTCCTCTTCCACCATACTTGGGTTAAATCCGGGGGCTCTTTACCACTGAGCTACATCCCCAGCCCTTTTTATTTTCTAATTTACTTAGTGACTTTGTCCTGCTCAATTGCAAAGGCAAGAGCCCCTTCCCTGGCTCTTTCATATATATTTGGATACAAGTGACTTATCAGACTTTTTATTTATTTGCAAACAAATATTTCCACAGTTTTACGGAAATTTTCTCCCGTTTTGTTGATATTTTGAAGCATGGAAGTTTTTGATTTAGATTTTAAGTTCTGTTGATCTGTTTTTTTTTTCTTTCTTGCTCATGCTTTTGGTATTGTATCTAAGAAGTCATTGCCCAATATTACAAAATCTTGCTCCTATGTCTTCTAGTTATGGCTCTTAACAGTAGCATCTATGATCCATTGGAGTTAATTTTTGTTTTGTTTAATATAGTTCTGTTTTGGTACCTTATTTGGTGTCTACAGTTTGCTTTTTTCACTTAATAATATGCCTTGGAGATCATTCCATGCCTCCACTAAACTTCCTGATTCCTTCTTCCTTATTTGGGTGCTGTGGCATTCCCTTAAGGGCATATACCCTTAAATTTCTTAAACAGGCTGGGCGAGGTAGCACACACCTGTAATCCCTATGGCTTGGGAGGCTGAGGAAAGAGGTTGAGGAAGGAGCTTCAGGAGTTCAGAGCCAGCCTCAGCAACTTAGTGAGGCCCTTAGAATCTCAGTAAGATTCAGTCACTAGAATAAAATATATATTTTTTAAAAGGGGTGAGGCTGGGGATATGGCTCAGTGGTTAAACGTCCCTGGGTTCAATTCCTGGTACCCCTCTCCCCCCAAAAAAGTTGCTTGAGCAGTCCCTGTTGCTGGAAATTTTTGTAAATATTTGGGTTTTTGAAAATTATTTAAAAATGTCAACGTGGTGTGAAAAGTTATTCTATGGGGCTGAGGTTGTGGCTCAGCAACAGAGTGCTTGCTTAGCACGTGCGAGGCCCTGAGTTTGATCCTCAATACCACATATAAATAAATAAAGTAAAGGAATTGTGTGCAACTTCAACTAAAAAATAAATATTAATATTTATTTATTCCATAATAACCTCCTCAAAATACAGTTTAAACCATTTGGCAGACTTGGTTGTTATAGACAGATGGTTGTTATAGACAGTTCTCCCATCCAGAGGCCTTTGGTAAGCCCCAGCCCTCTGGAGAATGGCCCTGAGGAATTCAAGAGGCTTCTTTTCTTTGAAGAATCCTGGGGAGTCAGGGGGCAGGACCTCAGTTATCTGAAAGTGCCTGGGACTTACCTCTAGGGGAAGCAGGTCCCTGCAGGGCTGTGGTCCTCACTGATCTGGTTCCAGATGACTGACCCTGCACTGGCCTAGTTGTGTGTAAATCAAGTGATAGCAATCTCAACTTGGATCAATACCTACAGGGTAGGCCCTAAATACCCAGAGATTATGAAACCCGGGTTTCTGTTAAGAGGTCAGTTAGGGGGAAATCCTGAAATGGGCCAAAGTTGGACTGATCTGCAGAAACTTATCTGACCAGGAGAAAGTAAACAGAACAGGCCAGTGGGAAGCTGAGGTCACTGATGAAGTCATCCCCCCAAGCCCCTGCTACTGCTAACAGTTCTTCACTGAGAGACTGTGAGCTCTTATTTTATGCACTGGTCATATTAGCATGATAACATAAAACAGAATTTTGGAATTATCCAAATCTTATTCCTGTTCAGTAAATTAACCTTTCTTGGCTAGAGTTTTTTCATTTGTAAAATGAACATGCACTGAATTTGATTCCAAACCTGCATTAGATTAGAGAATTTATTTAGGATGTCTGTGTGGTACACACCTGTAATCCCAGCTGCTTAGGAGGCTGAGGCTGGAAGATGGCAAGTTTGGAGCCAGCCTAAGCAATTTAGCCAGACCTCATCAAAAAAAAAAAATAAAATACACTTTTGAAAAATGTTTTACTTACTTATTTATTTTGTGGTACTGGGGATTGAACCCAGGGGTGCTTTACCACTGAGCTACATTCCCAGCTTTCTTATTTTTTATTTTGAGACAGGGTCTTGCTGAGCTGCCCAGGCTGCCTTGAACTTGTAATCTTACCTCTGCTGTCTGAGTTTCTGGAGTTACAGGTGTGCACCACTGTGCCTGACTAAAAAAATAAATAACAGACAAATTTAAAAAGTGAAACTTACAGAGGTGCCTCAGGGGCTGCTGAACAGCACAGCTGACCTGATCCAATGCTGCAGAGAGTAAGAAAGTTAAAAGCATTTCCACAAAGTTCAAGGCTCTCTCAGCCTTGCAGAGCCAAGCCTCCCCAGAAGGCATCACTAGGTTACAGCATGTTCCTGGTGGCCACATAAATTCCAGGTTACCAAGTAAGGGTTAAATGGAAAACTGCATTATTTTTCTTATTTTTGATTTCAATTTAATTTCAGACTTACAGACAAGTCGTGAAAGAGTGCAAAGAATACCATCTGTGTTTCACTTGGATTCTGCAGATTAACATTTTTCCCACTGGCTCAGTCTCTCCCTCCCTCTCTCCCCTTTCTCCAGGCTCAGGAGCAAAGGAGCCTTGTTCTTCCTGGACACTAAGGGCATGGTCTTTGTAACCACAGGATCATGATGGGAGTCAAGAAATGATCCTGGAGCATGGTGCTGACTAACATGCAGCTCAGCTCAGGTTGCCGTGCCCTTTAGGGCACCAGCAAGTCCCGAACACGTGCCTCCTCCTCCAGCCCCCACCCCCAGCTCTTTCCTCACCCTTAGTCTGTGATGCTTCCTCCTTGTCTTTAGAATTTTTCATTGACTATTGTGTGGTAGGTGGACGCTCGGCGGGTCATCTGCACTGGCAGGAGGCCACATGGTGAGTCCTGGGTGGCTGAGTCCTGGGTGGCTGAGTCCTGGGTGGCTGAGTCCTGGGTGGTATGATCTGCAGAACCATGCTGCTGCTTGTCCCGTTCTTCACTGAAAGAACTGTTTTTTCTCCTTTGGAATTCCTGACTATCTTGTGGGGAACGTTTTGAAACTAGGTAAATGTCTTGTTTCTCCCCAAACATTGTACTCACACTGGATCGCCTTTTTATGAAGACAGAAGAAAGCAAAACTCCTCAGCAAGATTCCCATCAAAATGATTGTGGTGTTGAAAAATGTAACTTTTGATAACTATCAGGTGGAATTCCTTAGTACTCTCTATGTTAAAGACTTCAGGCCTTTGTGACGCTTTCTTTTCAAAACATCCTATATCTAAGGCGGACTCAGACTCACGACTCATGCGGTGTGATTTTGTGAGTGCTGTTGTCTTTGATAGATGAGTTACTCCCACCACTTTTGTATTTGTCTACTATCATGGGTGTAATAAAATAAACAAAAATGCTTTTAGAAAAGATTGATTCCAAGTGCCTCTTCTTTTCCTCCTTTTTCTGTGTATCTGCCAATCTCAACCAAAGATTCCACTTTTACTGTATTGCCCACCTAAGAATCCCCAGCAGTGTTTCAGTTCCAACTCTTCATCCAATCTAAGCCTTCCCCTTCAACTTAAGAACTTTTCTCTCTTCAGTCAAATTAACCTACATAATTTGCTTTTAAACACCAACTTCTGTTTTTTTCTTTCTGCAAAGTGCCCTTCCAGTCTGTCTTGATTCTGTCCACATTCCAGATAAAATCAAGGGCATCTCCATAAAGGGAGACTTACCTTTCCATTGAATGTGACTTCAACTGCACATGTTCTGTTTGGTACTGTAGGGGAGATGATGCAGGAGGGACTTACACAGGGAAAACAGTGGTATAAACGACATGTCAGATACAGACCAGGAGGTCCATAACCTCTCTCCCACAGGCCGTTTTCCAGTGTTCTGCATTTGACTAGACCCTGCACACAGCACACACACAGCACTTTTCAGTACACGTTCCCATGTGTGTGTCCATGTGTGGTAGCTAATGAGGCTGCATCCCCGTAGAACCCAGCATTTATTAGCTATTCAATAAAGAGGTGTTTTATTGACTTCTTTTTTTTAACCTTTTTTTTTTTTTGGTATTGAGGATGAAATCCAGGGATACTTTACCACTGAGCAACATTCCCAGCCCTTTAAAAAAAAATTATTATTATCTTTTTTTAATTTTGAGACAGGGTCTTGCTCAATTGCTGAAGCTGGCCTCGGAGTTGTGAGCCTCCTGCCTCAGCCTCCCCAGTTGCTAGGATTAGAGGCATGTACCACACCCCCATTCATTATCCTTTTTGTTCTGGTGAAGCCTTCTCACAACAGGATGGGGGACAGATGTTTCCATTCTTCGTGTTTTAATTCATGTCTAAGTGTGAGTGTTTACACTTGGAGCTCTTTCTGGCAGTGAAAAATTGGTGCTGATTTGTAGAGAATCAGATGTGACTGTGTTACTATTACTGTCCTTGATGGAGTCTGCCTGCAAACGCGATATTCTGTCAAGGTATAGATAAGTAACAGCGGACATGCTTGAAAACGAGATGTTTGCTGTCCCTGGGAGAGTCTGCTCGCAAATGAGAGGCTTCTTCAAGGTTTAGATAGGTAACAGCAGACATGCTTGAAAGCGAGGTGTCTGCTGACCTTGGGAGAACTTGCCTGCAAACGGGATGTTCTGCCAAGTGGGCTAGGAGGGCGCTGAGAAAAATTTTTTTATCTGTTCTAAACAAAGAGCAGAGCTCAACATACTCCAGGCCGAGAGTAAATTAGCCATGAGAAGCGGGTCACTTCTGATTAAAAAGTAAAACTTCTGTATGCTATGTTTAATTAGCTGAAATACCTGATTTATTGAAGTTGGAAGGCTGCCTTTTTTGTTCACAATACTATAAAAAGATTGCTTGTACACAATAAAGGACTTTTTTTTTTTCTGCTGCTGCTTTGCTTGCTCTGCTGCTTCTTCTTCTTTGTTTTCCCATGCTGACCTGCAAGTGAATTACTGCAACAATTGGCGTAGTCGGCAGGATCCAGCACCGAAAGGGTAAGCACCCCGGGTTAAGAAAACGAAAGGGGGACTTTTGGGATTCACAAAATATTGAAAGGTATCGCCCCAAGTTGAAAGAAACTTTAGGGGGAACTTTCAGAACTAACAAATATCGAAAGGTATCGCCCCAGGTTGAAAGAGACTTTAGGGGGACTTTCAGAACTAACATGGAAAACTCCCAGTCCTTAAAGGAACAATATGTGGAGTTACTACAAGGATTATTATATTCCATAGGTGTGAAAATATCTCATAAGAGACTCAAGGAGTTATTTAAAATTATAAAATGTCATTGTCACTGGTTCCAGTATCAAACTAAGGTCCAATTAAATTTAGGGGAATAGAAATTGGTTCAGAAAGAGCTCCGTAAACAGCATCAGGCTGGAAATGTTATTTCTTTAAAGATTTGGACATTGTGTAGTGCTATTACTCAGGCATTACAATTATTAGAAAGCAATAATGAAAAGGGCTCTCTTTGTGAAGGTCAAGTTAATACATCAGATTTTGATAATAAGGTTAACAAAACGGAGCCCAAGGAAGATATTTGTGATACTGTAGATGACTCCCCTAAATCAGATCTGGGTGATGAGGAAGATTCAGAAAGTTCAGATAGTGACTCCAATATGAAAAAATTTATGGAGGCCTTTGTGGAAAAAATGAAATTAAAAAAGCAAAAGTCTTCTCTTAAACCTACTACTCATTCTAATGCTTCTCTCTTTCTAGTGACAAGGTATAGAGTTGATGTGGGTAGAGAACAACAACGTTTTTCATTTCCTCTTACTATGATACATGATGATGGTGATCTTGCAGATCCCTCTGGTGGATTTGTTGATCCACCACATTTGTTTCCTATAACTAGACAACAAAACCTTCAAAATCCCCCAATGATTGATGTTCACTATACTGCAGTGGAATACAAGTTTATTAAGGATTTAAAAGCTACAGCCTTTCAATATATCCCTCAGTCTCCTTTTATGTTAGATATGTTAGAAAATTTGGGAACTTCTAAATTACTTATTCCTTTGGATTGGGAGGCATTAGCCAAAACAGTTTTGGAGGGATCTCAATGGTTACAATTAAAAAGTTGATGGAAAGATGAGACACAAAAACAAGCTGGAGAGAGTGAAGTTCAAAATCCCCCGAGACCTATGGAGGATAAGTTAATGGGGGAAGGTAATTACCGTGCCTTTAGAGACAGGCTCAATATACAGATCCAGATCTTCAACAAGTTTGACAGGTTTTCTTAAGAGCTTAGAGATGTATGATACCCACTGGTCAGGCACAACCTTCCTTTATTAAAACTATACAAGGGGCTACTGAAACTTACACTGATTTTCTTGCAAGACCGCGTACTTTTGTTATGAAGGCAATGGGTCAAGATCAAATAACAAAGGTATTATTGGAAACATTAACATTTGAAAATGCAAATCCTGAATGTAAGCATATTTTGGGGCCATTAAAAGGGCAAAACGCCTCATTGAGTAAATATGTGAGAGCTTGTGCTGGAGTGGGAGGAATTAAACATCAAAGTTTCTGTTTTTACTGCAGCCATGGCTGGAGCCCTTAAACCCAATAAATCAGGAACTTGTTTCAATTGTGGAAAAACAGGTCATTTTAAAAGGGATTGTAAAAAATAAAATAAAATATATAAATAAATTTTATGATACTTTCTAATTACTGGCCAGTCAATTTTTCTAGGACTCTTGCTTTTTCCTAGATTCTGTATTTTTTGAGCTCATAATTTTGACCCTACAGACTTAAGTTAATGTTTTTGTGATCAGTTCTATTTTTGATCAACTGTAAAATATTTAAATATTACAATGGAAATTTCACCTAAAATAGCTATAAGGCCTTTATTGTTATGTGTGCACATTTGTATTACATGTTGTATGTCTGTTTGTGTGTATGTCCATATATCATGTACATGATATAAAGATTAATATATATGTAAAGAGCGCTCATAAAAATTAAAAAAAAATGGATCCAAATATTTTTAATTCACTGATTTAAATGGTTCAATTTAAATTGGGTAAACAGATAAAAAATAAGATGTCTTTAACATGTTAATGACTGATGTGCTTGGTTCTAGGACTTTTCTTCAACAACAACAACAAAAAATGGCTAACATGGTTCATTATACTTGTCTAATGTTTTAATAAAATAAGTAAATTAATTAGACATAAGATTATTTGTTTATAAATATTTGTTAAATATCTGATTGATTTACAAGGTTAATATGTTAAATGTTAAATATACCATTAAATGCTTTTAACTCCTTAAATTACATTAGATAACATTATTAATAATTTTTTTAAGTTGGTAAATAATATAAATAAATAAATAAATGGTTCTTTATCATCCCTAATATTTAGACACTATATTTTCATAATATGGTAAACTAATGTGATTAATTGTGTACTACAAATAACAAAATATCTCTTATTAAAATGGAATAATTTGCCTAAATTCAAAAATTCACAAGAATTATTTCTAAGTGTAAATAAAGAAGGGGTTAAAAAAATTAAAAGGTTCTAGGTATGGATTTAATTAAAAAATGTGTTTCTGGAAGTGAGTAAATAAAAAAATTTAAGCAAATGATAAAGAAGGTCTATGTATGTTGGCTATATAGTTTTAAGTAAGTGATAAAAACGGTCTATATACATTGGCTATATATGTAAATTTTTGAACAAATAATCTTGAAAAAATTAGGATTATACAAATACGGTTAAATAACAACTTTTATTTTGCAATATTCTATTATGTTATTTCTTTAAGAGCTAAACTTAATTAATATAAAAACATCAATAGTAATTATGGTACTATTACTCTTCTTTGTATATTAAATGTGTTTATATTTTCCAGGTATACAAGTCATTAAGATAAAAGCTTAAAAAAAATTATATCAAGCTGGTGTTCTCCAAAAGGTTGCATGGTAATTTTAGGCTTATAAAAATAACATATTGGAGATTTATTTATATCATTTAATGTTCTATAACTGGGCCTATTATCAATAAGATATTTAAAGTTTTATGTTACTTTTTACACTGAGGTACAATTTAAATGTATTTTTTAAGTTAATGAGAGCCTTATCTACATAAAGGTTAATATTATAAAAATACAAAAACATTTTTCTATTTTTCTAAAAAAAAAAATCTAAAAGCTTTCAGCCTTTCTTTATTTCATGTTTTAGATGTGTTATCATATTGTGTTAGTTTTTACTCAAATAAACTTAAACAATTATTTATATAAAATTTATAATATTTAAAAAAATAAAATAAACTTTAAAACTACAACACTTTATTTAAATTTATAAAGAGCCCTACTTACCTAAGATAAGACTCTATGTCCTATCTGACTACATGTAAAAATTACACCAATAATAGTAGGCCAAATTTCAGTATATTTTACTCATATTAGAGCACATTCTACACTGCCAGGACCATTAACTAGAAAAAATCATAATATTGATCAACTATTATTCCCCTTACAAAAGGCTCATCTAGAACATGCTTTACATCATACTAACACTAAAGGATAAATCATACATTAAGAAAATATATACTAAAAATAAAAAGGGGGGATATGGCTATGGTTTATATACCTCAAAATATACTTCATAAAACTTTACTAACTTTAAATTTTTTAAATGTCTGGTCAACTTCCAAGGTTCCTGCAGCCCAGCAACATTTCTCTACATTTAAATCTCAGCCATTATTTCTACAAATTGGAAATACCTATGTGGAACAGGGATGAAAATCAAGAATGGATTTCTAGGTTGTTGCACCACATGGGAAGGGGGTTTGCTCATATTTCTACAGGTAAAACACCTTTCTAGGTACCTTCAAGACTTATCAAATTGCAGAATAAGTGACCCATTTGTCAGACAATTTCAGGAGCTAGCAATGCAGAGAACTTCTACGATGGCAACGAGAACAGCAAACCCCCCAACATGGGGACAAATAAAAAAGTTGACTCAAGAAGCTGAAAAAAACCTTCAAAAGGCAAATCAGCCTTTAAATCCTGTTAATCTTTTATTAGCTATGCTTACAGTTATTAATTGCCAGGTAAGTATAATTTCTGCTCATTCTTTTGCTTATTGGGCCTATGTTCCTAACCCTCCTTTGGTGCGCAGTGTTTCCTGGGGAGAACCTGAGGTTCGTGTGTGTACTAATAATTAGTAATTTTCCCCCCTCATGTATGTGGGGGAATTAAAAATATTCTATTCTATAAAAATCTGTATAATATTTCTAATATAACTGTAGCTGTTGAAGAAGTCCCATTGTGTATAGGGGCTCATTCTTTCTGTTTGCCTCTTATAGCACATAACAACTCTTTCTTATAATATTTGGGGAGTTAATTATCATAGTTACCCTACTGCTGTTTTTATTGTCATGATATCTTTTTTTTTCTACTGACTCTTACATTCCCTTTTATTCTTTTTTTTTTATTATTGGCCTTTCAAAATATTACATAGTTCTTAATACATCATATTACACGGTTTGGTTCAAGTGGGTTATGAACTCCCAATTTTACCCCGTATACAGATTGCTGAATCACATCAGTTACCCTTCCATTGATTGACATATTGCCTTTCTAGTGTCTGATGTATTCTGCTGTCTGTCCTATTTTCTATTATCCCCCCTCCCCTCCCCTCCCCTCCCCTTTTCTCTCTCTACCCCTTCTACTGTAAATCATTTCTTCCATTTGTATTATCTTGTCTTACCCCTCCTTTCCTCTTATATGTCATTTTGTATAATTGTCATGATATCTTCTCGAGGATTTAATACCTCTAGTATGTATGTTAATCCATCATGGCTATCATCTAAAAAATGTTTTGTCAGAACTCATCTTCCTTTATGTTCACCTAAATATTTTGAAACATTTTTAACTCATTTAAAGTGGGAAAAATGTCATGATCATCACCCTAAAACAGTAGTCAAATATCAAAATATCACTATAGTTGGGTGGAGTCCCGATCATTCTGAATTTATAGAAAGTTGGTCAAATCGTACTTTAAGATGGCATCGACATAATGGAACAATAAATGCTTGGGGTAATGAGACAATTAAAATGCAATATTATGCTTTGGTCCCTCCAATGTTACAGCATATAAAGTTTCCCAATATTCAAGGAGATATATGGAAATTATGGGCAGTATCTGGGAAACTCACTGTATGGACTGGAAATTTCTCGTTAGATGTATCCCGTTCCTCTCCTTTTGAAGTACGTCTACATAATAATCTGACTTATTTTGCTTCTACATGTGTTAAATTCCCTTATTCTCTTATGATTGGAAACTGGGAATGGAATGTAACTTGGGGAACAATATCATGTATAGACTGTTATCTTACTCAATGTGTAAATAGAACTAATTGGGAATTAATAGAAATTAATAATTATTCTTTAGTTATTGTTAAAGCTCGCACAGAATTGTGGGTGCCTGTTAATTTGACTCATCCTTGGTCTGATTCATTGTCTGTTACTCATTTGTACAATGCTCTTCAAGTTTTGTTACATCGCTCTCTATGATTAATAGGAACAGTTATAGCCTCAATCCTTGCAGTTGCTTCTGTAACTGCCACTGCTGCAGTAGCTGGCGTTGCTTTGCATCAAGACATTCAAACTGTGAATTTCGTGAAAACATAGCATCAAGATGCTCATTTATTATGGTAACAACAAAAGGACTTAAACTACTCTCAATTGGCTACAGATGTGATCAATTTACAACATACTGTTTCCTGGCTTGGCGATCAAGTGACTATCTTGGCTACCAGAAGTGTACTGAAGTGTGACTGAAATTCTTCTCATATTTGTGTGACTCCTGTGCCATATAATACCAGTGATTCCTGGGAAACTGTTAAAAGACAGTTAAATGGACATCAAAATTTAACCTTAAAAATTATAAATTTGGAAAAAACTATTATGGACACCTTTAGTAAGACATTACCTGAACTAACAGGATCTGACATTTTACAAAAATTGTCTTCAAGTATTGCTAATTTAAATCCTTTAAGTCATTTTTCTACCTTGTTGTCAGCTTCTTTAGGTAACACTGTTATAATTCTTGTTTTGTGTTTTGTTTTGTATATAGTCTTCCAACGCTGAAAAAAGCAAAGGCAATTGAAACATGAAACCTCCCTTATCGCTTCTTCTATGGCTCATTTACGAAAACAAAAGGAGGGAGGTGTAGAGAATCAGATGTGACTGTGTTACTATTACTGTCCTTGATGGAGTCTGCCTGCAAACGCGATATTCTGTCAAGGTATAGATAAGTAACAGCGGACATGCTTGAAAACGAGATGTTTGCTGTCCCTGGGAGAGTCTGCTCACAAACGAGAGGCTTCTTCAAGGTTTAGATAGGTAACAACAGACATGCTTGAAAGCGAGGTGTCTGCTGACCTTGGGAGAACTTGCCTGCAAACGGGATGTTCTGCCAAGTGGGCTAGGAGGGCGCTGAGAAAATTTTTTTTATCTGTTCTAAACAAAGAGCAGAGCTCAGCATACTCCAGGCCGAGAGTAAATTAGCCATGAGAAGCGGGTCACTTCTGATTAAAAAGTAAAACTTCTATGTGCTATGTTTAATTAGCTGAAATACCTGATTTATTGAAGTTGGAAGGCTGCCTTTTTTGTTCACAATACTATAAAAAGATTGCTTGTACACAATAAAGGACTTTTTTTTCTGTTGCTGCTTTGCTTGCTCTGCTTCTTCTTCTTCTTTGTTTTCCCATGCTGACCTGCAAGTGAATTACTGCAACACTGATTAGTTTGGATGCCTTTACTAGATTTCCCTAGGAGTGAAGGAGCACTTCACTGGGATTCGGGGCTCATTTGAGGGCAAATTGTTTATTGTAGTAAAACATACATAGATGCTTCTGTTTCATTAACTGAAGCTTCACGTTATAGGGATCCTCGTACCTGCCTGTCATCTGTTTTAAATGTTTGACAGCTGTCTGGTCATTCGCAGCTGCTGTTGGGGCACAGAGGCCGAGTCAGGCTTCTGCCTGGAGATGGGGGTCCCACAGGAGTTAGGGTTAACTGTGGAGCTGGTAACTAAAGGGAGTTTGCTTCAATGGACGGTAGCCATGGTGTGCGCAGGGAGTGCTGAGTACTGAGGCAAAGGGGTGGCCGCTGGGGGCTTCAGCAGGCAAGCAGGCAGAGGGTCCCAGAGGCAGGCCTGGCATCGGGATGGGTGGAAACCAGCATCCTGCTTCCAGAGGAGCACGCACTGGGGTCTTGTTGGTGCTGGCCGAGGACTATGGGCTCTGGGAGGCATGCGGGAGCTTTTCACCTGGGTTGAAATAAGAAACGGGTACAGACAGGTTAGCAGTAAGCTGGGGTTTACCCAGAGCCCGCCCAAGGATAACCCAGCAACGGACCAGCTCCATTTGAGTCACTCCCCATGTGGGGAGGATGCCACCAGCCTATCTGTGGCCATTGAGCTAACTCTGCATGCCAGTGCGGTTCTGAAATGGCAGGGTTTTGTTAGTTCTCTGGTAAACAGTTACTGATTCAGAAGGTCATAGTGCACTGCTTTGGTCCAAGCCTGTCCTGCTCACCAGGTGCGGTCTTGTGAAGGAGCTTCGGGTCCCCACATCTCACTGGTGTGCTGGAGGGTGGTCCTGTGTTTTGAATCACCCCAGGGCCTTTAAAAGGTCCAAATTCCCGGGCCACACCCCATACCAATTAAGTCAGAGTGGGGAGAGGTGGCAGTGGGACCCAGCAGAAGTAATCTTTTTAATAGACTTTATCTTCTAGAGCAGTTTAAAGTTTACAACAAAATTGAGAGGAAGGCACAGAGGTGACCCATAGTTTCCTGCCCAAGGCTCCCCAGAGAATGTAGTGTCCCCATGGGGGTCACGCTTGCTGCTGTGTGTTTCATGGATGTGGTCTGTGGTGTCGCGATGCCTCTGCCATTATGGGGTCTCATAGAATTGCTCATTATTTTCAGTGGTTTCAGTTTGAAGGTTTTTCCTCTCTTTTGGGCCGTATTTTGGGGTGAGGCATAACCCTGTTGCTGTCAGCCCAGGTGTCCTTTAGTCTTTTGTTCTGTCACTGCGGTGGTGTTTTGTATTGAGCTCTCTAACATGCTGTGAACCACCATCTGTGAGCTCAGGGACATAGGTTGAAGGTGCAGCAGTGGTTCTCGGCTTGAGGAGTCTTTAAGTCCCTCGAGCCCTGGGAAGTGTGAAGTAGGAGTATGTGTCACCTATCAGACAAGCCCCTGAGCACTCGACACGGATGGTAAGACAGACTGCTACAGCTTATTAGAAGAAAAATTGTCTGACTTTGTACCCAAAGTGTCTTATTTTCATCTGCTATGATGAGAAAATGTTCAGGTACTTGGTGCAGAATGTCGGGCCGCGCCACCAGCGACTCTGGCACTGATGTGTGGACTCTAGTCTTCCACGCAGCCCCACCCCACGTAGCAGCCCCCCAGTCGGGGCCAGGACCCAGCCGCTGCGGCTGCACTGGAGGTGTTTGTCCCCACTGGGCTGTCAGGACCCAGGGGCTGAGGCTGAGTCCTAGCTGGTGTGGGAAGAATGAATGGCTGATTGAGGAAAGGGAATCAGTCACCAGAGAGAGCAGAGCAGATGTCGAGGGCCAGGAAGGAATACCAGGGCTTGCAGGGACCTTGATTAGTCCATGACTGGCCCGATTCAGGACCTTTTGTACATTGCTCATTTCAGAAACAGAAAGGTCTTTGAGGCTGGGGACGTGGCCCACTGGCCATAGATCATGGTGAAGACGTTGGCCTGGCATGGTGACCCTGTCTGTGAGATTGCAGGCGGGAACTCCCCTTTGGGAGTCCCCTGAGAGCACTGTCTGTGCCTCCCTGGACCACAGCTGCATTGCTGCAAATGCTGGGCTCCTGGCACTGTCTGGAGCCACTCAGGGGCGGCAGCTTATCTTAGGGCTGAGCTTATCTGAGCTGTTTGATAGTTTTTATTCTCCTTAATTTTTTTTATTCACTTTTCCCAAAATTCAGACAGATATTTGTTGAACACATTGCAAAAGTCCAGTGTTCATCCAGCAATAAGGGTGTACACACTGGTGAACGGGGACACCATCCCTGCATTCTGATGGCCACAGACATTGGTCCTTCCAGCAGAGTGTGAGCCAACAGGGGAGGACAGGATGTGGCGGGGCTCAGGGTGGGGGCTCAGGGCAGATGCTGGAGGAAGTCGCTTGGAGATTGGGCCTGCAGCATAATTTCAGACAGACTGGAGCGGAGTGTATTCCTGACAGTGAAAAGCTGGTTTATTAATGTGTAGGGCTCATGGGATGGAGTGTGTTTTTGTTGCCTCCCGTACTTTGTGCCATTCACCTGGGGAGCTGGAAATAGCAGAGAGGAGCCTGCATCAGCCCCAGGGTGGCCCAGCTCTGAGGAGCATGGCTGCCGGATTCCATGCTTTCCCTGGGATGTTCTGGAATTTAAAGGGAGTTCCCTCATAACCTTACTACAGTCTTCCTTCTCTTTTAAAAAGATTTTATCCTAAAGTAAATGTACACATGAGAGAGACCCACTTCCAGGGTGGATGTGAAGTGAGCCCCGGGAACTCCCTCCCTGCCTGGGAATTGAGCCTGCTGGGCTGGTCCCTCACACTGGCCTGCCCTGGCCTGGGGAGCCATTCCTCCAGCTCTGTGCTCAGTGCATTCCTCACTCTGCTCTTTTAGTGTCTTTTAAGAAGCCATATCTGTGCTTGTCAGGAGATGTCGCAGTGTCAGACTGTCATGGCATAGTGAGAGAACAGAGACAGGCCACAGTTGCTCAGTGGCTCGGGGAGATATCCTGACTACATGAAAGTGCTTCAAACAATTTTTCAAACAAAACCCTCTTTCAGTTTCAAGGAAGTAGCAGGACCTGTTATAAAAATAAGGGTCTTACAAACCCGAATGCTGCAGGTGGACGCTGCCACGAAGTGACCAGCCAGCTGGGCGCCAGGCCACCCTCAACTGCCCCAGTGATTTCTTCATGGCGATGCTGCTCAGTACATTTCCAGTGACTTCACGGTGTGAGAGCTAGAATCACTCGGAGGAAGCTCATCCTGGAGGGGAGCTGGGCGCCACCGTTGCCTTTGTGTTACTTTAATAATTCAGAATGTTGAAATGGGCCACCTTGGGAAATAGCCTCTTGGGTGAACCATTCCCAGATTTGCTTTTGTCTTTGTTATGATGGGCGTTGTTCTGTATTCTGTCTTTTCTTCATTCTCTTTTCTTTCTCAAATGTCCTGTGTCTCCATCTACCGTGTAGGAACATCAAGCTCTGAATGTCAGTCAGTCATGGGAGGGATGACCCCGGCCAGCTGGCCCTGAGGACCTGTTGACTGCTTCTCAGATGGCTTTGTAGGTGTCGTTGGTTGGGAGGGGTCCAGGCTTGAGCGGCACTGTCACTTTTGACTACATGCTGCCTTTTAGTGGTGAGGTGCATGTTAGAAGCCCTGTTCTCTGGACAACACTAAGGGAAGGGTCCTTTTGGTTCTGATTTTGTTCCTACTCTTTAAACTCTGGTATGACTCAGCAGACTTCTGCTCCTGGGAGAAGGCCCAGGGAGAAAGCAGGCCCACCCATGTAACCACGCAGGGGCTCCTACATATGGGGGCTTATGTTTAATGAGGACCTAGAGCTGGCCGTCAATTCTCATTTCACTTCGTTCCCTAGGCTGTTGGTTTTCCCAGAAGTCAGCAGGAAGCCTGCTTCTTCTCTCTGTGAGGTTCTGGGCCAAGGCTGGAATCATGTCACAGCCTTCTTGGCCACTGTGCCATAATTGCAAATCCTAGGTTTGAAAAGAATCTGTTCTTATTCAGACTGGGATTCCAGTCTTCAGTGACATGGAATGTAGACTAGAACAGTACTTTCTGTATATCTCAGTGTTCTTTATGTTTGCATTTTCACCATTTTATTTAGCCTGTAAAACCTCCCTTTTATGGCTCTGAGGGGAGCGGCCTGAATCCATAATACTTTTACTATGTATTTCTGTAATACTCTCAGTCACTTAAGAAGGTGGGGGTGGGGCTGGACAAAGTGCACCATTCCTAATTGTTTAAGAAACCAGTGAAATCGTCCCTTGCTTGAGCTGCATGGAATGCAGGCTGAGGGGGAAACCTGTGTGCAGTTTCTCTTTCCCACACAGGAGAGCATCTCTAACAGATGCTCTTCATGGTCACATGCACTTGGTCAGGGACTGCTGCAGCGAGCTTGGCCAAAGTCCATTGGATTCCAGGCTGGGGGTATAGCATGGTGGTGGAGTGCTTGCTAGCATGCACGAGGCCCTGGGTTCAATCCTGAGCACCACAAAGAGAGAGAGAAAAAGGCATTTGGATTCTGCAGACAGTGAGGTGCATGGAAACCATGTGCACCTTGAAGCAAGGGTTCCCACTGAATCCTCCCTACCTGAGGCATTCTCTTCCTTGTTCCCCATAGTGTCACAGTGTCCCAGGGCTCCCAGTCTCCCCATCCGCAGCATCCTCTGTCCTGAGGTACCTTAGTCAATGGTCACCTTCATCACAAGGTGACCAAGGTGGTTGATGGAGCCCGAGTAGGATGGTGGGAGATGAGTTCTGAGAGGTTTGCGAGACTTGGCCACAGAATGAAGGACTGAGCCCATCCCGATGTGGGAGCCATGGAGAGCTTGAGCAGAGACAGGTTCTAACTTGTGTCTCTCACATCATTCCTATGGCCCTATGGACCACCATGCCCAGTGGGTAAGACACCAGCGTGCCCAGTGGGTAAGGCCCTGCAGCAGTCTACGAACAAGACCACGACTTGGTGGGGCAGGGAGCTTTGTGCTCTAGTCACAGGTCTCAGTAGAGATCATCTGTTTTGCCTACAGCTTTGGAGGCCGTGGTGAGCAGGAGGAGTCAGGGAAGGGTCCCAGCCTCCGGAAGGCTGGTTGCCATGTGCTGAGGGAGAAGATGGTGGGAAGGTACATTGAGGGACGGGACTCAGGAGCTGAGTTTGAGGCAGCCAAGTGACACTGGTAAGGGGCGAAGCGTGTGCTTGGCATGTGGCGCTGCTCGGAGTCTGGGCCTGGGTGAACGAGCAGAGGAGTGTTGACTAGAAGAGGTCAGAGAGAGCAGGGAAGGAGCGGCAATAGGATAGGAATAGAATCAAGGGGGAGCAGGATCCAGAAGTAGGTCTGTAAGACGAGCTGAGAACGAATCCTGATCTAACCACCTGGAGGTCGCGGCAGCCCCCGAGAAGGACAGCGGCAGTGTAGTCGCCAGTGTGGTCTTGGAGGTGAAGGCTGAATATCCACATTCAGGAGAAAATGGGAGACTGGACACGGTGAGCAGGGCACACAGTTCTTTTAAGATTTGTAAATAGAGGACGAAAGGGCCACAGCTGCAGGGTTGAGCTTTGCCCTTAAAACTCGGATTGAGTGTGAATGTGGCACTTAAATGGCTGGCAGTGGTGATTTCACAGCCAAAGGAAAGGTCAGGGGCAAGAGGGAGAATTGCCGGATCAGCGTCCTTGGGTGGCAGGGCAGAGGAGCTGCAGGTGGCTCTGCAGAGACTACCTGCTTGCCCGTGGCTGGAAGGTAGGACCTGTGGGCAGATGCTGTGGGGGCAGAGGTGGCTTGGGGGTGTGAGAAGTTCCCTTCCCGGTGTTTGGTTTCTCAGGGAAACAGGAAGTCAGTCAGTAGTAAGAAGGAGAAGCTGGAAGAGGTGGAGATTTGGAGGAAAGTGGGCTGGGAAGGGCTTTTCTGCATCCCAGATTGTCTCATGCCGAGAATGAAAATGGGAAAAGTACCCTCTGGCCTGCCTGCTGCCAGGGAAGCTCAACTTGATGTTCTCTGGCCAGCACAGCCTGGCAAATCTCCATGTAGGTGTCACTGGCTTTTGTTGCAGTGAGACAGAACCAAATCTGTGGGACAGGCAGAGAAATTTAGCTGCTTCTCCTGGTTCGATCAAGCTGTGTGAATTTTGCTTTTCCTTTTTACATCCTTGGCTTGCTTATTAGGCCGGTGGGCAGCTGAGTCTGGCCAGCTAGATCCAGGCACTGTCCCTGGTCTGGCTCCAGTGATGGGTGGATGGGACATGTGGACGGACTGGGCGTGTTAGGAGCCTTCGTGAGAGGCAGGGCTGTTGGGAGTGGCCGACGCACACATGGTATGCAGGAGTTGCAGGTTGTCCCCGCACCAGGTGAGAAAGGCAGGGTCTCCTGGAGGTCAGCGACCGCCTGTGGAGGGTGAAGCCCACCCTGTGGTTGTGTGCTTTGGAGGCTGGGCAGGGAAGCAGTGCATACAGGAGGACTTGGGGAGCGTGTGCTGGGTGGCTGGGGGGTGGTGGGCTTTAGCTTCAGACCAGGCAGCAGGATCAGTGAACCAGGTGTCAGGGACACTGGGAAGCCAGAGGAGACGTAAAAAAGCCTGATTGTGAGGAATGGCAAGAATGCAGGCCCTGACACAGAGTCTGGAGCACCGGGACACTGCTGTGGTTGTCACAGCCTGGGGCAGAAGAAAGTCTACCATCACAGTCCCGACACTTGACTGTGCTCCACACACTCCCCTACAACACAGCACCGTCTGGCCCAGTTGTCAGCAATGCCAAGCAAGAAAAACCTGGGTTTAGGTGTGGCCATTTGGGTGACTGGCCGGGGTAGGCCCTGTCTTAGCCAGATCACCAGAAAAGGGAAGGTAAACACGGAAACCAGGAGCTGACTAATGGCCACGGCGAATGGCCAGGGCAGTCAAAGCGTCCTGGGGAGGACGATGGTCAGCAGGGGATGAGGGAAGTGGGTACACTGGTTGGAGTCCCTTTCTCTTTCTGGAACTAGCCGATTTGGACTCAGTCCTGGCTCCAAGAGCTGTGTGTTCCCATTAGCCAGAGTGATGGGATGGTTCAAATGAAAGGCACAAACTAGTAACCAGCTTTGGAACAACTAGGTCAGGCCTGGCCTAGAGTGCCTAAAGCCGATTAGGCATATTGGATAGTATTTCTGCTCAAAATCATTAACTGTAAATGTGGCTGCTTGGCCTCAAGCCCACAGCTCTGCAGCCAGGCCTTGATCTGGCTCAAGAATCCCTAGGAAACTTGTTTGTGACTTTAGAGCCTGGCTTTCCTTGCAGGGTTCTCTATGGAGACAACTAGTCAACAGGGAAGAGTGAGTCAGGGCTGCTAACTAGCCCCTTCCTGCATGAACTGGTTAACCGACTCTCCTGGCTTCCTGCTTGGTTCTGAACTCCAGTGCCCGGGGCTGCTTTTCTGCCTACCCACAATAGCAAGGAACTTCTTTTGTTTGCTTCTGGTCTGAAAGAAGGGCTTGTTTTGAAGTTTGGACCACAAATAATAATCTATTGTTCCCTATAATAATAATCCACCCTCTTTTAGCAGAAAAAAATCTGCTTGATGTAGTGTGGCTATCAGTTTATTTAAAAGAATAGCCAAAAGTGCCCATTGTGTCCTGAGAATAAATATTTGGAAGATGGTTGGGAGGAATGGGGGAGTGCCCTCTTCTCTCTGGCCAGAATCATCCTGAAGGCCTCAGTAAGACTCTGAAACTGACCATCAGTGCTGGCGACAGTACCGCTCCTTTTCTGCCTGTTATGTTTTAAGAATCATCAGAACGCTGCACATATTCACTACCAACAGCTTGGTTTAAAATATCTTATTTTGAAGGGCTGGGTGAGTTTAAGCTAAGAATTTTAAAGAGCCTCCAGGAGCAGCCGAGCTCAGTGCGCCAGCGTGTGTTTTGCCCACTGAAGCTTTTCCAGTAGCTGAGCCCAGGACCTGGCAAGGAAAACACCCATCGCTGGCTGCATGAACACAGCTCTGTTCTCAGGATCTGAAATCAGAGGCCACTGCAGGAACTATTATGGATTGCTGCTAAAATGAGAATCTTCACTCAAAAAAACAGACTCAAACTAAGTGAAGGTTAGAAACAAACGTATATGGCCCTAAAATTCTTAGCTTAAAAACATATAGTCTAATGCTTTAAATGTAGGTGAAGAAAGTTCCGGGGGTCACAGTGCAAATCTGAGAGCTGCTTAGAGGAGTAGGATGTGCCTCACTTTGCCACAGGCCATGGGGGCAGCTGCCGGCTCTCAGTGGGTGAAGGAGAATTCTGGAACTCCATGCGCCAGGGACACCATGCCACAGAGGCCACGAGGGAGCGGAAGTGAACTCCGCTGGGAGGGGCCGTCTGAAAAGGCTACATGCTGGTTCCAGCTGTAGAGCGTCTGGCAAAGGTAGAAACAGACCGAGAAAGGTCGCCAGGGACTTGGGGGCAGTGAACCAGGGCCCAGCTGTAGAGATGCTGTGTGTGGCACTGTGACAGTGGACACATGTCATCGTACCCAAAGAGTACACACAGAGTGGCCCTCACATGAGCTGTGGGCCTCAGTCAGCAGTGCTGTGATGGGCTTGCTGACCAGCTGAGAACAACGTGACTAACGGGAGCCGGTGGGGACATTTGTGAGAATTCTCCACTTCCTATTTAATCTGTAAACCTAAAACTGCTTTTAAAACATCTGTTGGTTCTGAAAACATAAATATTAGGTTTAGTAAAACTGATAAAACTTACACAGAGATGAAAAATTGTGCTCTATATGTGTAATAGGAATTGTAAAGCATTCTGCTATCAAAAAAATTAAAAAAGAGAGTACCAAAAAAAGAAAAAAACCTTTAAAAACTTAAGACCATCAGCAGTTACTCTGTAGGAAATCTTTAGAATATCCTGCCAGAAACATATAGTTCTGTTTTGCTTTTTTTTTTTTTAATCTTCTTATTTTTTACTTTCTTAGTTTTAGTTTTGGGACAGGTTCCATGGGTGTGTGGAGCTTGCTTGCCCTGCCCCGGGCCTCCTGAGTCGCTGGGCGTAGGGGCGAGCACCACCCTGCTCTGCAGTGTGGTGTGACAGCAGTGAGTTCCTGTGTCTGCCGACCTCCTTGTGTCTTCTGTGTCACCTGGTGAGTGTGCACGTGGTAGTCACACTAAGCCTCACTCCTGTGCTTTCCTTCTCTCCAGGGACAGCTGGTGTGTCAGCCTTGGAGGTGTATACACCCAAAGAAATCTTTGTGGCCAATGGGACACAAGGGAAGCTGCCTTGTGCAAGTTTAAGTCCACTAACGTGACTGGTGGGTTGACGTCCGTCTCCTGCAGCTACCAGCACAAGGGGGCTGACACCACAGTGTTGGTAGGAGTGCCCTCTGCCCCACAAGGCCTGCCGCAGGCTTCTGTCCTGCTGTCCTGTGAGGACAGTCCATTCTTCGACTGTCCTTTTCCAGAATGAGTGTGGTCCTGGTCTGCTGTAGGCTGCAGGCTCTACTCCAGGAGAACATGAGCAGCGTCTGTCCTGCTCCTGGCGCCCACTTGCCACGCCCCTCCGCGGTCAAGCCCTGTTGTGAAGTCCTCTTCCCTGCAGGGAGGCCTGAGCTGACTGCGTTCCCTGGTTGTGGTGCGCCTGAAGAACACTTGCCCGGTGGTTTCCATTTCGGCTGTTTTAGGTGTTTGCCTTGCTCCCCTCCCACCTGCTCCTGAGCCCACAGGCTGATCATGCGACAGGCGTGTAGGGTCTTCAGGAAAGGTCCCAGCATGGCTTTCCTCTCACCTGTGGGCGCCTGGAGAGGCAGCTGAGGGCGGAACAGGCAGGGCCTGGGTGGGGGGTTAGTTAGAAACTGGGCGGGTGCAGGTGGGTGCTTATTAGACCTGGGCTCGTGGTCTGTAAGGGGAGGTGACGCCCCAGCGTGGGGCGCTGGAGGAGGAAGGTCGTCAGGAGGACCTGGGGAGCGGGTCCTCGGGGCACCACCCCATGCACCTTGTTGTGTTGCTCTTGTCCTGTCACACGTCCTTGGAACTTCGCCCCTACCTCAGCAGTGCCACCCGTTTTAGGTTGTGAGCACTCTGCAGGGACAGAGTCCGTCCTCCACCTTAAGCAAGAACACCCAGAGAAGCACCGTGGTTTGCACATCGCAAAGTCCACGTGCTGGGAATGTGACCCGTGTTCCTGCGTCAGTGGAGTGAGAGGAGCTTGGTGCCATCACACGGTGGAGCTCTCCATGGCCCTAGGGCTCCAGAGAGGAGGAAGAGGGAAGATCTGGCACTGGTCCATCTCGCCGGGCAGTGCCCCCAGCCATGCCCTGACGTAGCAAGAAGTGCCCACACCTCCCCCTGGAGCTCCGATGGAAAGGCCGGCAGCAGTGACCGCCTGCTGCTGTTGGGGTGGCCGAAGGCCGTGGTCTCGGGACTTAACTTCTGGGGTTGAGAATGTGCCCTCTGCCATTGCTGAAGGGACAGAGGATTGCCAGTCACTTGTCTATAGATCATGAGCTGCTCAGGGTCTCCTGGGGAAACTTCAAGTACATACAAGATAGTCCTAGCGAGTGGAGAAAAACACCGTTCTCTCTGGCCAATTGGCTTAATTTCTGCATGTGGTATTGCCAAAGCTATGACCTCTGGCCCCCAGGTGAAAGCTGTTGCCCTGCGCTGGAACCTAAACCTGATTTGCAGATTCCAGGACTTAGAAGAGGAGGACCTCTGAGTGGCCTGTGTGGGAGGCGGGGAAGGGTGAGGGAGAGTCAGGGTGTCAGATCCATTCAGCTTCCTCACGGGGCCATGTGGGTGTGCTTTTGGGTGGGACAGAGTGCAAAAGGCATGGCCTAGAGGTGTCTGCAAGGAGCCTCCCATCAGGTAGCTATCAGGGTGAGAGAAGACTCCATGTAGAGGTCTCAAGGACCAGGGATGGAGTCATTCAGCTGCTCTAGACAGGGCGAGGAGTGCAGCCATCAGCATCGCAGGAGGGCAGACTCCATGCATGTGTTCTCTCTACAGACTGCAGCCAACTTGTGAGGCCTTCCCTTTGCTATTCTCTGAACAGGGGGTTGTTCTGTCCACAGACAATAAAGCAGGCCAGCCACATTGCCATCCTGCCACTCAGGAGCTGCACAGGAGGATCATGAGTTCAAGGCCAGCTGCAGCAGTTTGGAGAGACCTATGTCAAAATAAAATAAAAAGGGCTGGGCATGCAGCGTAGTGGTTGAATGCTCCTGAGTTCAACACACAGTGCTACAAAAGAGAGGAGAGGGGGATGGAGGAGGAGAAAGGGAAAGGAACCACCGTGCAGTACCCCAGTGCTGGAATTATCCCTGTTGTGTGGGTTGAAGAAGATCTGCATAATCCCAGGCGTAATGTTAAGAGCATTGCTGGAGCCGGTGAGGTGCTGCACATCTTGGGAGGCTGAAGCAGGAGTTTCACGAATTCAAATCCAGCCTCAGCAACTTAGCAACACCTGTCTCAAAGTATAATGAAGCCTGGACTAGAGCTCAGAGGTAGAGCAGCCCTGGGTTCAATCCTCAGTACCTCCCCACACACAAATAAGAATGTGCTGTTTCTGGTTCACATTTTTACCTAATCAATTTATACTCACAGTTAACTACAGAATGCAGTTACTGATTAAAGTATTCTTTATTTCTAAAATATTAGGATGCATTCAATCAGGGATCAGGTAGCCCTTGTTAGGGCTCAGCACACCTCGGATGGCTCTCCTGGTCTGTGGACCTGGGCCCCCACGTCTGTCACAGACAGCTCTCCTGATCTGTGGACCTGGGTCCCCACGTCTGTCACAGACAGCTCTCCTGGTCTGTGGACCTGGGTCCCCACGTCTGACGTGCACTTGCCCTTCCCTGCCTCTCCTTCCCCCTCGGCTCGTGTGCTCTCTGGAGCAGTCTGTGTGGAGCTCTGGCCTGCTCCCTTCCCACCTCATCCCTTCATGCTCTGTTTCCCTCCTCCTGAGCTCTAGCCTTGTGTTGTCCTTCCCTCCAGATGCCCCAGCTGAATACAGTGAAAACAGGTGTTTTGAGAGGAGATAGACCTGTCTTACAACCGGCAGCTTGAACTTTTTAAATACTGGTTGAAAATGAGGCCTGGTTTTTCTTGTGAATTTTTACTGTTTTATTCCTGTCTTTCACTGGTTTGACCAAGGTCGTCTTCATCAATTCAGTTCACAAATGTGATTCCTGCTGTGTGCTCAGGAGTGCAGAGAGGCACATCTCGTCCCCTGTCTTCTAAGGTCACAGTCCAATACAGGACACCCGCCAAGAGAACCCACTGCAGAAGGCGGCTGTGGGCAGCATCGCAGAACTGCTACCACTGCTGGCCCAGAAATGCCAGGCAAGGGCAGAGATGCTGTGGGAAGGGAGGCAGACTTCTTGCTGGAAGGGCTTCTTTCCTTGGTTGAGAGTTTGTTTATTTCCTGGCAAAGAAGAGAGTGAAGGGCTTTGAGTAGGCAAGTTGTGACCATTCCTGAGAGGCATTCAGTCATGGAAGAGCACGAGCCTTGGCATCGAAGCTAGGCTTGAATTCCATCGGGAGGGCCTGTGACCTTGGACAGGTTGCTGTGTTTCTGCTGGTGAAGTTCCAGGGTGGCCATGGGAGTGTCAGTCGAGGAGGCGTGCATACCTCCTGTTTCTGCGTGACTGGGAGGAATGCACATTGCCTTGTTCTGGAGTTTCTTGGTAAGGTGACTGGCTTTGGAAGACCGACGCTGTTCCCCTCTGGAGGGAGGACACATTTGCCTACTGCCCAGTGTAGTAAAGACGCTGTGACTTCAGGGTGAAAGCTGGGCTTGCCTTTTGCCCACTCTTGAAGATTTGGACTTGAGGTTGGGTGTGGCGGGGCACACCTGTAGTCCCAGCTGCTGGGGAGACTAGGGAGGGGATCACTTGGCCAGTTCAGGACCAGCCTGGACCTCAGCAAGACCCTGTCTCAGACAACAGGCAGATCTGGGCTCCGTCTTGGATTCCTCACCAGTGATGCAGGCTCTGCATGTGCAGCGTCCGCCCAGGCCCCTCTGGGCCATCCCTGGGGTCTTGGAGGCAAGGGGACCAGGTCAAAGCTTCCTGCTGCATCTTCGCTGGAACTGCCCTCCCACGCCCCACCAGGAAATTATTAGTTTGCAAGTAGGTTAAAACCTCAGACTCTTCACAGTTTCTGATGAGTATTTGGGTCAGCTTAAATGCAGGGTATATATTGGATAAATAGCAATACTAACAATTATTTTATTTCTGCTTGTTGGTGATCATTTAGCCATTTTATTTTTATTTTTATTTTTTTAGTTGTAGATGGGTACCATACCTTTAGTTATTTACTTATTTATTTTTAGGTGGTGCTGTGGATGGAACCCAGGATCTCACACCTGCAGGGCAACTGCTCTCCCACTGAGCCCCAGCCCCAACCCTCATTTAGCCTAGAAGGTAGATTAGCCTCCATTCAGACTGGAGTCCACCAGTTGAGAGGCCACTCTGATGAGCATGACTCAGGTGTTGCTATGGAAATGTGGAGACAGGACAGGGAACAGCAGATCCGGCAGCAGGGTGGGAGTCACCTGGAAGAAGGCAGGGATCAAGGACCACTCCAAGGCTGGTGGCTCCAGTGAGTCTTTCTTGTCTGAGCCCATTTTGTGCTGGATAACGTGTAAGGAACTAAGCTTATTTCCTATAGATGGAGGCTGGGCAGACCAAGATCAAGGGCCCAGCACCTGGCGAGGGCCTTCTTGCCATCCAGCTCCATCGCAGAGGGCCGAGGGGCAGGAGCACGTGCTCTTTTCGTTGGACCCCTTATCATGTCATGGGCCTGTCCTGAGGGTGGAGCCCGCACTTCCCAAGGCCTCCTGCTAGCCCCCTCCTGACATTTTCAAGGGGAATGGAGGCTCAGCACAAGTTCAGACAGCAGACCCAGTCGAGATAAGATGAGTAGGCAGAAGTTTACAGCAGGTGACAAGCTCGGAGGGCAGGGCAGCCACCGGTGAAGTGGTGGGCCATCAGGTGAGAAGTCTGAAGCACAGGGACACTGTTGATGCCAGGCCAGGACATGGGCACTCACAGAGTAGAGGTGGTTACGAGGTCAGGAGGAGGGTAGGGTTATCTGCCAAGTCACTGTCCCCAGCACCACGTCACTTGTCCAGGAGGAATGAGAGCACAGGCCCCCAGCACAGCTGCTTGGCTTATATCTGAGCACCAGGACAGTCCCCTTCCCATGGTGCTGGGTCTGAAGGTCTTTGAGAAAGTTCACTGCCAAAAGCAGGTCTGAGGAGAGCATGAGGACGCTGGAGGATGGGGCTGGAGCTCAGCCTCCAGAGGCGGGCACCTCTGGCTTGGGTTCCATGTCTGAGACCTGTTGTGGGCATGGCATTTCTTCCATGAGGAGTCTTATGTGTGGTGAAGGGGATCAAACCAGGGCCTCGTGCATGCCAGGCAAGCACTACTGCCAAAACTCACCACGGCCCATCCAGGCTCCAGGGATTCTGCCTCTGAGCGTGGCTCACTGTGCTCTTGCTCCAATTGCAGTTCTTCCACTATTCCCAAGGACAAGTGTACCTGGGCAACTACCCCCCCCCCCCGTTTAAGGACAGAATCAGCTGGGCTGGAGACCTGGACAAGAAAGATGTGTCCATCAACATAGAAAACATGCAGTTCATTCACAATGGCACCTACATCTGCGATGTCAAGAACCCTCTGGACATCGTTGTCCAGCCTGGGCAAATCAGGCTGTACGTGGTGGAGAAAGGTACTTGGCCCTTCAGCGTCACCACGGTGGTGGCCAACCTCTATCCCAGGCTCCACTGGGAACAAGAGTGACCTGTCGGTTGTGTTTGGAGGGAGGGCTTTAGCCAGACAGCTGTGCTGCCTGTGTCTGTGGACCTGTGGCCCACCCCCCAGCCCTGGCTGCTGGGAACTGCCCGTTGTCTGGCTGTGTCACTGATTCCCCCATCAGGAGCCTGTGGACCTGATCCTAGGGATATTGGCTTTTCAGTGTTGACTGTACAGAACCTGAATTGATGGTGGCTAGTTGTAGAGGACAGTGGGAAAGAAGAAAACCAATGCTGTTCTGATGTCTTCTAGGAACAAAAATTTGACATTTCTAAATGCAGTACAAATATTCCCCCCCCCTTTTTTAGAATAAGCAGGAAATTCATGTTTACTTTGAGTAGAATGATAAAGTCCACCTCTCAGTCTTGCTTTGGTTTTAGGACCAGGGATCAGAAGTGCTCAGTTCTGTAGTTGGTTCTTTATAGCCAACGTTTGCGTGTCCTCAGTTGGGTACCGGTGTCTGGCTGGGTGACAGCTGAGTGGCCAGGGAAGGTGGTGCCTGGCTCGTGGGCCGGGCTCATCTGCGTAGGGAGCTGCCTTCCTCCCTGCAGAGTCCTCACTGCTGTTGTCTTCTCTCTCCAGAGAGTCTGCAGCTGTTCCCAGTCTGGGTGGTGGTGGGTATAGTCAGTGCTGTGGTTGTGGGTCAGCATGATCCTGGCCATCCTGTACAAAAGGAGGAACTCTAAGTGGGATTACACTGGGTAAGAGACTCTGACTCGGGAGGTGGAGAGACCAGGCAGGGTTTGCATGTGTGTGGAGAGAGCTTGTGAAGAGTGGCCTGCATTGCCTCTGCCCCTAACTGGCCTTCTCCTGTCAGTGCCTCTCCCGGCTGTGGACAGGGGGCTGGCCCCTGCTCTGCAGGTCCCTTTTGGACAGGGTGGGCTGCACTGTTTGGGATGGTCCACTCTGAGTTTGGGATTCTGAAGCTGCAGACTTCACTTGCCCTACCTGAGTTTAATTTCTTAGTATTAACCTCACGAGAGTCTTTTTTCTCTTTGGGTAGATACAAAACTCTGGTCAGGAAGTCCTAACAGTCCTAGCCTGGTGTGATGATGCGGGGCTCCTCCTTTTAGTAATTTCCCTCCCTACCCCAAACTGGGACAGTAAGAGTTGACAATAAAATCTACCAGCAAGTGCTGGGGATGTGGCTCAGTGGTAGCGTGCTCGCCTAGCATGCATGAGGAACTCGGTTTGATTCTCTGCACCACATAAAAATAAAATAAGGATTTTGTGTCCACCTAAAAACTAAAATATATATATATATATATATATATATATATATATATATATATATATATATATATATATTTAAATCTACCAGCAATGAAAAAAGTTTCTGTTTGTGACTTCTCACAGGACACCTTTAAGCGCAGTGTGTCTGATTGCAGGACCTTGCCTTTCCTGCCTGGGCTTGAGAGCTAACCCACATAAGCTACATAGAGCTCGCGTGGGGACTGGGGCCGTGTCACAGGCGCAGTGCTGCAGGTGCGGGACATCCTGCAGGGCTGGCCGAGCACTGCGTGCTGTGCACTCTCTTGCTGGTTGATAGTGGATCCTCGTCTGCGGACTGCTGGCATGGAGCTTAGGAGTGCTGCGAGTGGACGGGCTTGAGTGCTCCGGTTCTGGCGCTGCCCGCGTGGAATGCTTCTCTGGGGCTGGCTTGGTTCGCTTGCATGGCAAGAGTTTTCCTGAGCAGGCAGAGTGTTGGTCTCAGCACAGGACTAATCCAGGTGGTGGCGTGCCAGCTCTTGCCTTGGGGCTAATAAAGGTAGAGCGACGTTCTTTAGGACCCTGCATGGCATCACGAGTGCTGCTCTTCTCACTCTGTTTTTTTCCCTCCCCTGCCTCCATCCATTGGTGTGCTGGTCAGCTGCCTCTCCCCCACTCCTAAGGAGAGCTGATGTAGAAGACGCTTGGGACTGTGGCAGACTGAGCTCCTCCTCTCCAGTAGACACGTGGTAACTAATCACAATGCCTGTTGCTGTTCACGTTCCGTGTCCGTTCAGCTGTCTCCCTGTGGCCACTAACCAGCTTGCTCCGCTAACCAGCAGTCCTTGAGGTCTGTCCACAAGTATGTCAGGCAGCTGCGCACAACGTCCAGATGAAGTTGGTTCCTGTGGCTGTGTGTGATCTCATGGGAAATGCGTGCGCGAGCGCGCGCGCGCGCGCGCGCGTGTGTGTGTGTGTGTGTGTGTGTGTGTGTGTGTGTGCACGCTTGTGTGCACGGACGAGTCTTTGTTTTCTTTCTTCATACATGAGTTTTATCATCGGTCACTGAGCCTTCTTCGTGTCAGGGTAATTACACGACCTTGGCTCAGCCAGCAAGCCTCCCGTCCCAATGGACGCAGTGTCTGTGGTGTGCTTCAGTCTGAGCACTGACACTTTAAATGTACTCCTCCCTGAACTCCAAAGTTTTCAGAACACTGCCCTAAAGGATTTAAGCTATGGGGCTGGGTTGTGGCTCAGTGGCAGCACACTCCCCTAGCATGCCCGAGGCACTGGGTTCGATCCTCAGTACCACATAAATGTAAAGTATTGTGTCCACCTAAAACTTAAGAATAAATATTTTTTTTTTTAAAAAGGACTTAAACTGTGCTGATGATACATCACGTAGGGACCACTGATGACCCCTTCCAGGAGCTCCCGTCCCCTCTCTCTGTAGCCTTGCTGCTGAAGCCCTCTCACCGGGAGAGTTCACCTGCCGAGTGGCACTCCACACTTCCCACCCTCAAGACTTCCTGGGTGGTCTCTTTGTCTGCTGTTTGTCTTTTTCTGTTGCTTTTGGTGTGGTTGTGTTACCAGTGGTGAAACAGAATATGGGGAACCAGAGGATGGGAGAAGAAAAGCCAAGACTCACTCTGGATGTAGTTTTTAAATACATTCAGAAGACGTTTGCTTTTGATGATAGCAAAAGCAGATTGCATTAAGGTATAAGCTCACTCCTTTGGACCTTTGTCCCAAAGTAGGGTTTAAAAAGCAGCCCAGGCTGTGTTGTGATCAGAACCCCCTGTTTTCATTTGAAATGGGGATGAAGGGGTGGCATCACACTGATTACTGCAATAGATCCACCACTTAAGAGAACGAGTATCAGGTGGAAAACCATCTTCAAGGCGGGTGACCCTCGGGTACCCGCTGTCTGCTGTCTGTTCACATATATGCGCTGTGTCTGGCCTCACTCACCGTTCTGTATTTGTTTTCATTCATTTTAATTTTTAATTTTCTTTTTTACATTTGTTCTCCAAATTGCCATTACATCAGCTGCAACACATCAGAGAGTTTGTCTCCAGTTAAGCAGCTCCACGGAAGTCATCCTCCAACACAGAGGGTCTGGTAAAGAGTCTGCTTTCTGGATCCCACCAGGTAATGGCCGACAGTAGTCCTGCCCCGGCACCGAGCTCCAAACTTTGGTCTCTGTCCTTTCTGGGTTCAGGAAGGAAGTAGAGCTGAGAGAGAGAGAGAGAGAGAGAGAGAGAGAGAGAGAGAGAGAGAGAGAGAGCGAGCGCAAGCATGAGCGTGCTCAAGGTCCACTCTCGAGAGACCACAGCCTCCATGTGTGGAGGACACTGCCCTGCTGAGGTTTCCACTCAGCCACACTAACACATTATTTGCTCAGAATGTGACTCCTGTGGCCCAGGTAGAATTAAGAAATGGCTTGCTCAGCTGAGAGAGTCTTCAGTGAATTGCCCAAGGAAAATCGAGCAAATTGTTTTCTGAACTGAAGTCCTCTAAAAGAAACTCACAGGGAAAGCCATCTTCCTGGGGTTGAGTAAAACAAAAATGATTTTCATGGATTCTGTAGAAAAACATGGGAGGCTTTATCTAGATGATCGTCGGAATCAGTTCCCACCTACTGCAGAGATGCAGGAGAAGTGACTTCAGTTGGAATCTGGCACAGAGTGGCCTTGTGGCGTGGTGGGCAGCACCATCTGGCCATGCTGTGGCCTTGCCGGGCAGCTGCCTGGGTGCCTGGGACCACGTGGTGCTTCAGGGCGTGGAGCCGGCTGAGCTGGCCAGCTGCCTGCCCCACAGAGATGCTAGTGGGACAGAGGCTTAGAGGAAGTAAAGATGGTGGCCATGCTTGAGAGACCCTGTGGGTGAGGCCTGCACCTGGCTCCCTGGCACATTCCGTGGTGAGGAGACCTGGTGCTCTGCTGCCAAGTGACTGGGATGTGGTCAAACCTGGGGTGCAAGGCAGCATGGGCTCCTGGCCAGGTCCTGTCCTCCCTCTCCCTCCCTCTCTGTGCCGGGTGCCTCAGTCTCCTATTTGGACTGAGAGTGGCTCTGGGTGTGGCTCTCCTGCTGAAAGCATGTTAGGAAGGAAGAGAAGAAACAGGGCTTTAAGTCATTTGGGAGTAGCTTGTACATCTCTGTGATCTGGGAGAAACGACAATGAGCCCAGGCCCTGTGGCCACCAGCTGGCAGCCCTGCAGGGTGCTGCTGCAATGCAGGAGGGGAGTGGTTTGGGGAGGTAGGTGCAGTGTGAGGTGGCCACAGAGTACCAGAAACAGACATGCCAGACAAGGAAAAGGAATCTAGCACTCTCTAGAAGAATACAACAAACCCCCATAGCCAACACTGTACAATTCTCCATTTCTGGCACCCATCAAAACTTACTAGGCATACAAAGAGGAGAAGAAGGCTTGTAACCAGGAGGAGACGACTAAGAGGCCATCGGTCAATTGCCAGAGGCAATGGTTCATAAACAGGGAACTTCAGACAGGTGTTGTAAATCCCACAGACTCAAGGATATAAAGAAAACCCTGAACATAGTGAGGGGAAAAGTAGATCTGTAAAACAGAATCCCAGGGAACTCAGAACTGAACAGGCATGGGGTGCCAGGCAAGACCCATCAGATACCATAGAAGAAAAGGTCAGTGAAGTGGAGGACAGAAGAAGGAACATCCAAAATGAAGTATGGAGAGAAAGATTTGCCCGTGTCTGTTTCTGAGCCATGTTTGGCTGTGGGTAACTGAAACCACGGAAAGCAAAACCCAAATTAAGAGGGGTCTCCTGTGAAACAGTAGGTCAACTCACCACACTGATGGTTACCTTACATAGATGCTCAGAGCACTCCAATTAAAATATAGAGGGTTGGGTTGAGGCCCAGGGGCAGCATGTGTGTAGCTCGTGGGCCATGAGTTCAATCCCCAGCCCCCCAAAAATAAGTGAAACAGCGATAGTCAGGTTGGGTAGAGTCGCTTTTGTCAGCAGAGTGGGTGGCTCATACCTGGAATCCCAGGCACTCAGGAGGCTGGGGAAGGAGGAATGCAAGTTCAAGGCCAGCCTGGGTGCCATCTTAGAGAGATACTGCCTCAAAATAAAAAATAAAGATTAAAAAAGAGGGCTGGGGTATAGCTCAGACACAGTGCTGCAGGTTCAGTCTCTCATCCCTGGGGAGGAAAGCAAAGCACCAGCTTTACTTGGCTGTCTTCCAGGTCCTGTTTGTACCCTTTCTGTTAGACTTACCAAGGGTAAATAACATGGGTGTGCAATCTGCGTGTCCTTGGCCCGTGGTGAGAGACGGAGGTGGCCCTCTCACTTCTGCAAGTGTTCCCTCGTGAAGTGTGCTGTGCTGTCCGGCTTCAGTGTCACACTGATTGCCTTGGAGGACACTGTCCCAGGTCAGAACATTTGCCTCAGAAACTCCACGGCATTCTAAGCCCTCGATGTGTCAGCAAGTGACTCTGCTGGCTGTGTCAGCATCACCACGCTGCTACTTTGCACAATTGGGGATGCTTCCTTTGCAGAGAGCCCAGGACCTGTCCAGCGTAGCTCTCAGCAGAGGCCACAGGAGATGCACCATCTTCAGTTTGAGCTGATGTGTTATCTGACTGTGTCTGCTGTGTCCTCTTTCATCACTTCCGTGGGCATCTGAGTGCCTACACGAGCCATGCGGCTAGATGCCACAGGACCAAGGCAGAGATCAGCACCCAGCGCTGCTCTCAGGAGACTCCTGGGGTGTTCAGAGAACCTCAGGCTCTTCCACCAGGTAGAGAAAAGTGTTTGCGGATATTCTGGCAAACAACCTGGGGGAGATTTTCACGTCTAGATAAGTCCCGTGTGGCGCTGTAGGGGTTAGTTGTGTGTTGCAGACCCAGGTCACCCTGGGGACCGGCTGATGGTGTTAGCTTGGAGAGACGTTTAACATGGGCATCCCTTCTCTTGTCTCTGAGGTGTGGTTCATCTGTTCCCCACTTCTAACCCTAGGCCTGTGTGATGTGCACATGGGTCTGTGACAGTCAGAGCTTGGAGTGGGGACATGGCAGGAATGTTGACAGACCCTCCCTTGAGTTCATCCCAAGGGTTCTCTCATCTTCCTGGGTTTCCATGTGTAGGCACCACTTGAGAACTGAACCGTGTCAGCGGTCACTCTGTGGATGAGTAAGTAGCTCCCTGCTATTTCACCATAAGAAAAAAGGATAATAGCTCCCCACAAAGGGAACTTTAAAAGGAGCACCCTAATTTCCAGGCATGCGCCCTTGGTCGCCACCGTGACGAGTGGAGAAGACTGATTAACAGAAGCCCCCCAGCAAACATGTCCTCGATCCCATTGTCCAAGAATCAGGCACACGCTGTTCCGTCGTCCAGTCACCTGGAAGAGGACAGGAATTTTGACTGGCTTAGATGTCACCCTGCTTCACCCCGAGGGGCAGAGGAGGCAAAGTGAGGGTGAACAACAGAGCCAGAAGCCCTCCCCAGCACAAGGCATGCGGTCAGGATGTGGGGGTGGGGTGGGGGAAGCACAGGGAGGAAATGAGCCAGAAATCTCTTATAAAGCATAGTTTAAAATAATTTTTGTGTAAGTACTTGATGAGAATTGGTTTCCTAGATCTTTTCCTGGGCATGGTTTTGCAAAAGGCAATAATTTTGGAGAAAGGTGGTTGGGATATTTAAGAGTTTGCTGGCTCTAATACGCAGACACCGAGATGCCTAAGATCGCTGCGTGCCTTCCCTCCTCGCCTCTCGGCAGCTGATACGCTGAATTCTTTGTGACCCCTGTAGAAACTGAGCTGTGTCCAAGGCGCTGAGCCAAGGGTAGTCGTCAGTGGCGGAGCTGGTGTCGGCCCGTCCGCCAGGTCCTGAGAAGGGTGCTCCTCCCGTCCTGCCCCAGTTCCGAGTTGATGGTCAGTATTGGTTCCATTTGCCTCAGAGAGCCACTGGACTTAGGTGCTGCCATTTACCTGACTCTTCAAACACTGGAGTGAGGACTGAGAGTATTTTGTCAACAGCGGTGAGCGTGTGCTCAAAGAGACCTCGGCGCAGTGACCCCTTCCAGGTGGGGAGACGCTGCCCGGCTTGCCACGGTGCCTGCTCAGGCACCCGTGTGCTTGCAGACAGGTCTCTTTGTTCTTCCAGAACCCTCTCTTCCTGGCCCACCTTCCACTATGTTTTTACTTGGGAATAAATTTGATACAAGTAGAATTCAGAGGTACATTTCTCTCCAGTTATCACTAAACGGATCAATCTACGTGGGGCCGTTTGTTTCTGGAAACATTTTCAGTACTTAAGGCCCTTTGTGAGTCAATATTTGAGGGAAAACATCAAAACAAAGCACATGAAGGAGAGTGTGGGGGAGGAGTGTCTGCGTGTGGCCCCTCGGTGGCGGCCCTGGGTGTGGCCCCTGGGTGGCAGGGGCTTGCCTGGGAAGCCCCAGTAACAAAAGAAGAGATTTACTGCAAAAATAGGTAGGCTGGTGTGGTCTTGTCGTTGTCCTTCTCCTTATTATTCCTGCGTACACAAGTGACTGTCTCCGCAATGGCAGGGTCATCTCCAAGTTGATCTTGTTTCATGGTGTCCTCTGCAGTCCTGAGTAGTCTTGTTAGCCCTCAAAATCCAGGTCCTTGGGGACCCTGTGTACCCTCGTTTCTCAGCACCCCCTGGAGCAGACTTCCCTGAGCTCAGGGCATCTCCTTCCTTCCTCTGGACCCACCTCTGCCAAGGCCTCATCTGACAGGTCCCTAACCTGAGTCACTCTGTCAAATCCCAGGGGGAGAGGGAGTGACCTCAGACAGCTGAGCAGCTTGAAGGAAAACCGCCCAGCGTCCTGGGTAGGAATGGGTCCTTCTCTCTAGGAGGGACTTCCCGGCCTCTGAGGCTTGCTGGCAGGTGCACGTGCACTCTGTGCTGCCTCTGATCCTGGCTCCTCTGCATTTTCCAGTCACATGGTTTCTCAGTCACCTCCTGTGTAAGAGCTGCCATGTGTTTGGCTCAGGCTCTCCTGTTGATGGGGTGAGCCAGTTGACTTGTGCACCTGCAGTTGGCTGGAGGGATGACCAGCTGGGCAGCCATAGTGTGGTCTTACAGTTTGACAGTTGGTCCATGTGTCCCATGTCACCAGCAGGCTGGCCTGGGCTTGTTCGCAGAGTGTTGGGTGCGGGTTCCAAGACCAGTGCAGGAGTAGAAGCTACGAAACCTGTGGAGGTCTAGGTGTGACAGGATGATGTCCCTCGGGCCTTATTCCATGGGTCAGAGCAGGTTAGGAGACTGGCCCCGATTCTAGCAGTAGAGGGGTAGATCCTGCTCAGTGGATGGCGCTGACTGCACTTCGGAGATGCTGCTGCACCCTGCGGACCCCTCCCTGCGGTGGTCATGGGCAGGGCTCTGTTATCAGCTGTGGGAATGCTGTCCTCTGAGCGTCTTCTGCATCTTTGTGGATTAGCCTTCGGTTTTCCTGCAGCTTTGGGATGCAGGTAGGAGGTCTCTGTGATTCAGTGTGGACGGTGCAGTCTGTTGATCTCACGCACGAGGGGCCTCAGTGAGAGCACCCCCACCCGGATGCCTGAACCTGGGCTTCGACCCCCTGGTTACCCCATCAGTTACTTCAGCCTGTTTCAAATTGTGTTCATGTAATAAGATGCCCGGGTAATGGCAGCTCGATAATAACTGGTGTATATTACTTGGCCTGTCAGACAGACCTGGGTTGCCTAAGGACCTCATTCAGCCTGTGGATTCATGGGTGGATGCCGTTCTCAGGGCCATGTTAGAGATGAAGAAACTGATGCGCGGAGCCTCTCCGCTGGAGCCACATGTGGTGCTGGGGGACTGTCCTGTGAATCACACGGGCCCTGCTACGTTACAAGCTCGCAGCCCGTACCTTGGGCCTGGCCCTCCTGGGGAAGTCGGAGCTTGAGCCACCCAAGATCACAGCACACACATGAAGTTCCACATTGTCAGGGCTCCTGGCTGGGATGTTACTGTGTTGTTATTGCTGCTGAACAAGTCAGATGTGCTGACAGCTGGCCGGGGGAACCTCAGCCTTCGCCCAGGGCTCGCTTCCCCAGGAGGCAGGCACCCGCTGTCCGGCTGCTGCTCCTTGTGTGCCCTGGGCTGGACCCCGACTTGAGCAGCTGCTTCACTGCTGAGAAGAGACCTGTGCTTTAGTCCATCAAGGATTTTTCTTTATATTTCAATGGATTGTGATTCTTTGTTTTTTTCTTTTCATATTTTAAGCCAGGAAGAATAGTTTTCTGATATTAGAAGTCAAAGAAGGGGCTGGGGGTTTTGACCAGTGGTAGAGCACTTGCTTTTCTTGCAGAATACCCTGGGTTTGACCCCCAGCACCAAAAGATTGAAAAAAGAAATAAAAGAAACAGTATTTGGAGTCCTGAGGACCACTGTGCCATCAGTAGTTATACTGAAGATAGTGGGCACAGTGGTGCACACTGTGATCCCAGCAACTTGGGAGGCTGAGGCAAGAGGATCCCAAGTTTGAGGCCAGCCTCAAGCAGTCTATCTAACAAGACCCTGAGCAACCTAGCAACCTGTCTCAAAAGAAAGAATAAAAAGAAAAAAATTGGGGATATAGCTCAGGGGTAAAGCACCCTTAGGTTCAATCCCTAGTACCATACACATAAATAAATAAATAAATAAAAGTACCTGATAATCTAAAATGACCAGTTCAAATTGATGGTATCTTTGATTGGCACCCAGTGTGTTTTCCATAGTTTACACAGGTCTCAGGTTGACAGACATGCCATCTGGTCCTGAAGACTGATTGCTATTGCTAAGGTTGCAGAGTTCTGTGGGACTAAAGCAAGGGATATTCCTGAGGAGGAGTGTTATGTTGTTACATAAGCTTCCAAACGTATGGGAGAAGTGTAACAAAGTGCCTGTGCTGGCTTTAGAGTCACCACCTGTGCCTAGCCTTGTTGGACAGGGGTCCAGGAGGTCCTGCAGGGGAAGTCTTCTTGCAGACACACAGACGAGGGAGGTCTGTGCTTTAGAACCAGAGCCACAAACCCGACCGTGGTTGAGACACGTGTCCCGTAGGCACGTGGTTGCCCAAGACCTCTAATTCTGCTTCTCTTCCAGGGCCCAGTCATATATGCGCAGTTAGACCACTCCGGCGGCCATCACAGTGACAAGATCAACAAGTCGGAGTCCGTGGTGTATGCGGACATCCGGAAGAATTAAGACCCAGAGCATCCTGGACCAGAAACCAACCCAAACTGGACTCTTGTGCAGAAAATGTAGCCCATAATCACGTGTGGCCTTGGGGACCCAGGCAAGGACACACACACGTGTAGACCCAGAGGGAGGAAAGGATGTGGATGAAGGACATGTATATTCTATTTAATCTTCCTGATGTGGGGCCAGCATTGCATGTCGAGAAGATGGTGTGAGGGTGTGAATCTGCCTACGTATAAACGTCTTGCCGTTTTTGTACATGCTTTGGGGGTCATTAAGAGTTGGGATATTTCAGAAACATTCCTGTCACCACCATTTAGATGTGGTTGCCTTTCAGAGACAGTAGCAGACTTCTGTGTTTCCAGTGGACGTGGCCTTTTAATCCAAGGGCTCAACCAGTCTTAGCATTTATTGTCATTGGAAGAAGGAGATCCCGTGGCAGACACGCAGCCAGGGGCCCTATCACACGCGCCATAAATGTTCATTTGGTTGTAGCTTTTAGACAGCATCTGTTAACTATGCCACTTACAGAAAGTTCAAGAAATTGGTGTTGGTGCTTTTCTAAAGCATGGGGCAAATTTTATGTGTTGTGTCGACTTACTTAAATGTCACACCCTTTATGTCCTGTCAGTGTGTGGGTTCATGACACCAGGTTAGCAAGGATAAGTGTGCCACTAGGTGCCACTGGTACCGCTCCCCTCCAGGTGCCTTAGATCAACACATGGGGGTGATTTGATGGAAAGGCCAATCTGAGCTCGGGAGTGTGGCACCTGTGGAGGAGAAAGGTATCAATCACATTCTTGGCCCTGGTCCTTCCTCCTTGGGCTAGAGTGGCCATAACACATGAAGCCAGAGAGGCCTTGGCTCCCTCCCCATAGGGGATATGGGAAGGGACCTGGGCTGGCTGGATCACCCTGGTGGTCAGATGGCCCTGGCCTTGCACTGCATAGGATGACCTTCCTTCAGAAGCCTCAGGCCTCCAGCAAAGCAACCTCGGGCAGTCGGCCTGGTCTCCCCAAAGCTTCCCACCCCCAAGACAATTGAGGTTCAAGGGGTCAAGACTTTTAGTAATCAGTGGGGGTAGAGTGGCCCCGTGCACTCTCTTCTCTTCCTGTTTTGGTGTTGTGGTTGGTGTGTCCCACCCCACTTTGCCCCTCATTTACTTGAAACAGTGAACAGTGGTGGAAGAAGGAGAGGGATCTGTTTTCTCATTTTCCTCCATGGCCGCCCTACCACCTCTATGCATTTTCAGGTTTTCCTGGGCTGGCAAAGCTCCTGAGACTGTGGTGCAGGTTGCATTCTCCCATCTTCCAGAATGCTTTGTTTTAAAAGAAACATTTTCCCCTTTAGAACTGCCGGAGCCCTGGCAATGGGAAGACTGTCATCTAGAAGGTGGTGGCAGGGGCGTGGGCCCTTCCCCTGGAGTCCTGAGAGCTGCTCCCCCTCCCACCTCAGTCCCCTGTGGGAAGTGTGGGAAGCTGCATCCTAAGAGAATTTTAAAGGGAAAATGCACGACTTGGGTTAAAGGTGCTCCAAGGTGGGGAGTGGAGAAAGGGCTGCTGTGGAGCCCGCCATCCACTCCTGAGCTCTGCTGCTCCCTGAGACCTGCCTGCTGCTCCCGGGCTGCAGCCACACTGCATGCACTCACCAGCCAACAGATGGGTTTGGTGGACATCTGCTGGCTGAACCTGCCCTTCAGCTGGCTGCCATTTCCACCCAGCACTCTGGCCTTCGACCCTGAGACCTTTGCCTGTTTTCAAGACCCTGGGAGCCCTCAGCAGGCTCCTGTGTGGGTGGCTGGCTGGAGTGTGGTGGGAAGGCCCAGTGCCAGAGCCCAGGTGTGAGCCTGCCTTCTCTCCTTCCTGTAGGACCATGTGAGTGGGAGGCCGGTGCTCTGTGGGCTCCACACACTTCTGTTTCCTCCCCTCCCTGACTCCTGGCCTCCCTTCCCAGTGGACACATCACACTGTCTGCCTCTGCCTCATGGGAGAAGATCCCTCCTGACCCTTCCCCCAGGGCAGCGAGTGTCCAGAGTGCTGGGTCTGTCCTGGCCAGCCTGCCTGCCCTGGAAGTTGCTTGGAAAAGCCTCTTACCAGAGGCCTGTGTCCAGGAGCAGAGCCTCCACCCACTGGTCCACCACTTCCCTCTGGTTGTTTGGCCCTTGTGACCAGGGCCAGACTTGTAACCAGAGAAAGAGGCCAAATTTTTCATGAGTCTTGTGAAGGGACACCTAAAAGAGATCACCTAGGAAATTAAAACTCCAAACTATCTAGTTGCTCAATGGAAATATATCCAACTAGGGAAAAAATTTCAATTCATTATTATTTTTTATCTTTTTCAATTGTACTTCTGTGAATATTTTAATACATCATTTTTAATTTCTGAATGTTATTGTGTGGTCATTTTTAATCAAACAGAAAAAAAATATAAAACCTTTTCATTTCTTCTACCACAGCCACACCTGCCTCTTTATTCTTCAAACACATGAGCTTCTGGGCCTTTGCACAGCCGCTCCCTCAGCTGTTCATGCTTGTTGGCTGGGTGAGCAGATGGATGGGTGGATGCATTTATCCATTCAACTATCTATACTGAGAGCTCTTCTGAGCCAGGCACTGTGCTGAGCACAAGGAGACAGGAGTTAAGATAAAGCTCCTCCCAGAACCTGCTTTGGGGTGGGGACCACAAACACAAGTAGGAGTAACAGACACTTTAGAAATAGTTACTTGGGGCTTGGTACAATGTGCCAGGCACTTAGCATTTCTTATTCTGTTACAGCTCTATGAGCTAATAATAGTTGCACTAATCTTATACCCATTTTCAGAAAGAGAGTGTCAGGCTTAGATTATGACTTACCCAGCCACGGTCACTTAGCCAGTGTTAGGAAAGGTGGGGCAGGCCCTTCTATCTAAAGTAGAGCCATTAACTTCTGTATTTAAACAATGAGGCTGGGTGCTTGATGAGTTCCTCAGGAGCTGGGTGCAGGTGACCTGAGGGAGATGGTAGCATGCGTAGTAGAGATACAGGTCTCCGGGGGTCTTCATCTATTGAGAGCTGTGTCACAAATAACATGTTACACCAGACATGGTGGTGCCCTCCTGTAATCTCGGCAACACACGAAGCTGAGGCATGAGGATGGCAAGTTCAAGACCAGCCCCGGCAACTTAGCAAGACTCTGTCTAAATTAATAGAAGAAAAGGGCTGAGATGTGGTTAAGTGCCCCTGGTTCAATCCAAAAAAAAAAAACAAAGTGGTCTTCTAAGCCAGGGATCCCAAGTACAAGTCACTATTAAAGCACTCAAGTTTTCTAGTGTTCTGTTAATTCCATAGATTGCCAAGGGTCCGTGAGGAGCCCCGACCGCATAGCTTTACACTCTTGAGTGGGAGAGAGTGTTGGCAGGAACATCCCAAGGTGACCCTCACAGGCCCAGGAGTAGAACGAGAGGGATGCTGTGCTTCCCTGGGCACAGGAGGCCACCAGTAATGGGACTCCTCCTGCCAGCTCTGGTTTCCAGGCTGCACGGGGACATAAACATGCTCGCCAAGGACACAGGTGCTCAGCAGCCATTTCACCCCTACACCCTTTATTGTATATCTTCAACCACACGGACGTTTTCTAACAACAAAGATCTTCCCATACTTAACAAAGCATTTGGGGTGGTGCAGAGATTAAACCCAAGCGGCTCTGCCTGGAGCTAACCCTCTTTTCTTTTTTTGATATAGGTGGTCTCCCTAGGTTGCTGAGGCTGGCCTCCAACTTGAAATTCTCCTGCCTCACTCAATACCCCCACCCCCACCAGAGTGGCTTGGGATTACAAGAACAAAAGCATTTTAAAAAAACACATTTATAGGGCTGGGGCTAGGGCTCAGTGGCAGAGCACTTGCCTAGCATGTGTGAGGCACTGGGTTCGATCCTTAGCACCACACAAAAGTAAACAAATAAAATAAAGGCATTCTGTCCATCTATAACTATAAAAATTAAAAAAAAACACATTTAAATAAACAAATCTTTGGTTTCTTCTATTGCTCAGTTTATAGATTCCCTTTTTCTCAGAAATGGTTTCTTTGAGTCAGGACCCAACATATTCTAATGAAGATTTCTTTTTGTTTTAAAACCAAAAGGAGCACACACAAGGCCAGTTTGAACCTGCACCCAAATGTTCTAATAATAAGAGAAAACCCCACCCATGTGCAGCACAGGCTGCCTTTCCCAGCCTTGTGCCCAGAAGTTTCTGGAAAGACAGGGCCCCGTGTTGTTCACACCTGCATGACTTTCCTTAGATCCTTAGAAGCCGTTTCTGAGTCTTGGACCTGTAAGCGTCAGTTGTTGCTGCAGTGCCGTGATGGCCATTGGTCCTGAGCCTTGGACCTGTAAGCGTCAGTTGTTGCTGCAGTGCCGTGATGGCCGTTGGTCCTGATGTACTATAAAAATGAAAGCCAGACCTAAGCACTCTGAAGTCCTAGCCTGCCCTCCGCCCACCTCACATCCCTCCCAGAGGCCTGGGCCTGGCTGTGGGGCCACAGCTGAAGGCTGGGGCTGTGGGAGGCCTGGCTGTTTACAAGGGAGGAAACCATGGCCTCTGGGCTCATAGGAGTCCCCAGGGAGCGCTGCTTCCACACTTCCTCCCGCAGGAGGATGGGGGCTGTTTGTGGCTGCAGACCTCAGCCCAGGCTTGGAGTTTCAGTCACCATTTCTCTGGCTTTGAGACTTCCAGACCACAGGGAAGGGCTGTTTCCTGTGGTTGGTCTCCCTACCTCTGGGAAATCTGGCAGGTTTAACATTCTCATGTTTGCTTTTGTGTCTGGCCCCAGAGACATCCTGCTGTGTGACGGACACATCTCCGGTTGCTTTGCCTGGGGAGGGGCATTCAGTAATTTCAGGTGCCCACCTGAACCACTGCGGGAGTGTGAGGTGGGCAAAGGTGCTGGGGTCAACCCATCAGATTCCAAGAGACTGAAGTTCAAATCTAGACCATGTTATTGGTTCTTTCTTTTTTTCTTTCTTTTTCTTTTTCTTTTTTTTTTTTTTTTTTGCAGAACATAAATGTATTTTCTACCACAATTGTTCTCAACCCTGTAAGATTTCCACATCTTCACTGCAAGTAGACAGTTTTTTTTTTTTTTTTTAACACTGTTAGGATACCTCAGATGGGCAAAAGAAGACTTAGGATAAGCTGCCCCGCTCTTCTGTGAAGACTCCATTCTCCAAGAAAGTTGATTTTCACCTCTGGGATCCTCTGGGCTTCTTGGGCTGAGTCAGAAATTCATATGCAGCCTGGATCTCCAGGAAATGCCTTTGGGCCTCCTCTCTCTAGTGCTGGTTGTGGTCGGGATGCCAGTCCTTCACTAGCTCCCGGTAACTATGATGTATTTCTTCATTTGTTGCCCCATCTGAGAGGCCCAAAATCTGGTAAGCGAGCTGGCGCTTCTCATCCTGAAAACTGTGAACAAACTCATAGAACTTCTCCCACTCCTGGAAGTAGTGGTTGTTGATACCTGGATCCCCAACTAATAGCCACCAGATTTGGTAAGGCAGAAGGAGGACAGACTCCATAAGGCGGCCAAGAAGGGGGAAAAAGCTGAACCAACTTAAGAAGGAGCCAAGTGTTTCTGACACATAACTGAGAGTGGCAGCTGTGTTCCACAGGGTACTGTATGCCAGCGGGCCTGTGAAAGCAAGGTAAGCCAAACCGAGCCGGTAGAGCCGCACACTGAGTGTCTCTGACTCTACTGAAGGTTTATAGCGGCAATGCTTCTGGGCTGTGATGCTGGCAGCCAAGCTGATGGGAAGGATGGCTACGGGGCGGCCATAGAATATAGGGGAAGTAAGAAATGCTGCTCCTAGAGTGTTCTTAAAGTCTGAGGTTTGGTTGCCAATAGTAGCCACCAGCAAGACACCTAAGCCAACTGCCAGTGGGAGGCCCACAATGTAGAAGTTGGCCATGGAAGGAAAGCTAATCAGAGCCACAAGTCCAAAATATATGCCCACTATCATCTGGGCAAAAAAACGAATGGGACTCGGTGGGGGTATCCCCTCTCTTGAGCTCTGTTTCTGTCCCTGGGCTCTGTTGGCTTGAGCTACAAAGTTTGGGAGATTCCAGAATTCCCAAAGCCAGCCCAGCCCACCTCCCCCCAGGGTAAGCATCCAGAGCAGGGCAAGACTGTCCCTTCCCAAGTATAGGTGGTGAAGCCCAGCAGGGCCCCCTACAGCCCAAAGGACATAGGTCACAAGGAGCCCTTTCGCCATCCTCTAGGACAAGAACAAATCCAGTGGCATTTGATATTGCTCAGAGTGCAGAAATCTCAGTTCTTCTATGGGAATCATGCCCATCATAGCCTCAGAATTATCCTTAGACCCTGGCCGAACCGGCTCCCAGACAGCGTCAGATCAGCTATTTTCTTCAACCACAGAATCAAAATGGCCCCTCTCATTCTGCTCCCACTTCCATCCAAGTGTGTTATTGGTTCTTTCTCTGCCTTTGAATAGAAATTTCTTATTGCGAAGGTTTTTTTTTTTTTGAACCAAATAAAAGAAGCAAAATTTGCACTTACTTTTCAGGGCCTCTCTTAGAACGTACAGTAAGCCCGGAGGAATGCAGAGCCCTTCAGGACCTGCCCTCCTTGTTGGCACAGCAGAGCGCCAGGGCTGGTGTGTAATGGACTGATGGACGGCCAGCCACTGCGTCCTGGCTGGTGTGCTGGACTCACTGTGTTGGTCAGAGGCGTGGCCTGGGCAGCCTGACTGTGTTCTCTGGAGGCCATTCTCTCCTGGGCCACACCGGCCTTGTCCTGCTGTAGAGAAGTCCTGGCTGAAACATTGGGTTGTGTCTGACATCTTAAGCTCAATGCAGATATGTACAGACCCACACCACCCTATGTGGTGGCCCAGGTCAGGTGCCATTTAAGTTTGGATTAAATTTAAAATTCAGGTCCTCCATCACTCTGACCATGGAGCTTGGTGGTTCCATGTTACGGGGGCTGTCACGTTGATCAGAAATAGAACGTTTCCTTCGCGTGAAGTTCTGTTGAATGCACTGCTATCAACCACACAGAAAACAGTGACCTTCAGATGTGTGTCAGTGTGCCAGGTCAGGTGAGGATGGTGGGAATGTGTTAAGGTCTGTAAAAAAGTCAGGATGGCACCTGGCATTTTGCCAGAGAAATGTTAGAGTCTGTAAACAAGTCTGGATGGTACCTGGCAAAATGCCAGAGGGAGTGGTTTGTGAAGTAAGAAAAGTGAGCCATTAAGTGTGGAGATTCCTTATTGGTTGACTGCTGTATCTAGTTTATGCTAATTAAGATAAGCTGTGCAAAATGTATAAATACCTCTGTTGTCCTACAATAAAGGGCTCCTACTCCTGCTGTATCAATGTACACAAGTTGTTCGTCACCCCCCCCCCCCCCGCCCCGGCTATTTTGCTGCAGCTGGACTGCGGCAGATGGTGGTCCATTACAGGGAGCCCCGGGACACTCGGAGGTAAGTGACAAAAAAAAGGTGCCCGTCCATAGATAGGACGGGAGCAAATCTGCTCGTCCCTAGACAGATAGGGTGAGAGGAAAAATGGCCATTTTGAGAAAATGGAGAAGATTGACACAGTATGTTTGTGTCTTGTTTTGTCTCAGTGTATTGTTTTGTCCTTATGATGAAAATATGGAAGGGGTGAGAAGTAAATTGATAAGGGAAAGAGGCACCCCAGTGGAACCAAGAAGAGTTAGGACATGTGTTGATAAGAGCCCAGGAACTCTAGTCAGAAAGAAAAAGAAAGTTCAGAAGAAGAAGGATTATCAGGAAAAAAGTTGCAGCAAAAGGCTATTATTAAATACTTTTCGTTACCGGAGGGTGCGTGAATCAGTGCAGCGGCCGCGACGTGCGCTAGCCGGTCATGGCGCAGCAAGGGCTTTCCAAGCAGCGGCAGCCGGCTCTTCCACTGCCAGGAGCCCAAATCTAGACCTGACCTGGAGGCACAGTCTCGCAGGCTCTTGCTCCCTTTGCCCAGAAGCAGTTTGAGTCCGAGAGTCTCCCCAGGGCCATCTGGGGATGCTGGGACGCTACAGCCAGCAGAAGACGCTAATAACTAAGCTACAATGGTTCTCCCACACCTGAAGGCTGATGAGTAATGAGCGCCATTAAGGCCTATTTCAAATGTAAAAAATCTTAAGAAAATGTACTAAATTGTTCAGAAGGTTGTTTTCTTAGAGGAATACTACAGGAATTTCTTTAGCCATCTGGAGTTCCTGCCTTCGTCCCAGTGCCGGTGAAAATGAAAGTGGAAGAATTTCCAGTGTTACTGAGAACCAGAAGATACTTTGGATCAAGCTAGCTGCTTGCAGAACTTACCTGGACTATGATTTTAAGCTAGCTGCCGGTAGAACTTACCTGGACTGTGATTTACCTGGACTGTGAGTTAATCTATTGAGACACTGCTTTATCTGGACTGAGATAACAAACTATAATTTACAACAAATTGTAACTTGGTATCTTTGCAAATGGTGTCATTGCTGGTATAATTTTTCCAAGGGCTTCTTGCATGGAGCCATTAATTGGCTTGTTATTGTGGCATTTTGTATCCTTCCTTTCTGTTTGTAGCAGGTTATTTATGGTGTTTCTGTAAAAACCACTATGGTCCTTATTTAAATTAAACAAAAGGGGGAAATGTTAAGGTCTGTAAACAAGTCAGGATGGCACCTGGCATTTTGGCAGAGAAATGTTAGAGTTCGTAAACAAGTCTGGATGGTGCCTGGCAAAATGCCAGAGGGAGTGGTTTGTGAAGTAACAAAAGTGAGCCATTAAGTGTGGAGATTCCTTATTGGTTGACTGCTGTATCTAGTTTATGCTAATTAAGATAAGCTGTGTAGAATGCATAAATACCTCTGTTGTCCTACAATAAAGGGCTCCTACTCCTGCTGTATCAATGTACACAAGTTGTTCGTCACCCCCCCCCCTCGGCTATTTTGCTGCAGCCGGACTGCGGCAGGAATGTGAGTGTGAGGGGATAATTCTGTAAACTGGGCCCACTGTGCAACCCCACATGCTTTCTTTTCCAAGAAGCAATTTACCTGCAGCCCTGCCTGGCCTGAGTGGACCAGACATGTCACATTCCTCAGCCATCCACCTGTTATCTGCAGGAGAAATGCAGGCCAGAGATAACATCAATGGGAGGAACCCAAGAGACTTTTGTGACCTGATCCTGAAACTCTGGGAGATAAGGATAGTTCCTCCTAACCATAAAATCGGTAAGAATTTATGGGTAAGAAACCAATTAGAACCAGTCAGCATGAGCCAAACAAAGTGACCTAAAATTGTCAATGCAGTGGGGACTTGAAAATCTGATGTCATCTTGCTGTCAATCAAAAGTAAAGAAGTGAGCCTGAGCGGGACTCTGGAAACCTCTCTTGAATCCCCAACAAAACTGGAGTGCAGGACAGGTGCATTATCCCTCTCCTCCCTTGAGAGTGTCCCCTTTCCCTTTCCCTCTCCCTTCCATGAACTACTGGACTAAGCCTATTACTCTGAGCAACGTCTGGGATCTTTCTGACTTGGTGACACGAGTTGATAGCTCCAGTTATCCTGCTTCCCCACATGTTGAAGTGCAGCATTAGAGACGCATGCCAGCGTATAAAACAGGGCTTATTTAAAAAGGGTAATGTGGACTTCTCTGGGAGGGAGCAGGGGGCCATAGCTATCCTGGTATCCCAGGAAGTGAGAGCATCCACCTTTCTATGTGCCACAGGCTTCCTTTGTTCTCCTGGTCTTCCCCTGTCTCTCTCCTTCCTGCTAGTGACTGGGCCCGGAGATGCTCGGAGGGAGTGCCCCAAGTGAGAAGAGAGGGGCTGGAGGGGCCTGGTGGAGTGATCTGGGCTGGAAGGGGCCCAGGGTGCACTAACTTTTATAACTCCCTGGAGGGAGGGACAATCTCTGGGACAGGTCACCCTAGCCGCTGGTAGGAGCAGGGTGGAGGAAGGGCTCTGAAGAAATAAACATTTCAATCCCTCCAACTTCCCAGACCCAAATTGGCCTCCATTCTCTCCATTGACCCTCTGTTCTGACTACCTGTCTTTAATTCTGTCTTGTGAATCGGGTTTGAAGAGGGGTCTTTGCATTGCTTCATTTTCTCCGAAGGCCCCAGCTCTGTGTGACACTCACACCCTCTCTTCCTGTTGGAATGGACACCTGGTGGGCAGGGTGGTGCCTGGGGGCTGCCACTTTCTGCCATTTCTCCTTTCTCACTCCTGCTCCCTCCAAGTGCTTGCGGCCTCAGGTGCCACACGTGGCCCAGGGCTGCCTGCAGCTTGCCACAGGCCTTCGGAGATTGCACCCCTTGCCAGGGAGACAAGCATGAGCACCCCCCTGCCCTGGTGAGCTCAGAGCTTGTCCTAAGCCACAGCAGCAGTCAGTCAGCAACCCAGGAGGAGCTCTGAGGCAGAGGCATTTGAAATCACTGCTTCTGGTGGAGAGTCCCCAGGCTCCTCAGGCATCAGACATGAAGCGAGCTCTGCCTTAAAAGCCTTACATTCCAGGCACAAAAATGGGATTCCAACTTTAGGGCAGGTGGGATTTTTAGTAGTATAAGGAAGGGTCTTTGTCTTAGCAAGCTCATCTTGCCAACCGTAGGCAGACGGTGGCATCCGAAGTTCAGAGTAAATACTTATGTGGCCTTGCGGTTTAGCTACACACAAGGAACTGGACATTGACCAGCAGGAGGGCAGGAGGGACAGAGATGATGGGAGCGTGTGAGGGAGGTGAGCACTATGTTCAAGAGCAGTGGCAGAAGGTAAGGAGCAGCTAGGGACTGAAGAGTCAGGAGCAGGGTGGGTACCTGAGCAGACCCAGGCAAGGGGGTCAGGAGTGCAGACCTGGGTGCTGACGAGGCCTGGTGGGGGGGAAGGGCAGACACACTGTCCCTTTAGCAGGCATGGCACCACGCAAAGGCTTGCCAAGGGTCAGTCGTGACCTGGCCTCTGTGTGTTCATTTTGAGCACCTCCTTGAAGAGCCATCTGATTTCAGTTCGTTCTGCCTCCTCCAGGGTCTAATGTCAATGCCCTTGTCTCTCTCTAGGGCACTTCCTGGTTGCAGGTCACCCTAATTCCAGGCTCACATCATTACCTCCCCGCCTCCATCTTGCCCAGCCCACTTCTAATCCATTCTCCATAAGTAAAGGTGGCTTGGGGTGGGGCTCAGTGGTATACAACCTGCTCCCAGGGCGGAAGGCTCTGGGTTCAGTTCCCAGCACCAAGAGGAGTGGTGGTCTTTCCAAAGCTAATGTGTGCATGCACCTCCTCAGGAGAGTCATGGGGTGACTGCTCCCATGGGCGGGCTGTGCCCTGAGCCCCCAACCCCCAAGACAGGGCTGGAGTTGCATGTCCCATGGCGTCACACACCCACATGCTCAGTGGGCTTCTCCAGACCCAGACCCAGTGGGCACACCCTGAGAACTTCCCTGAATCACCCCACAGCCACCTGTGAGCATCCCTGCCAATGTGCTGTTATTGTCCCCATTTTACAAACAAGGGAGCAGATGGGTAGGGGCTTTGCCCAAGGACACACAGCTTGCAACTGGATCCATCCCATCCAGCTGGGGTCCAAAACCCACCTGCCCACCATGCAGCCTATTTTTCACTTGTACTTGTGACCTGGGCAAAGCCTGGCTAGTTCAACTGAGGGCAAGTAACTTTTGGGGGTCCCTGTGAGGGACTAGATGGTCTACTTGCTCAGTAAGTACTAAGTTCATTCTCCTGAGGCTGCCTGAAGAGTTAGCTTGAAACAATCAAATGGAAATGTGGCTACACTCATTGATTGACATGCGCTTTCTGAGCTCTGGCAATATGTCCAGGCACTGGGCTCAGTGCTGGAGACAGAATGGGGACTGGACCTCTGTCCTCTGCCCTCAAGGAGCCCACAGGTGTGACAAGCATTCAGAGGCTCCTAAAAAATGACACAAAACAAAACCCAGAGCATTGCTTCTCTGATTGCCCTGGGCCCCAAGCCCTCGTGGATTATATGTATCTTCCTTCTCCTAAAAGTAGCTGCCTGGTGCTCCTGAGAAGTGCCCTGGGGTACTGCAGCATGCCAGGAGCTAAGAAGGCACTTGCCCAGTAACTGGAGAGGTCCTGGGGCTACAGCCATCCCAGAGCCAGTGCTGCCATCTGCTGTCCACACAGAAGATGCGCCACACCCATCCCTGGGGCAGGCCGTTGGCTTCCTTCAGAGATGAGCCCTGAGCAGGGAATTGCCAAAGTTCGCTCACTGGGGCCCGTCAGGACTAGAAACCAAGCTTGGGATCCTGTGAAAGTGGAGGCATGTGGACTCGGACATGTGGAAGGTGCAGGCTCCAGACTACCATCCAGTTTCTTCTCACCTCTACCTGTCTCACTTGCCTTTCTTAAAAAAGGAATGTTAACTGACACAATGCAACTGTAGATCTTTATGGGCTCTCCGGTGATATTCCAATACATGTGTACAATGTGTAATGATCACGGCAAGTGACAGGTCTATCCCCTCAGACATTTGTCATTTCTTTCTGTAGATAACATTCAAAGTCCTCTCCACTGGTTATTTTGAACTATTCAAGTAATTATTGGCAGCTGGCTTACTCCTGCTACCTACCCACCTGGGTCCCTGTACCTGTCAATCATCCTCTCTCTCTTCCCCCCTGCCCTCCCCAGCCTCTGGTCACCACTGTACCACTCTCTACCTCTAGGAAATCAATTTTTTAGCTCCCACATGTGAGAACATGCAGTATTTGCCTTAAGGTGCCTAAGTTATTCACTCAGTGCCCTCCAGTTCAGTCTATGTTGCTACAAATGGCAGAACTTCCTTCTGCTTTGTGGCTGAATGATGAGCCGTTGGGTGTTCACACTTCATTTTCTTTATCCTTCCATGCATTTGTGGAGACCTTGGTTGACTCCATGTCTTGGCTGTCACATTGGTGGTCAGTCCTCAGGGAATTACACCACTGTGCTTCCAACGAGGACTGCCTGTCCCTGTCTGTCTTCTCCAGGCTTGCCCATCTTGGCTTTGTCTTGGTCAGAAGCAAATAGAATGTGAAGGAAGCGTTTGAAGTCCCAAGGGCAATTGTTGGCTGGACGGGCACCCCCAGCTCGGGGTGTGCTCCTGGAAGACTTGGTCTCCTGGGAAGCTGGTCACTCTGGTGGGTACCTGACACGTGCTCTTCCTCCAGCAGCAGGGCCAGTGCTGGGGTGGGAGGAGGGCGCACTTCCAGGGCAGAGCAGCCATGCACAATGGACTTGCCTCTGTCTCCCAGGGCACAAAGGAAGCCACGTCGAGCCTGCTCTCCTCTGGGCAAGCACTGTCAGGAGCTTGACATCCCTTCTTGTGCCTCCACCCACCCCCAGTGGCAGAGGGCACTATAGGAAGAATGCCTTCGCTTTTCCCAGGAACAAATGGCTAATGGGAGACTCAAGGGACAAGTGGACATCCTCAGATGACGTGGTCCACCCCAGTTGGGCCAGGCTGCCCTAGCCCACAGGCAGTAAGCAAAAAGAAGACTTCCTCTCATTTATCCCACAGATCACCTCCTACAAGTGGTCAGTGGAGACCTTAACTGAGCCCAGCCTCTAAAAAACATAGGTAAGTAGTGGACCCAGAAAGTGGGCAGGGACCAAAGAAAGACCTTTTCTTGCTTCCAAGGATGCCCAGAAGGTGGAGGAGTGCACATCTTGAGGCCAGGGGAGGTGCCATGGGAACAGACTGGAGAGTGGGCTGGGCCGGCGGCGTGGGTCTCCCACGCCACGGGAAGTCCTTGGGGTCTTTGACCATTTATTCAGTGTCCTGGCCTTGGCTTTTTATGACCATGTCACAGAAATGGCCTGGCTTCAAGCACTGCAGCAGCGTCCTAAACACCTGGGTCTGTGTGTGCCCCATTTACCCTGTGGTCTGGGTAGACAAAACGTTGGAACAGCATGGAACAGGCTGAGTGATATCTGTTGGTCTTCCCTGTGGCCCTCAGAGTAGGCAGAGGTCAGGAATCACCTCTGTTGCCTTTGTATCTCGACCTCCAACACTACTCAGTGCTCGGCGTGTGGTGCTTACTTGGATGAGCAAATGAGAGAAAGCAGGGGAGGAACAGCCTATAAAATGCTGGAGGCACTGACAAAGGAGAGGACTCGACTTGCGTTGGGGACAGTGTGCAGCTTCAGGACCACAGCTCGGTGTGCGAGTGTGTCTGATACTGATCTGTGTCTACTCATCACGCTCCTAGGTGCTTTTCACCCCCTGCCTTGCTGACACATCCAGGCATGGGGATGTGAAAGCATGAGGAGCACATGGGATCAGGGTGTGCTGGTGGCAGGGCTCCCTTCCCAGCCCTGAGCTCTGATTGCACAGCCCTCCCTCCCCAGCAGCCATGCCTGCAGCCTCTGTGGCTGACCTTAGGGCTCCAGGGGACTCAGCTATGCTGCCCAGAGGACAAGCACATAGCCGTGCCTCGGCATCCGGGAAATAAAGATGAATGCTACTGTTTCTCAATTAAACACCCAACACAACACACACACACACACACACAACTTTGAGCATATAAAAATGCTCCAAATTATTAATAATCAAAATTATTACTATTGCAATTTTTTAAGTTTTTTTTGAATTTTAATACTTATTTTTTAGTTTTTGGTGGACACAACATCTTTGTTTGTATGTGGTGCTGAGGATCGAACCCAGGCTGCACGCATGTCAGGCGAGCGCGCTACTGTTTGAGCCACATCCCCAGCCCCTACTATTGCAATTTTTAAAAGCTAATTTCCTATTTGTTGACGCACATGGCTAGAGGGGCTGGCACACCCGCCTGGCTTTGGAAGCTATAGTCAGGTGACGCAAAGGTGTGTCTTTTCCAATCTCGTCCTTAGAGGCCATGATGAAAGTTTGTCATTTACAATTTTGTGTAACCTAAAAAGATTTAACAACTGGACATTTAAAAAACACATTTTGAGTTTAATACATTAATTAAAAACATGTCTGTCACAACTCAGGATGCCACCCGCCTTGGTGCTGACGTTTTCCCATATGATACGACCAGCCAAGGCTGGAAAACAGGCTGCAAAGCTCAGGGGAGGTGGAGGTGTGTGGGTGGGTGGAGTTAGGAGAGTGAGCAGGACCCTGCAGCCCCTCTCACCCCTCTGGAAAGAAGAAACCAACAAGGGAGCAGGAGCGTGCAGGAGGCGGGCAGCAGAGGAAGGTGGGCGAGGAGTCAGGGGTGGTTCTTGCCACCACCTGCCTCCTCCTGGAGTGTCAGAAAGGGTTGTCCAGGATATTGACTCTCATCAGGAATTTGTTCTTTTGAACATCATGGATGTTTACCTTGCCAGATAGGATTTTCTCCCAGGAGGGGAGGCTCAGCACCGTTTGAAGCCACTGGTCCTCCAAGCTCTCTAAGATGGAGTACCACCACTCCTGAGGGCACAGAGAATGATGGGTTGGTGCTTTTGACCTGTGTGAGCGTGGTGCATCCAATCCCAGGATGCTAAGGCCCTCCATCTTTCCAAGTTGCTCGACAAGCCAACCTGTGGCCCACAGTAGCGCTGTGACATGAGCTTCTCTCTCTCTCTCCTCTCTCTCTCTCTCTCTCTCACACACACACACACACACACACACACACACACACACACACACACACAATTCATCCCCCTACTCAACAACACCAAATTTAAGGTGAGGTACTAACTAGGTTTTTGCTTTGGAACAAAGCAACATGCAACATTCAAAGTCGGGAAACAAATGTAACGCAGAGTGGAAGAGGGAAGGAAGACAGAGTGGAGCCATGCAAGCAGGATTTGCGTGAGGGAGAGTCCACAGGGACATAAGGGGGAAAAGGAGGTCACAAGCCTGATCCATGGACATGCAGCCCCTTTGTGTGGGATCCCAGACAGGCTGTGATGGCCACGGGGTTGGAAGGGCAGTACGGCCCAATCCCTATGTTGGAACTTCACCCCAGGTGATGGCGTTGGGGATCAGGGTCCTTGGGAGGGATGAGGCCGTGAAGGCCCTGCCCTCATGGATGGAATTAGAGCCCTTAGACAGGGCAGGAGGGAGCCAAGCTTCCCCCCTGCACAGCTACCATGTGAGGATGCAGCCAACGGCACCATTGGTGAAGAACAGGCCTGGCAGACACCAGATCTGGCACCTTGATCTTGGACCTGCAGCTCCCAGACCATGAGCAGTAAATTCCTATTGTTTTAAGCCATGCAGGCTGCAGTGTTGTCTCAGCAGACCAAGTGGACCAAGGCGGGGGCCTCCCATGCCGGGGAGAGCCTGACTGGGAAGCTGTCCTGTGGGGCTTCTTGAGAGCAGCCCCCTGCAGCCCGCAAGCAGGGCTCCACACCTTGTTCATGTTCAGCCAGCATTTCTCCAGCATGTTCCCCCGTGTTTCCAAGAGTCTCAAGGCTTTGTTCAGGAACAGGTCGCAGTTCTGCCCATCTCCCATCAGAATGCAGGCACAGGCCATCAGGTGGTAGAGTCGCGGGTAGAAGACTGGGCCAGTAGTGTTCTGAGCCACAAGACTCTCCAGGTTCTAAAGGAAAACAACAGAATGGTACAACCAGAGTCTGAAACAGCTCACTGACCACAAAGTCATTTCCTCCACAGATGGTTTGGGAACATTTTAAATATATGAACAATCAAGGGAGAAACTGTGTTACCTACTAAGTATGGTAGATAGAATGGTAACATGAGGTAGAGGGGCCTCCAAGGCCCACCCCAGACAACAGTGGCCTGCCAATAGTTTTCTGAAACTAGTGTTTTTTGGTAGTACTAGAGATTGAACCTATGGCCTCACTTGTGCTAGGCAAGTGCTCTACCCTTGAGCCACATCCCCAATCTGTGACTACTTTGAAAAAAAAAAAATCTTACTCTGATTATCAAAGCAGTACAAGTGAATGATTGAAAATTTAGGAGGAAAGTTGGCTAGTTCTGCATGTAAGGAGCTTGGAAATCACCACATGGTAAACGAGTCGAGATCTGAACAGACCAAAACCTGCCCAACTCTTCTCAGATCTGTAGGAGAGGCGAGACACAGGACAGACAGCCACCTCCAAGACTGCAGATAGACAGGCGCACACAGGGCCTCCAGGGCAAGCTGCTGTGGAAACAGTACCAGGGTAAGGGACCTGCACTACACCGGATGAGTTCAGAGACTCATCAGGGGCCATCTGGGGGTTAAAAACTCCAGGCAGAAGAAGTGGAGCAGGAAGCGCCAGGGTCTGTCTCCCACTCAGACAGCAGCCGCCTGGCAATCTGCAGGACTCAACTCTTTCAGAACTCGGGGGTTCTTGGAAGCTTTGCATGGGTCTGGGTTGGATGGTGAGTTGAAGCAAATTTTGGCCAACTTCAGCACTTAGCATAGTAGCAGCTGCCTGTCTCCTGCACCAGCCCCACAGCAAGCAGCTGTGACATGTTCCTGAGTGACCTACATACAACTTGCTGAATCCAAGATGGACAAAAAGGACCCTGCCCCAGATTCCTGAGATCTGCACTCTGACCGCTGATTGCTGCTTTTGACAAAGAGGGACAGTCCCAGAGGCAAGCAGCTGGCAGGCAGTGCATCTCCTGCCATCATTACAAGCCCTCCTCTGGCTGCAGGGACATCCAGGGCACTGAAGGGCTGGTGAACCTCCCCTCTCTTCATTCTTCTCTCTCTCTCGATTGAGCATTCCAAAGCAGCTGCCTGTATTCAGAAAATTAGAAAGTGACTGTGCACACCCAAGGAAAGACATAGGCTCAGAAAGACCAGAGAAGAGCTTCAGTGGGCCTTCCTGCTGATCCAGGGCACAGAGACAGCCCAGAACAATGAAAAATAAAAACAAAAAATAGCAAAAAAAAAAAAAAAAGCAAATGCTGGGGATGAGAAAGAATATTATATCCATCAGAGCTACCACACTGTTATATGCAAATCTGTAATATCAGACATACAGAGTTTAAATCAAAAACAGTTATAGGAGACAAAAGAGGAGTTTGGTCATTAAAAAGATATTCCAAAAATAAATAAATAAATAGATAGATAGATAGATGGATAAATAAATAAAAGAGGTTCCACACAGCAAGAGGAGGTTTATGCAAAACATCAAAATCACAAAGCAAGAACTGGCAGAACCGTGGTGGAGACAACCTAGAGGAAGAGTGGGAGACTGTAGGACTCCACTCTGGACAGAAGGGAGAAGAGCCAGAGGAGATCAGTGAGGAAATAGAGGATGTAAGAAACCGGAAAGGCTCAACCACTGTGCACTTAGCAGGCAGAGTTCCAGCTCTGCAAGATGTAGAGTTGTGGAGACAGATGGAGGAGATGGTGCTCGACAGCATTGCTGAACTGCACACTTGGAGTGGGCGGCTTTGTGCTGTGTGCATTTGACCACCACCAAAAACAGGGACAATAAATAAATTTGAAAAACTTATATTTTGAGAGTTTCACTCAAGGAGATTGACCAGTTTCTTGCAGCAAATATGGGGGTGGGGATTCCCTTATGCTTCCAGCAGGGAAAGGCCAAAAGGGATCATTTTGAAATATACCAGTACTCTCAGAAGGACCTACGTAAGCAGTCTCGCCCCCAGGGTGTTCATCAGAGCAGTGGCCGACTGCCGCACTCCTGTCTCCCCTCGGAGAGGCAACTGCACTGCACTTGTGAGGCTCAGGGTCCAGCTAAGCAGGCTCTCTAAAGATTGAGCCAGATCTACTTTGTTTCCCACCCCCATACTGGGGAGTTAAACTCAGGACCTTGAACATGCTAGGCAAGTGCTCTACCACTGAAGTATATGCCCAGTCCTTTGAAATTTTTGTTTTTATTTTGTTAAGAAAGTGTCTTGCTAAGTTGCTAAGGTTGGCCTCAAACTTGCAATTCTCCTGCCTCAGCCTCCTAAATTGCTGGGATTACATGCATATGCCTCCACACCCAGCTTAAATTGCTCATTCTTTTATTCTGGTACTTAGTTTAGTTCTTAATACATATCAGTTGAATATTTGAAATTGTCATATTCAAAGACTTATCTACCAGGTTGCTTATCAGAACAATAGCAATAAAATTTTGTAGAAAAGTTCATCCAAGAATAATTGGGCTATACAATATAATAATATAATAATAATATTAGATAAACACTATGCTGTTTTAATTTAATGACAGGAAATTATCCATAATATGTTTAATAGCAAATCACAACAAATAGAAACATGTATGCACACACATCAAAGAGAACTTAAAAGGTTATATCTCAGTGCATAAAAGCAATCATCGCTGAATAGTAGGGATACAAGCAGCTCATACTTTCTTCTTTCTGGTGTTTAGGAGGATTGTCTTCAAAAATATCTATTATAAATAAACATCTAATGTAAATTCTGCAGTCAGAAATTGGTTGGCCTAGAAAGTAGGCAGCCATGAGTGGAGGAGGGACAGGGCCCCGGGCCTCACCTTGAGCAGCTCCACCCCATGGTCCTGGGCATTCTCCAGCTGTTGTTCAATTTGCTTCTGCAGATAGAGAACTTGCCCCTCCAGGTACCTGGCAATTCCTTCATAGTAGAGAACTGTGGGGATTCTCCTTGACACCAGGTGTTTTGCTCTGCTGGAAAACGTGTGGAATTCATCCCAATCCTGAAGCCTGGCGTACCTGCACACCACAGGGAAGTAAGACAATCAGAGCCACTCCTGGGGACAGGGGGCTCGCATCTGTCCACTGCTTCTGGGTGCAGTTCCAGCCCCGGGGCTCTGGGGGCCTCCTGCCTGAAAACACAGGAGGCTGTGGGCCACGAAGCCCCGAGAACACGGAATTCACTGATGGTTTGAAATGAATCAGATCCTGAGGAGCACCCAGGTCATGTCAGCCACCATCTTTCTTTAGAGTCTAAAAAGAATGAGACATATCAGACTATAAATTCTGGGCTTGAAGATACTGCTCCAGTTTTTCCAAAGAGAGATGCAGGGCCAGCACTCCTGAGTGGTGTGAGCAGACTGGTGAACTCAGTTCCCCCTGGGCTCCCCTTTTAAATGTGAATTCCCAGGTCCCCAGATTCTACTCAATAGACAGGTGGGGCCAGGTGATTCTTTTTTGAGGCAGCATTTTGACATGTTGCTGAGGTTGGCATAGGTGTGTACCACCATGCTCACCTTTTCCAGGTGACTCTTATGCCCACTAAATGTGAGATGCATTGGCCTAGGACACAACTGTTGAAAAACTCTCCAGTCAAAACAGAAAAAAATAGAATGACATTTGGACTATTATTGAACTTCAACCCACAGGGCAAGTGAATTTGACTTTGAACATTAATTGGCAAGGGTAATTAATTTGGAGATTTTGAGTTCTCCCAAGTAATTTTATAATAAGAAGGCATTTCGATTCAAATTTGAAGCTGCTCTGATTTGTGACATTCTATATAAGAATGTCTCCATATTGTCACTGACTCTCATCTCAAGACCTCTGGTGGACAGTGTGGCTGCATGTAGTTGAAGGTGGGTGGGAAATAGACTGGAAGGACTTTGAGCTGAGGGGTGGCTGTGGAATTTAAGGAATGTTTGGCTGTGACCCATCTTGGAGGCTTGCTGTTCCTCAGGCACAGGTGTGGCCATCACTGGAGGCTGGCTTGGTCAAAGGCTTAGCAAGCGGATGGGACTGAGCCTAGGGTCCTGGGGAGTGGGCTACCAGAGAGTCTTGTTTCCTCCGGTCTCCTTCCACATGAGGGCCTCCACAGGTGAAGCCCCAGGTTACGCCTGCTTCCTCACTCCTCCAGCGAGAAGTGCTGCACTTGGCTGGTGGTCTGGGGAAAGAATGAGGCAAGTGCATAGGGTCCCTGTCTCTGTCCTTCATCTTGAGAGCCAGGGCAGCAGGCCTGGGCATGGTGTGCATCTTCTCTGCACAGGGGGAAGAGGCTTGCAGGTCCCAGGACTGCCCGCTGCTGAGGGTGCATGGAGTCCTGTGGCCATATCCTGCAGTCCCGACTTCTTCAACGTGGTTTCTGTCTGCTCTGATATGGATGGGTTCAGGTGGGCAAGCACCACTCATGACTGGTTTGGAGGCTCCACCCTCCTCAGAAGCAGTGTGGCCGCCCCTCGTTCCCCTTTGGGGCCTGGTTCCAAGACCCCTCTCCCCACACACAGGACCTGTGGATGCTCAAGTACCTTACAGCAAATGGCCAGGATTTGCACATAACGTATGCACCCTGTCCTGAAGACTTAAAGTCACCTCCAGAGGACTTAGGAGACCTAACCCAGTGTGATGCATATAAATATGGTTTTACTGTATTGTTTAGGGGAAAATGATAAGAAAATGTACATGTTCAGTACAGATGTAATCCCACTACTATCCCCCAATCCAGGTCTCTGTCTGGGTTCAGTTGAATCCACAGACAAGAACCAGGGACACAGAGGCCGTCGGGCCATGCCCTTTCTGGTTTCTCCGGCAAAGTGTGTGTAGCAACTGCTCACTGCTGTACACCTGAGACTGCCAGTTCCCTGTCCTTGGTTGAGGTGATGAACTAGACAACCCCTCCCTGTCTCCGGGTGGATACTCTGTGACACTCTCCAGTCAACTCGGGTATAAGCTACACAGGCTTTTGCTTTCTTCTGGAAATACTCCCTGGAGCTCTTCCAGGAGATGTTTCCCCTTAGAAACTTAGTGACATCCAAAACACTTACCAGATAGCCACACAGGAGTAAAGTCCCAGGAGGATTCCACTCTGGAACTTAAGAATTCTGTTGTTTTCATTTTGGCATATGAAACCCACACATTCTTCAAATGTTCTATAGATAAAGCCTAAAAGAGAAAGCAGCAGGAGGGCGTGGCGGGCGGGTGGGGGTGCTCGTCCTGCTGGCCTCAGAGCCCACTGTGGAGATAGTTATTTCTGATTGCTATGAGCCAGAGGGTCCCGTGGACTTCAAGAACGACAGTCCTACACCCGCTGTCTTGCCGAGTCCCTGCTATCACAGAATGTTGTAGGTTCACAACACAATTCCACAGCACAGACCAGGTAAGAGCAGAGTCTAAACCAACCTTTCCTGGCCTGAGCACAAAGAGGACCTTAGTGTGGCCTCTCCCCAACCTTCCTAGCCAGGCTTCCCGACTGGCAGCAACATGTGCAGCCCTGTCTAAAATGCATGTGTGGAGAACACCCCCGCTGATCCTGCTGGTGAACTGTGCACCGAGGGCTGCCCACTGGCAGTCAATTCAAGGTCGTCAGGTTCACCAACAGCTGTTGGTGCCTGCCACTCTCATCATTAGCAACCCAGTCCTTTAATCTAAAGCGCAAAGTCTCTAAGAATACCCTAGTAAACATGAAGCCCTCCAGGCACAGGGTGCATGGCCAGACAGGCCTGTCAGCTCCAGGGTAAACTGAGCTGAGAGTGTAACTGACAGCTTAGGACAAGGATTCCTCCAGACGGGATTCTCCTTCTTGCTGTTCCTCAACAATCCTGCCACCTGCCAGACTGCTCGTCAGCACAGCCACCAACCTCTCCATCCCTGTCATATCCATGCAGCCTGAAAACTTGCAGTCTCAAGGCCTCAGCCGTGGGGCTGCCTCACCACACAGCACAGGGGCCACACCCACCTTCTCTTCAATTCCAGAGCTGCACTTACCAGAATAGAGCATGATGTCCAAGCAGACAAAATAGAAAAATGCCTTGCTGAAGATGTGCTCTTCCGCCACAGAAAGGTCCCACAGCCACCCCAGCACCTGGATCAGCTGCTTGTATCTGTGGAACAGAGAAGGCAGTAGGATCACCAAGTGGTGGATGGGGAGAAGTGAGCCCTGGTCTAGTCCTGGTTCTGCCCAGTAAAACAAAACCAAACAAACCTTAAACCCAAACTGCCATCTGTTTTGTTTTGTTTTTCAATCTGTTTTTCATAGATTCTTCTTTTTCAAATATACATTTTTTATTTATAGATGGACACAATAACTTTCTTTCTTTATTTATTATTTTATTTATTTATTTATCTATTTATTTACTTATTTGGGGGTGCTGGGTATTCAACCCAGGGCCTTGTGCATGCAAGGCAAGCACTCTACCAACTGACTACAGGCCCAGTCCTATTTATTCATCTTTCTGTGGTGCTGATGATCGAACCCAGGCCTCACACATACTAGGCGAGTGCTCTACCACTGAGCCTCAGCCCCAGCCTGTTTTTTCATAGATATTGAGACCAGAGTGACCATAGTCAGACCAAACTGGCCTTCAGTCCTGGTTGCTATTGTCTGGGCATTTTCCTTCCTATGAGACATTTCCCTTTCCCGCCACCTGTCAGGGCTTGGAGTCCTGATTCCAAAATAGGGATGATCAGTCTCATGGCCAGAGCAACCAAATTAGAGATGATGCTTAAGAATGAATTCTGTTAAACAGAGGTATCCAAAGGCAAAAGAAGGCCACTAGCTGTCCCATCTTACTGGGAACTGGACTCCCTGTCCTGCCCTATGGACCAGGATAAAAATGAACCCTGAACATTCAGCAATATGACTGACTTTGGAAAATAAATAGGCTTCAAGATAAATACCTGCTTTTCAGGAAGAGCGATTTACAAAGTCTGCAGAGGACCAGATAGTGTTTGTTGGGATTCCGAAGCAGTGACCACAACTTATGGGCTCAAGAGCCTGGGAAGAAAACAATTCCAGTGTGTGTGTGGGGGGGCATTATTTGTGTCTTCATTTTCCTTATCACCCACCAGCCCTTACCTAACTCGATGGCCAGGTACAGGTGGCCCATTATGTATTTGATGTGGGCCAGTCGACTAGCCACGAGGGCCACCATCTCAATGCCCTCACCCTTCAGCGGGAGGTTCACGATCTGCTCCATGGCCATCAACTCATACTTGAACCACATGCCCTGGCAGCCAGCCAGCTGGTGGTAGAGTGAATAGTCCAGGTAAGCATTAATGATCTGAAATGGCAGCAGGGTAGGGGAGAGGGAAAAGCCTGAGGTGGTCCCCAGACCCAAGCCCAGGCACATCACCTGGCACCTGGGAATAAAGCTGGTCACCGGCCAAAGCCATGGGTTTCCAGAAATCAAACTGAGTTTCTACCACCTATTTGCTGGGGCATCCGAGGCAAGCCCCATGGCCCCTTTTGCCTACATCCCTTAAACAAAAGGCAAAATGTTTAATTTTTGTGAAACATAAAAGCAATAGCAAATGTAAGTAAATGATTACACAACAGAAAGCCTGAAAATATCTTTTAAAAGAGAATCACCTGTTAAGCTTCTCCCTTTTGCCCTCATTCTCTGGGTATATTGTGCACGTTTCCAGAGGTAACCTGTGTGAAGCTGCGCCAGAGTAAAGGCTGAAGCTGGTGTCAGAATCTAGCATCTTCTGTGAATCCCGACATTAAGCTATTTTCCAAATCAAATTTTAATACAACATCGTTGTATTTTGTTTGGGGAAACAGAATTCTTTTAAAAAATAAAAATGTTGGCAGGTGCAATGGCGCACCTGAAATCCAAGCAGCTCGGGAGGCTGAGGCAAAGGACCCCAAGTTCAAGGCCAGCCTTAGCAACTTAGGAGACTGTAAACAACTTAGTGAAATCCCTCTCAAAATAAAAAATAAAATGGGCTGGTTTGTGGCTCGGTGGTAGAGTGTCCCTGGGTTCAATCCCTGGTACCAAAAGAAAGGGAAAAAAAAGAATGTTAATATGTATTGTGTTTATTACTTTTATTTTAAAGTATTTTTGAATTGTCAAAATTTTTGTTTTATGATAATATCAACAGATACAACTCATAGAGAAAAGCCACTTGGGATCCTTGATCATTTCTAAGAGTGTGAAGTTGGAAAAGGGCGGGGCACTCTGGGCCAGAGCTTCTCCAACCTTCTCCTGACTTGGAGTCTCCTCTCCAGTGACTGAGAGCCCCTAGGAAAGCGCCCTACCTGGAAGTCGTTCTGTGTCTCCAGCGCGGAGTTCACCTGCATCACAGCCGCCAGGTGGCCGTAGATAGAACTTGTAGTGGAAAAAGTTATTGGAGCCGTGGATCCGCCACAGCAGGGAGAAGAAGGTGGTCTGCCGGTAAAGCTGGGCCAGCCTCCTCTTCCTGCGCAGCGGAGGGTGCAGGGCGTGGGCAAGGGGGTGAGGCCGAGGCTCTGAACAGGCTCCCGCGGGCCCCGTGGGCAGCCCGGACTGGGTGGGCGCTCGCTGGATAAGGGACATGCATGTCGTTCATCACTTTTGGGTCTGGAATAAACACCCTTCTACCTGAGGAATGAACGATGGACCCCAGGCCTGGACCAGCCTCGAAGGCTCCCCGGCTATTGCCTCCACCGCACCCCGTGGACGGGAGCCAAGGATGCTCGGGACACCCTCGGTCTAGCAGTGGGACGCAGAGGGCCAAGGCTGCAGTACCCATGGGTCTCACCGTCCACGAGAACGGTGGGGTGGGGGGGCGGGGTAGAGACGGGAGAATCTGGGTCCTTTCCTTTAGACACGGACAGACGACAGGGCAGGATCCCTCTACCGCTAACGAGGGTCACTCATCAGTCCTGAGGAGAGGGGGCCAGGACCTAGGGTCCTGCCTGCCCTGTCGCCTGGTGGGTGTGGCAAGGCAACAGCGACCGCAGCTCCTTCTTGCCAACGCTTCTCTACTTTTTCTCCTTGTGCACGTATTTCTTATTCCTTTTATTAAACATGGTTGCCAACTAGGGTCATTAAGTTTAGCCAACGAAAATACAGGATCCCAGTATGTTTGAGTTTTGTTAGAATGCCTATGCTCTGAGTAGCTCATATCACACACACTGTCATCAGAGACTCAAGCACAGCTGCCCACCTCTGCCCTGAGGCTCTCAGAGATCCCTGTTAAGCTCCTGCCCTCCCCTCTGCCTCCAGGAGCCCACCTCCACCTCTGTAAAGGAGCTGGCTCATCTCATTGCCACCCAGGGAACCCCACATCTAAGGGCAACTCTGGAAGCTGGGAAGGCAGCTCTAGGTGAGATTAAAAGACCTGGAGCAACCCAGCCATGCTGCATCTTAGGCAGAAGGTAAAAGAATAGCGCTAATGTCTCTCTCAAAAAGGAAGAGAAGTCCTCTGTAGGCTCTCGAGGCCACCACCCAATGACAGCCTCCTTGTATGAACTGCCAACAGGTGAAAGACGCTGGACACTCTTATTATTATGGAAGTTGTGAGACCTGTACTTGGCAACAAGAGTATAATGAGCTACGTGCACTCAATACCCAGCTTCCGCAAAGGTCAACCTTCCTGCCTTACCCACCTTTCCACCCACTCTCTCTCCCCCATTATCATGTTTTATAATGAAAAATTTCCACCCACTGAAATGCATAAATCTTTTATTTTTAAAGAAGAGTTTAAAATTATAGTGCATTTTGCTTTCTGTGGACTGTGTTCAGAATTACTTATAGTTTCCTTTTTTAAAAAATTTGTTCTTTTTAGTTATGACCATGGAGTGTATTTTCACATATTATACATACATGGAGTATAACATCCCATTCTTGTGGTTGAACATGTTCTGTATTCATGTATGAACATGGGGAAGTGATGTCCCATTCATTCCACTGTCTTTCTCATTCCCATTCCCCCTCCGGTCCCCTTCTCCTCCCTGTCCAATTGGGTTCTCCACCCACCCCCACCCCCATTGCAAGTCACCATCTGCATATCAGAGAGAACACTTTTTGGCTTTTGGTTGTTTGGGATTGGCTTATTTCACTTAGCATAATAGTCTCTAGTTTCATCCATTTACCATCAAATGCAATAATTTCATTCTTTGTGGCTAAAATTGTGTACATTTTCTTTATCCATTCATCTGCTGAAGGACACCTAGGTTGGCTCTATAGCTTGGCTATTGTGAATTGAGCCATTGATATGGCCATGTCACTATAGTATACTAATTTTAAGTCCTTTCAGTATATGCCAAAGAGTGGGATATCTGGGTCAAATGGTGGTTCCATTCAAAGTTTTCTGAGGAATTGCCAAACTAGTTTCCAGAGTGGTTGCACCAATTTGCAGTCCCACCACCAATATATGAATGAACCTTTTTCCCACATTCTCACCGATATTTATTGTTACTCATGATATTTATTGTTATTCTTGATAATTGCCATTCTGACATGAGTCAGATGAAGTCTCAGAGTAGTTTTAATTTACATTTCTCTAATTGCTGGTGATTTTGAACATTTTTTCATATATTTGTTGACCAATCCTATTTCTTCTTCTGTGAAGTGTCTGTTCAGTTCCTTAGCCCAATAATTGATTGTGTTATTTTTGTTTTGTTTTTTTGGTGTTAAGTTTTTTTGAGTTCTTCATATATCCTAGAGGTTAATGCTCTAGTTGAGGTGTAGGTGGCA